>NC_067282.1:107254269-107596769 GCF_020740795.1 Apus apus
CATAAATATGTGAGAGACATCCACGGATAAAACAGCTTCTAGAGAAGTAAAGATGAATCAGAGAATCACAGAATTGTTCTGGTCAGAAAAGACCTTTAAGATCATCAAGTCCAACAAAAACCTAAGTGTATATTAACCAAGTCCAGTGCTTAAACCGTGTTCCTGAGCACCACATCTATATGTCTTTTAAACACATCCAGAGATGGTGATTCCACCACCTCCCTGAGGAGACTATTCCAGTTCTTAATTATCCTTTAAGTGAAGAAGTTTCTTCTAATATCTAACCTAAGCCTCCCCTGGCACAACTTGAGGCCATTTCCTCTTGTCATACCACTTGTTACTTGGGAGACCAACACGGTCTCCCCTCAGCCTCCTTTCTCCAGCATAAACAACTCCAGTTCCCTCAGGTGGTCCTCATGGCACTCTAGGCCCTGCATCTGCTTTGTCACTCTACCCTGTACTCCCTTCAGCACCTCAATGTCTTTCTTATAGTGAGGAGCCCAAAACTGAACACAGTATTCAAGGCGTGGCCACACCAGTGCCGAAGTACAGGGGGTTGATCACTGCCCTGGTCCTGCTGGTCACACTATGTCTGATACAAGCCATGATGCTGTGTAATGCACTCAGGATGATCTGCTCCATAACCTGCAGCACCAAGGTCAGAATGACAGACCTGCAGTTCTCTGAATCCTCTTTTCAGTCCTTCTTGTAGATGGGGGTCACTTTTGCCAATCTCCAGTCTATTAGGACCTCTTTGATTACCCAGGGCTGCTGATAAATTATGGAAAATAGCTTGGAGAGCACTTTTGCCAGCTCCCTCAATACCGTTGTGTGTATCCCATCTGGCCATATAGACTTGTTTATCTGTGTTCTGCAGCAGGTCACTAACCATTTCCTCTTGGATTATGGGGGCTTCAAACTGCTCCCTGTTCCTGTCTTCCAATTCAGGGGACTGGGTACCCAGGGAAAACTAACAAGAAAAAACATTCTCTACATCCCAACAAAACAATAAGCAAGTGCAGGGACCTTCAAGACTATTTTGTACTGGAAGAGTTTGTTGTGACTTGGAAATAAACTAAGTTCTGTCAGGGCTTTAAAGTACACCTGTCCTGGCTCTTTCAAAACCAAATGGTAGTCTTTATATCTGGGTTCATAGTCTACCCAAGATAGGATTTATTTTCTGCTTATCTATTGGCTTATTTTGCTGCCACAAGCCACTGCCACCAATGTGCCCGGCTGGGGCAGGGGCCCCCAGCAGCTCCTCTGGGCACCACATTCTGCAGCAGCAAAGGCAAAACCTGACCCGACAGCCTTTATTATCTGACTTCACCTGCCTTGACCCTCCAAAGATCAGGTGCAGAGCCCCAGGCCTGCAGGCCAGCCCTGTCTGCCCACTGCCTTCATTAGGAGATGGTGGACTCACCCACGGAGTACATGTAGTAGCAGAAACAGCCCAAGACCAGGAAAAATGGTTTTCCTCAGCTGGGGAATTTTTCTGGTGGAAATGACAACATCAACCTCAGTCCTGCCCAAGTGTCTAGTAAAATCTGTTAAAAATTTCAGAAGATGGGCACAAGAAAACAATGTTTCAGTTTTCCATCCTATTACACTTCACCCACTGTTCCCTGACAAGGGCTTTATGGCGAAATGTCCGGTGTCCCACCATGTGCCTCCTCTGGGCAATGGGTCTGCAGAGCACAGTCACCCATTGCTGGGCTGACCTGAGGCAACATGGTGGAAAATGTACACTTATTTCAGCATAGTAAGGATAAAATCAAACTATTTTGTAAGACTAACAAATCTGGTAAATACATTAGAATAAGGTATTTAAAAATACATAATCTATTAAAGCACAGGATCTTCAATTTAGAAGCATTTAATTTAAAAGTTAGTATGTTCTATTTCCAGTATATTTAAATAAATTTACCATATAATATTTTTATTTTAGAAGATTTTTTCACTGGAACCCATCTTGTTTCTGCTGATACATATATTGTCTGCTATAACTATTACACAAAAAAATGTATTAAACCTCATGTTAACCACGTAAGTACAGAAATTTAAGTACTAAAACTAACATGGTGAAATAAGAAAAAATATCCAGACTTTATCACACTTTAAAATCAATTAGCAACAAAAACGCATTAAGAGTATACAAATACAGAAAAACAAGTTCTAAATAAATTATAAATGTCATTTTCCAGTTTACTCTGCCAGAATATGGGAAACACCTCTATAAAAAGAATAATTTTTTTGAAAAATATATACATACATGTATGGCATCTGGTAGTACAAAGGACTGAAGAAATATATAGAACAGACTGTTCAGATATCGTGCAGCGTGGGCAAGTGAAATTTCTTATTCATAGCTTGTGAAACTGCCAACTTTTAGCAAACTTCCCTGCCAAATATCACAAACTATGATATTAAGTAATCTCTTGACCTCATCCATGTGCTCTCCAAAACTGCTTCCTTGTGCTGGAGCACCCATTCATGTCCACGTTACAAGAGGCTTATCCCACTGCCCTAGTTAAAAACAACAACAGCAACAAAATGAGATATGAGGAAAATGTAACACTGCTAAGCTCAAGACTTCATGAAAGCTTGTGACAGCGCTAAGGAGTCTGTCTTGCAGCCCCTCTTCTTCATTTATGCTTTTGGCTCTGACATTCAGCCCTTCAAAATTGGCCTCACACAACTGTGCTCTTGAAAAACCTTATAGGGTTGAGAAAATACAAAGAAAAACAGGGCTCCAAAAAACAAAGTAAATCCAGCAAGTACCAGCTTCTTACTCTTTTTTTTTTTTTTTTGCCTTACTTATCCTGGTTGTCTTCTATTGGCTGTGATTAGTATTGCCATCATATAAAGCAATATTTTTATTTTCTTCAACTGTTTAGTAGTATCTTTGCCAGGCTGTTGAATGCTGCTGTCACCCAGCTTAGACCTGGTATGTCTTTACAATTCAGGTCATGCATCAAAGCCCCTACTTCTTTTTGACCAAGGTGAGATAAGCAACATCTTGCAACTAATTTCAGGATACAAAAAGCCACATAAGGTAAAGTGTCAGAGCTAGAACTGACTGGGGAGCAGTAACATACTTGTTTCTGGTAGCTTATTACAGCCTTGGAAAGTGTAACCAGTGCCTGTTGAAATATAGACTCACAAGTTATTTAAAAGTTTGTGAAACAATGATTTAGCCTCAGTAAATCCACATTAAAGACATCAACATCTTATATACAGGAGCAAGCCTGTGATTACTTTTCTTTTAAATGGTTTTATAGGATGTATTCTACTGGGGCCCTGTATTTTGTCAGTCAGTAGAGGCCATTTGTTCTTCCCAGTGCTGGATAAAATGTCTTTAGGATTGATAGCTATTTCAAAAGTATAGTGTTTATCTTTGAGGACAGTTTTCTACAAAATTACATAAAAATTGGGGATTAGAAGGAAATGAGTTATTTGCATCAATGGTGATAATGCTTTGTCCTACCCCCATGCTGTCCTCAGCCTTACTATCCCCACAAGTAGTTCACATGCATCATCAGTTGAATTAATAACTGGTCATATGAAAGTCAGCTGTGGATTCTTAGTATTACAAGCTGCCAAATTTGGTAGCCTGACAGAGGTGAGTTTCCTGTGGATCCATAATCCAACATCTGATTGGCTTCCCCAGCTACTGGTGTGCTTTTGTGTGTTTAGGGATCAGATTTTTATCACAAAAGACTCTTTTGTTATCAACATAAATGTACATAACTAGGACAAATATCTGCAGGATCACCACAGAAAGCTATGCCTTTCACAAGCTGTGCAAAAAAAGGACCCCTGTGCAGTCCCCAAATAAAGTTATTTGCAGTGTTACTGTGACTCGTGAAAGGAGAGCTCTGTCTGACACCTTCCATGTGCATACTGTGAAGTGCATGACACTTGTATTTTTCACATCTGTGTCTTCATTTCATTCCACTGCTCTCCATGAACCTCCTTTCCCAAATACTCTTTCCTCTTTCCTCTGCATAACACATTTTCTCATCTCTTTTTCATTACAGATAAAGGGCCTTCTCTCTTTCCATCCTGTTGATGGAAAACCTCCCCACCACAGTGTCTGGGACATTCTGTTCCCAAAATAACTTGTGTCTTGGGTAGAGCTCCTTTACACAGCACTTCATCGGAAAAGACACTTAGGATTGTAAATTTCTCCAGTAGGCTGTGGCATGGCCCTCTCTTTTCTCAACTAGGCCAAAACTAGAACTTGCAGTATGTGGAATCCAGCAGGAATCCAGCCTATGCAAAAGCTATGTATCATCATAAAAGAGCTGAGTGTTTCCCATGTTGTGGCTGTTTATGTTTTTTTGCTACCAGTAGGTAGCTATCAGTAGATTTGTCTTGGCTTGATGGTGCTGCCACATTTTCACATGTCAAAATTCCAGACTGGTGTAAGGAATCTCTGCTGCTGGGCTGCCTGAAGAAGTCTTCAAATGCTGTAATTGCATCAGCAAATGAAGAGATTAAGAGCCAGCTCCCTACCAGCTTGTCCTCACCTGGATTGCCTGCATCATGTTTGCCACAGCTTAGTTCTCTGGTGGCAATAAAGTGGCTATCAGGTCTTTACATTTTCCGAGACACTTCCCCTTTGTACTACCTACTTCTATTAATTTTTGGCTTTTTATTTCGAGTCTCATTAGCAGGCCATACCCTGCATCTCAGGAATATGATTTCAGGATGTCATCATCCATGATAGAACAGGAGATAAGGTAGTTCTACTGTTGGAGGGGGGAAAAAAAATATTACCCTCAGGTATCCTGAGGTTATGGAGCTCCAAAACCAGGAAGTGCTCTTTTTCCTGATCTACCACTACATGGTCAATAGCTCTACTGAGTCTGCTCAGGCAAAGGTTTTTGGGAATTGTATGTTACCCCTTTCAGTCAGAACTTCAATTACTGACCAAACTGTCACTAAAACACTCTGTGAGACTACCTCCTATAGGTTTACAGGGTACACAGGGGCTTCAGTATCCTGGGCCGTAGAGTCAAATAAGGACACGACAGAACACATGCTGATAGACTCAGACACTTCAGGTAACATACAGAACATCCCGCATTCAGCCTATATGTGAGAGCTTTGGCAGTTTTTTCCTGCTGATGATACTGGTGACAGAACTCTCAAATCAAGGAGGTATTGATGGTTTGGTCTTGACACACTAGGCCTGTTATAGCAGCTGAACAAATATATAGCTCTGATAAGAACAGTTCTCACTATGATTAAGAAACGTAAGTTCACATATGAGACATTTAAACAGTTGTCTGGTTTCAGAAATTGTGACTTCCTTCCTGCCTGTCTGTCTGCCTTCATGCCTTTCTGCCTATCCACCTTCCTGCCTTCCTTCCTTTCTGTATTATAAAATATGTTTTGCATAGAAGAGTTCACACCTAAGCAAGTTCTTGATTGACATGGCCTTATTTAAAATGGCCAAATACTAACATTTAAATCTAGATATATTTGTAGTTTATACAATTGTGGATTATTGTGGAAATGATCACCCAAGTGATTATCACCTGAGTCACAGGACAATCCTGCAATATTTGGGTGACAAGAAGATCAGGGCGGGGGGCCAGAAATATTGTAAATGCCTTAGCAGTAATATCTGCTGGTGTTTGGAGAAAGTTGACACTCCTGGAATTTCTTAGGCCTTGAAACAAGATATGCAAGTGAAATATATGACTAGTTAAGGTCATATTTTGCTCAGTCTAGAATTTCTGTTTAATCTAGCTTAAAAAATATGCTGATATGTATTTTAGAAAGACAAACATCTATGACTCACAGTCAGTGCTGAACTCTTCAGCCATGAAAAAAGGTAACAACCAACAGGTGCAAGAGCAGTTTATTTTCAGTACCTTGTCAATCCTCGACATTTCATTTTGCAGCAGCAGTCTGCACACTTTTAGTCTGGATTAGTCTTGGCACATGTTGTCTCTCACTGAGTGTCATGGTTGTAGATGGAATGGGAGCAGGAAGAGAAAAAGCAAGCAAAGGACACAAGTTCATAGAAAACTAGACTTCATTATTCTACTAAATATCAAGAAATTTGTTTCAAATTACAAATGATACAAAAATGTAGGGGCTACACAGTAGCTTAAAACAAACTCTCAAAATGCTTGTAAAACACACAGTAAAGAAAAACAATTTATTGTGTATATTGATGTGATTTGAGATAAAAAGCTTTTCCTTCTTCAGACAAACACTGAGTGCTAGATGGGTGGATCAGAGAACATACTCCCTACCTTCAAAACCAACTCAAATGGGGTTTTGGTGAAAAAAAAAAAAACAAACACAAAAAGGCAGGCTTAACAGACTTAATGATATAAAACCAGCTACATGAAGGTCCCTTTAGAAATTAAAAAAACAAATAAGTGGTAGAAAGATTTTAAGTAGTACTACCATGCCATCAGTGGAGACCAAGTCAAAGATATCAGCCCATAGCAGAATCATATAGCTTTGTTTTCATTAATTGGAAGGGACGCATGCCTGTTTCGTAGATTAATTTTCATCCTCTTAAAAGAATTTTACTGAAGGATGTTAGAATTATACATGAGATTGTACACACGAAATCTGGTTGGGGGTAGAGGGGTTGGTTTGTGGTTTGTGGTTTGTTGGGTTTTTCCTAGAAGCACTATACTGAAACAAAGATGTCTGAAATGGACAAAGAAATTTCGGAAGCTTAGGTTCAAGTGTTTCGCAAGGAAGTAAATATTTCAACATGCACTCACTAGACACATCATATCCAATTAAATGAGTGAGAAGCAAATAGCATGAAAATTATAAAAAACCCTGATTGAAAAACTCTGGGAAGTCAGGTACATATTTGTTAGCCATATGATAATACCAGTGAAACAAGGCTTGTAATTTTAAGTTTTGTTTAACTGAAGATGATACAGTCTGTAACTGTATTTGCAAGAGTTCCATGATGGCAAATCCCATTAATGGGATCTGGTAGTATGTCACAAGTATGACAGGTTGGATGGTAGGTAGATACCAAAATGACATGTCAAGTGGCATTTCAGAAGCTGTAAATTATCTGTGACACGTGTGCGCAGCTGATGTTTTTGACATAGGAGACCTAGAAAAGGCTTGCTCCTTTCTGGACTGGTAAATGAAAGTCAGGTGGGATTCCATTGAGCTTTTGAAATGGCACTAGGTGACTTTAGTTAGACAACTGAATCCAGTCTCCTATCTCTAACAGAAACTGGCAGTAGCAAGACATGGAGAGAGATGCCTATTCTTGCTGTATGATGAAATGAATTTATTGTCACTCTAGTGACACAACAGCTGGACTGAAGGGAAAGGGGGAAAAGAAGACAGTCACTTTTCTCTTTTACAGTAAAATATCTTAGTTTTGGGACAAACAGCCTAATTTAGATTTAAAAATAAAATAAAATTAGAAAAAGAGACAGAGAAAGAATTGCTGTCACTGGAAAGCCATAAGTCATGCCGAGCTTTGAAAAAAACACTTTCATAAGCTGAATTATTGTAGATGTGTTATACTTTTTAGACTGTAGTTGCATGAAAGTTGTTAAGTACAAAGCTTAATTGAAGAGGGAAATGCTGATGAAATCTCTTGGAAGTAGCAGTTATCAAAAACTTTGCTGTTGGAAACTAGAAACTTGGGTGAGGTTGTACACAGAGGCAGTGGAAACATTTCAGTGAAGATTTGTCTGTGGGTCTACGATGAGTTCTGGAATAATCAGACAGCCCATTTCTCCAGCCTGTTTAGGTGCCTCTGGATGGCAGCACAGTCCTCTGACATATCAGCCACTCCTCCCATCTTAATGTAAGTAGTAAACCTGCTGAAACTCTGGCTCATCATACAAATCTCTAAGGAAGATGTTGAACTGGATTGGCCTCAGTATTGACTTCTGGTCTACACTGCTAATTACTGGCCTCCAACTAGACTTTGTGCTACTGAACATCACCCTCTGGGCCTGGCCAATCATTTCCAATCCACTTCACTGTCTCCTTGCCCAGCTCATACATTAACAGGTCGTCTATGTGGATCTTCTAGGAAACAGTGTCAAAAGTCTTACTTAAGTCTAGGAAGACAATACCCACAGCTCTCCCCACATCTACCAAGCCAAGCATTCCATTACAGAAGGCTCTCAGGTTGGTCAGGCCTGACTTCCCCTTGGTGAAGCTATAATGACTACACCTGATGACTTTCTTGTGCTTCAAGTGCCAGGAAATGGTTTCCAGGATTAGTTCTCCATCACCTTTCCTAGGGATTGAGGTAAGGATGATCAGCCTGTAATTCCCTTGGTCCTCCTTCTTGCCCTTCTTGATGATGGGAGTGACATTAGCTTTCTTCCAGTCTTCAGACACTCTTCTAGTCACCATGATTGAAGACAGTCAAAAGTACTCCTGAGATGACATCAGCCAGCTCCCCCTGCTGGACTTAGATATGTTCAGTTTAGGTAAGTATTCTGTAACCTGATCCTGAAGTAACTCTTGCTTGCTCTAATCTTTCTCCTTGGTCTCTGGGCCTGGGGAATCTTGGAGGCTGGTCTTATTACTGAAAACTGTGGTAAAGAAGGTGGCATTCAGTACCTCAGACTTTTCCATGTTTTATGTCACTGAGATTCCTGTCCCGTTTTCTCTAGTTTTTCTGTTGCCACTTACATACTTACAGAAGACCTTCTTGTTTTGACATCCCTTGCCACATTCAACTCCAGGTGGGCTTTGACTTTCCTAAATTAATCTCTTCATGCTTGGCCAATGTCTCTGTATTACTCGCAGATTACCTGACCATGTTTCTGCCTTCTGTATAGTTCCTTTCTATTCCTGAGTTATATCAGGAGCTCCTTGTTCATTCATGCAGGACTAGTGGCATTTTTGCCTGACTTCCTGATCATTGTAATGAACTACCCTTGAGATTGGAGGAGGCAAATCTTAAATATCAACTAGCTTTCTTGGACATCTATTTCTTCTTTTGCTCTATCCCATACAACTCTTTCAAGCAAATATTTGGAGAAAACAAAGTCTTCCCTGCTGAAGCCCAGGGTTATGATCTTGCTTTTTTGCCCTACTCCCTCCTCCCATGATCCAGAACTCCAGTTTCCAATAGTCACTGCAACAAAAGCTGCCTTTGGTTGTCACATCCCCAGTGAGTCCTTCCTTGTTGACGAGTAAGAAGTCCAACAAGTCTATCTCCTTGTTGGTTTCTCTATCACTTGGGTAAGAAGGCTGTCATCAATCATTTCCAGGAACATGCTGCAGAGGAGGTTATTCCCTGCTTCGTTTTCCAGCAGATATCAAAGTAGCTGTTGTCTCTTGTGTACCAGAGTCTGCAAATATGCAGCTCCTTCCATGCTTCATCTTCTTGTCGTTGTTCGTCAGGCATTCTATTGCAAACAACAATTACCCTGTCACCCATACAGTTTTGTTCTTCATCCATAAGCTCTCAGCTGGCTCATCACCCCATAGGCAGAGCTCCATGCATCCCAGGTACTGACTCTCATAAATGGCAACTCTACCTCTTCGTCTTCCCAGCCCATTCTTCCTTAAGATCCTGTATCTCTACAGTGCAGCATTTCAATAATGTAAGCTGTCCTAACAAGTCTCCATGATCCTAAGATCATAGACCTGCAACTGTGCATCGTCATTAATTCCTCAAGTATATTGCCCCTGCTGTGTGCATTACTGAACCAGCACTTCAGAGAGGCACAAAATGCTTTTTTGACATGAAGGGTCTGCTGTTTTTCTTCTGTAATGATATCGTGTAGGCATTTCCTTTCTTACATGCCATTGCTTGTGATTACAATGCTGAAGCCATGTTCTGTTGATTTTGTATACTCTTTTGTGCCCATCATCAACCCAGGCCTTTTGCTTGTCAGTCCTGCCCATCACTCTCTCATAGGGCTGGTAATTCTTTCATTTTGTTCCTAGTTTAAAGCTCTCCTTACCAGGTCAGTCACCCTGCTGGCAAAGATACTTTTGAACTGCTTTGTGAGGTGCATCTTATCTATTCAAAGCAGATGCTGAGTCTTAAATAGGATCTAATGTAATAGAAGCTAAACCCTGTACCCGACATCAGCTCTGCAACCAATTCTTGGCATACAGTATCAGCTACCTTCTCTTTGAATCTTTTAGCCTCACCAGCAGACAGGATTGACACACCACCTCGGCCTCCTGAACTCTGTAGTCAGTACTGATACTCTCCAGCTTGCTCCATTGTTGCCCACAGCAAAGAACACCAGAGGGTAATAGAGGATTGGACACACTTCAGCAGTCTCTCCTCAACTTCCTGTATCCAGACACTCAGGAGCAGCAAGCTTCTTTAGATAACAGGTCAGGCTGGCAGATAGATTCCTCTGTGATTTGCAGCACTTCTATGCTATTTTCCTAAGTTGCAGAGATATCATTTAAATATTTCATGAGTAGCATGCTTTCTCACTGCATCATATTATTTATTACATACTGGCACGCACTGCTTGAGAGATTAAATAAGTTCCTTTCTTTAGTTTGTTCTCCTGGTCATTGGCATGGCTGATGATGTAACAATTAGTCATGTAAATTAGCCATGTTAGCTTTTGATAAAACTAGACTAATCTACTAGTCAGAAAAACAAGCCTAATTTGCTGTGCTTGCATGCATAGTCCTTTTTCTACATGACAATTGAGAAATAGGAGATTTTCTGTTAAAATCCCTGTTAAAATAAAATGAATTGAAAAGGTTAGGTTCATATTTCTGCCTCTGAGTCAACAAGTGTGGTTTTGCATCAGTGGCAGTATCTGAAGCAGGAGGAACTTATTTTGTATGTCTGTATCAGACCTCGATACAGAGTGGAACATAGATAAGTACAGTGAGAATGTCAGTTTTTCTTATGATAACTAAAACCGCATTAAACATCATATGAGGAAAACCCTGTGAATAGAATTTATTTGTAGGATTTTCATTGTTAAAGAAGTGTTAGATTAATGATTTTTACACTGAGTTTGGTCCTTGGTACCTTTACAATCGAATGGTACGTGCAATCAGAATTAACAAAAAAAATCACAACTGTAAACCACAATTACTCTATACTATTTTTGTTTTCTTTCACTAATATAGTATAAGTTTATTTAAAAGAAGATATTAAAATTCAGAAACATTCCTAATATTTTAGATTCCATTTGCAGCTTTTGGAAAATTAATTGAAATTACTATTCTTGGCAAAACAATCTTGCTTCTTTGTATTATATAAAACCCAGAATAATTTAAAAATTGACTTTCTTTAATTAAAAAAAACCACAAAGTACTTGGACCCAGATCCACAAGTTGACATCCCAGATAGCCTTTTAGCTGGCCTGCTTTTACTGGAATTGCCTGACAGTTTTGACTGGTGGTTGCCATCACAAACCTGCCCTCCTTCTCTTGCAGGAGTACTTTGAGCCTGTGAGGCTGCTGCTTTTTGTGTTGCTTGGCTCCTGGCTCCCCTTGTCATGTGAGGCAGACAACCCTTGCTGCTTCCTGATGTTGTTAAGCTGACTGAGATTTCATAGCAAAAATCATAATGCCAATACAAAAATGGAATATCACAACGCAAAAAGATTATGTGGGTTGAGACAAGGTAAATAGATATTTTACTGGTTTACATTAATTAAAACCAGCGATTTTTAATTTCAAGCAAGGTTCTAAGTGTCATTCTAAACATTATAATCCATACACAAATCTGGGTCTCAGAGTAAAACTGTGTGCAAATGTTTGAGTAAGACATATTATGCAACTTGTCATTCTTGGCTGAAGACTCTAGTTCAGGTATAACCATTTAATTTCAGTGATAAAAATGTATCTGTAGTACAAAAAAAAAATAAACGAGATAAAAAAGAAGTCAGGAAAAAATTCAAGCACTATAAGATAAAGTTAATTATTTCTAAGTAGCATTCATTTTATTAGGTTATATTGATGGCAGAAGACTGGGATTTCAGAATTTTAGATTGTTTTCTGGATCACTGATGTAGTAAATATTAATTAATACAGGCAGTAGGAAGACAGACCTAACTGCTGATAGCCAAAGAGGTAACTAAAAATAATTCTTAAAGGTCTTACATTTTCTGCTGTTTCTGTCTGATCTTTGAGATGCTGTTCCTCTGGGGTTAGTCTTATCGCAATTTTTAACAACTATAATTGTCTAATTAGTTGCTCCAATGCAGAGACACAGCTTCTCTCAATATTCATTATTAATTTTCTTCTTATTATAAAATATCATAATTTGGAATTTCTTACATTGGATTTCCAGAATTCTCATGAAAACTTATCCCAGCCTGGACTTTTTTTTGCACATGGGTTACAAATTTATTTAGGTCCCTGCTGGTATCATGCTTATCTGCCATAAATTTGCATCTTAGTGCTTGTACAATCCTTAATGTTTGTATATCGATACACTGAGTTGTTAGCATAAATATTTCATTTTTAATAATACTTAGCTGTTCTAACTCACACTTTCTTATTTTATATACCATGAATGCTAATGGAGATGAAGCACCTGTTTTTCCATCTCATTCTTATTCTTCAATGTTATGGCTAAACTGAGGAAGTAAAGCAACTTGCCTGAAGTCACAGAATGAATCAACACAGTGAATGTTAGAATTAAGGACTAGCAGCCCAGAGGTAAATTATTATAACAAACTCCTTT
This sequence comes from Apus apus, assembly GCF_020740795.1. NCBI lineage: Eukaryota > Metazoa > Chordata > Aves > Apodiformes > Apodidae > Apus > Apus apus. Next base: position 107,266,925 of record NC_067282.1, read on the forward strand.
CTAGTGTCTTATTTCAAAATGTAGCTTTGTTTATTTTTATGCATATCTTTTAAAGGAATAAAGAAATGGTTACATTTTCAACTGTTTCTTGGGGTTTTTTTTGTTTGTTTAATTAATTGGTTGGTTCTTTGTTGTTTGTTTGTTTTTTTAATATGGATTGTGAGTTCATACTATTCTGGAATCTGAAAGAAATACTCTGGTGATTAAGAAAATACAATAAACTTTTAAGAGATCAGAGTTTAATTTAAAAGCTGTGCCCTTGTGTCTTTATTAAGATTTTATGTGTTTCTATGCTCTGATCTGTAAATCTGACCACTTAGCCTTTGTAACTCTTTACTACAGACTTAAAGCAGTCTTGAAAAATTTACATGGAAAAAGGTTGTGACCAATATTTTGCTGAATATTAACAAGAACACTTAATACATTTTAATTTATTAGCATGTATAATGCTATATAAAGCTCCTTATATTAAAAGGAGCTTGAAAAAAAAAAAAGACAGAAAAATTCAGAATAAAAAATTTATCTGGAAACATAGGAAAAACACAGTGAATATTTATGAGAGAGAATGCATGCTTGCAAGAGGATAGTGGTTTCATTCACTTAAAATTTCCTTGTGGAATCTCTCAGCGACACATCATGTTTCAAGAAGCAAGAAGAATCTCCAAAGAAACTGTAACCTGTGTGCCCATTATGTTCCTATGCATTTTAGAAAATTAGATAATATAATTTGAATTTTTGCTTCATTACAAATTAAAGTACAAGCACCTCTTTAATTACAATTCATCAGTTTGAAGTTTATAAAATTGATACTAAATATTGCATCATAATGATTCTTTTGATTTTTAAAATGTTACAAAAATTAAATATGTCTATTGTGATAATGCACATGTACTTTCATATACATCTATTTGTATGGCATAGAATAACTTCAATTTTTCAGTTCATAACAGACATTATAAAGATCACATAGAGCAGTATGAGGATGACTGCTGAAGATTAGTCTTTAGTATTTATATATCCTCACAGTCTCAATGTATGCCTGTCTCAGAAGAATAACCTTAAAGACAGTATTGGGCTTTATAGACTAATTTTTTTTTTTTTTTCTGCTGACTTATTGAACCAATGAAAGCAAGAAATTTTGGTGCAACATTTTCCTCTGGACACTGTTGCCAAAATCTAGTAATGGGATAATATCTCATATATATCTTAAAATCTTATACAAAGCCACCATTCATATTGGAAACTCAAGATTTGTTAACAAGAATGTAACATTCGTTATTTTCTTTAGGTTTGTTTTTGACAGTAACTGTGGTGAACATTTAAATGCATAAAAACAACAGTTTCAGCTAGAACTAAAGGCAATCCTTGAAGCAAAGAACATACGAGACAGACATTGCATTCTGTGCCTAGGGACTGCAGAACACAGTTACTTTGAATCAAGCTTACTCAAGTGTTTGAATAGACAATTGCTCCAGGGCCATTTGTGGAGTAAACAATGGCAATTTTTGAAATTATATAGCTTATTTTGTGATTTCAGGTCCTGATTTAAATCAGCTGGGAACTGTGGAGAGAAAAACAGAAGCAGAACAGAAATGTCGAGAAATTCTTCCTAATATCTAGTGGGAGATGTCTAGGATATCTAGATACTGTGGTGGGAGTCTGTTGCAGACTGCCCAACCAGGACAAAGAGGGAGACAAAACATTGTATAAGCAGCTGGGACAAGTCTTACAATTGCTAACCCTTTTTTTCATGGGGGACTTCAAGTTATGAGATGTCTACTGGAAAGTCAATAAAGCAGCGATGAAATAGTCGAGGAGGTTTCTGGAGTGTGTGGAAAGTAAAGTCCTGACACAGCTGGTGAGGGAACCATCTAGGGAAGGCACCCCCTGGATCTGCTTCATCTAAACATAGAAAGACTTGTGGACAGTGTGACAGTTGAAGACTGTCTGGGGCATAGTGATCACAAAATTATTGATTTTCAATTCTTGGAGAAGTAAGGAGGGAGGCCAGCAGAATGGCTTTGGCCTGTTTTGGAGACTGATTGAAAGAGTCCCTTGGGAGGCCGTCCTGAAGGACAAAGGAGTCAGGAAAGGCTGGATGCTCTTTCAGAAATATTCTTGGTGCAGGAGCCAGCTGTCCCCATATACTGAAAGATGAGGAAGAAGAATGACCTGTTTGTACAGAGAACTTTAGTTGGAAACTGGGGGGGAAAAAAGAGTTTATGGCCTTTGGAAAAAGCGGCAGACAACTCAGAAGGACCACAAGGCTATCATGAGGCTATGCAGGGAGAGAATCAGAAGGACCAAAGCCCAACTAGAACTTAATCTGACTACTGCCATAAAAAAAAACAATTAAAAATGTTTCTATAAATACATTAGCAACAAAAGGAGGGCTAAGGAGAATCTCCATCATTTGCTGGAAACAAGGGGAAACAGTAACAAAGGCTGAGGTACTTAATGCTGCCTTTGCCTCAGTTTTTAGCAGTAAAACCCGTGATTCTCAGGGTACCCAGCCCCCTGATCTGGAAGACACAAGTCTATGGGGCCAAACGAAATTCACCCAAGGGTACCAAGAGAGCTGGTGTATGTGCTCACTAAGCAACTTTCGATTATCTATCAGCAGTTTGGACAAACAAGGGAGGTCCTAGTTGACAGGAGATTTGCAAATGTGACATCCGTCTACAAGAAAGGCTGGAAGAAGGATCCAGGGAAATACAGGCCTGTCAGTCTGACTGCAGTGCCGTGGAATGGAGCTGATCATCTTGAGTGCCATCACAAGGTACATACAGGACAACCAAGTAATCAAGCCCAGTCAGGATGGGTTAACGAAAGGCATGTCCAGCAGTGTGTCCAGGTGTCCAAGAGGGCCAAAAGCATCCTGGCTTGTATCAGAAATAGTGTGGCCAACAGGACTAGGGAAGGGATTTTCCTCCTGTACTCAGCCCTGGTGAGGCCACACCTTGAATACTGTGTTCAGTTTTGGGCCCCCACCTACAGGAAGGACTTTTAGATGCTGGAGCAAGTCCAGAGAAGGGCAATGAAGCTGGTGAAGAGTCTGGAGAACAAATCTTACAAGGAGCAGCTGAGGGAACTGGGGTTTAGCCTGGAGAAAAGGAGGCTGAGGGAAGACCTTGTTGCTCTCTACAACTACCTGAAAGGAGGTTGTAGCAAGGTGGGGGTTGGTCTCTTCTCCCAAGTAACAAGTGATAAGACAAGAGGAAACAGCCTCCAGTTGTGCCAGGGGAATTTTAGGATATTAGGAATTGTTTTTTCACTGAAAGGGTTTTCAGGCACTGTAATGGGCTACCCAGGGAAGTGGTTGAGTCACTATTCCTGGAAGTGTTTTAAAGACCTGTAGAAGTGGTTCTTAGAGACATGATGTAATTATGAACTTGATAGTGTTAAACGGACTTGAAATTATTTTCTGATTTACATCTGACAAGACAGAGGTCAGGATGTAAAGCAGCTGCTGTTAGTCTGCAAAGGTGTGGAAGGCAGCTGGACTCTTATAAGGGTCTCTTTGCTGAATTGATATACACCTCTGATAAGACATGCAAAACAGAGAGTACCTGCTGCAGCCAGAAGCATGCTTTGGCTTGTGTCAGACACTTTATGCTATGAAGAACAATACTTTAATACTTTTTTTTTTTTTAACAATAAAAAGAAAGAAGTCCTATTATAATCTTCAGGTGCTCTTAATAATGAGGGTCCTACAAAACAAAAGGCATAGTGGGCTTACAGTGTGCCTGCCAACTGTTGAACAGTATGTCACTTCCATCTAAGGGTGGCTGCATTTCATCAGTGAATGAAGAGATCACATTAATTTGCTTTTTTTACATAGAACATACTACTTCTGAGGACTTTGTATCTTTAAAGAGGAACCAGGAAAGCATGTATATACTAGAGAGCTTGAAGTGTATTTTTAATGGATGCAACACTTTCTGATTACAGCTCAGACCCAAACCAGCTGGGTGAAGCTGAGCAAAGAAGACTAAGTATCTGTCCACAAAATATTATATAATCCACTGGAAAACCTTTGCTTGGAAAACCAGAAACCAGCAATGAAAACCATCAAAACCTGCAGAGACTGAATGTCAGAAGAATATAGAAATAAACTTAGGAACAACAATACTTTGTGTCTTCTGTAGCTTCTCAGAAGTAGGTCTCCATATAGCAGTTTTAGCTTCTATTTTTCCATTTATTTTCTTTTTTCTTCTTCTTGTAAAGATTCTAATGAAGATAAGTGTTTTTGGATAAGCAGGAAAGTTATGTGTGGATACACAACTCTTAAGTAGTGAAATTGTAAGAAAGTGTATTTCCCACAGTTTAAAAATATTTTTTCTTCCCCTTTCCCCTTCAAAATGACACAATTAGGTGTTAATAAACACAGCTGCATCATCCAGAACTAAAACCTTAAAATTTATTTAATAAACAAGTAAACCCTGTATAAAACAATATCCTACCCTACATAGCTGTCTATTGCAACTTCTGCATGTTCTTTTGTTAAGCCTTGCTCTCTTCCCTCTAGCCCTCTCTTTTCTTAAAAGTGCATCTAGGCACCCCCTCCTGCTTTTCAGAGGCCACTTTAATTGGCTCGTTAAGGTTACAGAACATACACCCACGCTAACTGAATTACAATGCACTTTGGTTGCTTTTTCTGCACCTAGATCCACCAGACAGAAAGGAACTTTCAATTACTCACTTCTTAGGAATTCAGCTCTGTGGGATACCCAGACCCCAGAGGGAAACCCTGTTGATCACCTAATTTATACTATAACACATAAAATCTGTATAAAGTGTCTTTAACAGTCTAGTTTGGTTGTAGTTGGTAAATCAAAGAAGACTTGCCTGAATAGCATATAAACTGCTGGAGGATTTATTGTAGGGCTGAGGGCAGAGAAAACTAAGAGCTATTTTTTTTTTTCCTTTTTTTTTTTTCACATTGAGATACAAATAATGCTCATTAAAGTCAGTGGAAGTTCTTCTATCCCCAGAATAGGATTGTATGTTATAATCTCTTTTCATTGTGTAGCTTTTGATTGCTGTATGTCTCAGATTGCTATCTGTAAAAAGGGAATAATAAAGCCTAATTACATTCCACCTACAGCTGTTGAGGTTGTCACCTTTTGTAATATATGTCAGAGAAATGCTGAGTATAACATTTTCTCAAGAATTTTTCAAGCTTCCAAATAAAAAAATGTCATTTTTATTATCGGCTGTATTTTTACCTTAAATTTAAGAACCAACCACCTTTTCAGGTTGCAGACTCCTTTAATTCAAATTCAGCAACTGATTTTGCGCAGGCTGTTTGTTATCATGCCAGATTAAAGTGTTAGACGACTTGTACATTCACTGACTGCACTGACTGACATTGCTAGTGAACAACACTACTTGCACTTATTAATGTTGTCCTTTTTTTGTTTGTTTGTTTGTTTGTTTGTTTGTTGTTTTTTTCCCCCTCATGCAGTGTACCACATAATCTCTTGGGAAGCTCTTCCAAATAAGGGATTTTTTCATACTCTATACTACTGTAAAGACACCTCTCCTCTGTTAATGTCACTGCTACCCACAAGCATCCATCTGATTCACTAATAATCATGATGAACTTTTCAAAATGAAATGTGTTGACTGCTTGAGCTTTATTTACCTTTCTCACCAAGTTTTTAATTAGAATGAGAAAAGACTTTCTTCTTACAAATGACTTGTTACTAACTAGCTTAAAAATAAGTTGTAATGGCACGAATCACTTGAACAGAATGAAAAGATGGAAATGTTGATGTAATTTTAAAGACTGGTTTCTTCATGTTATACATGGTCAAAATGTCTGAGAGCACACTCAGTGGGATAAAATTTCAAGACAGAAAAAAAAAAGACACAGTATACCACTTAAGTTTCTATCCGAAGTTAATTTTGTTGGCTGAAAATAAGGATGTGTGTATAGATATACGCATATTTAGAAAATGGAAAAACTTAAAAAGCTTAACTATAGTCATTCTAGTGAAACTGTAATTATAATTCAAATAGACTGGTTACAGCAGCAGAAGAAAAAGATTACTTCAGCCATGACAGACATTAAGTCCCTGCTACTCGTTGTTTAAGTTTACTGGAGCTATTCAGTATACATGTGTTTTATTTTTTTACTCATAGAAGATACTACAGGAGTTAGAGGAGATCAAAAAAAGAAACACACAATAAACAACCAAACCAAAAAACAACAAAAGCAAAAAACAAACCTATAAATTGTTGCTTTCATTTTCTTCTGGCCGAAGACATTGCTGCAACTGAATTGCAATGACCAATGCACTTTTGTTTAATCTACCTCACAAATTAAAAACAATAAAACTTTTATTAGGATGCACAATTTGCAGTCATTTTATATCATTCCATAAGTACCTCGGAAACCAAATTCCATGAGGGTCTGCATTGTCTTCGTCTTTGCATATGCCTGTTTTTTTCATGAGTCCAGCTGTTTTTCATAATGTGTTAAATATATTTATATAGGTTTAAATAAACTCTGGACCTGCTCTGGGAATGGCTGATACAGCTGTGTTCTCAGATTCATTGCCAGTTCCTGGTCCATGATTTCACTCCTTCCCTCAGTCTCTGGACCAAAGACAGACTCTTCATTGTGGTTAAGTGCATCTAGTATGCTACAGAGCAGGTATTGGAAAGACAGATGTATCTTTCCAAAGGTACTGCAATGCTTGTAAGATGGCTATCTCATTTTAAAGAAACTTAGTGTTGGGACCTATTTGTAATCAACATACATAATCCATGGTGTGAATGCAAGAGGGATATGTAGATCACTGTGTCACCAGAGAACAGATTGAAAGTTCTTAGTCCTGTGTCCAGGAAGTTGGATATTATTTTACTATTGGTCAAGGACAGGACTTAGCCTTAGCTGATTATTCACCTGTACTGTCACTAAGATAAGTAATGGCAAAATAATTCATTTAGTCATGGAGACACATGCTCTTTGGTTGTTTTGTTTTGTTGTGGTTTTTTTTTAACAGCACATAGAACTAAATTTATTTCTTAAGTGATGATAAACATTCTGTCTAAAAGGTAAGTGGTCAAAAAAAATTAAAAATCTAAAAGACTCCAGTGTGTAGAACTGAGGAGATAAAATGTGTAAAACACTCTGATGTTGCTCCATCCATCAAATCTGTGGTTTGCTTTCAACTGGTGCAAGTATTTCTTTGGCACACATCATGTCACAGAGTTTTGCCACATCTTCCTGTGCTTCTCCCTCACAGAGTCAGCTACATCTCTATACATCCAAGAGTCTTACATGCTTCATTCCAACATTTGCAGAGCAGATGGCAGGACTTTATAGTGAACAGCACGGCTCAAACCAGAAGTTCTTCACTGTTACCCATCTCCACATTTACAGTTGGACTAGTGCTCAGATGCAATATGAGATCACAAAGTATATATGATTGTGAATATTTTTTTTTAACCTACATCCCCTTCCTTTGATCCAGACGCCATGTTGTTGGAGAAAATAGGATTGTTCACTGCTGTGATACAATTGTAAATACATTTCAGTAATTTCAGGGTATTTTCTTTATTTAGGAATGTACATTAAATAGAAAATTTTTCACAGAACATTTTAAAGAGTGGAAAAGTGCAGATAGCAGAACATAAGAAAATGACATGTTCGTAAATGTGAAGATTCCTAATTAAGATCTTGAAATAAACAGGATGCACAGGAAAACAAACAAAACTTTTCAATTGGTTTTTGAATTCAATTAAACACACATTTTAAAAACAACAACAACAACAACAACAACAAAACAAAAAAACCTTCAAGATAAAAAGAAATTAAGACAAGCTGCTATTTAGACTAGAAACATTCTAAAGTCCTTGGTAAAATCTTAAATTTAACAAAAATAATATTCAGCTCATGCATGTGAACCACCATAGTTTCAAAGATATAAGCCTAGTAAATTAAGAATATAGGTGCCTACATAACCTAGTTTTTGAAAGTTGTAGCCTTTCTTCAGATAGAGCCATGATCTTTGTTTCTTTTTAGCTTTAAATCTCTTTTGAGCACACAAAAATGAAAGCTTGCTTTCCTTTCCTGATCCATGAATAAAAAGTAGGTTAGAAATGCTGAGACCTGAGATTTGCAGGATTATATGATAATAAAACTGAAAATAACCTAACTGCCCCCAAACCAAATGAGTTCATTAAGATTGTCTTTCAAGTACTCTAGGCTTTTTTTAAAGCAAAATATATTTTGCATTTGGTTTGTATCCAGCATGTTTTAATTTTATTGAAAAAAACAGCAGTAAAATTTTATATTATTTTTCTACACTTTTATTTAAAATCCTATTTCCTTTCAAAAGCAATTTTTTAAATTGCTACCAAAAAAATCTTTAAAAAAGTTTTTTTTAATTCACCTTTTCTCAACATTAAAAAGACATCAACTGAAACAGCAAAATAGAAGTTATGTAATTCTTAAATATGTAAATAATTCACCTACTTTTTAGTAAACTGATTATTAATACTTAGGTAACGAGACTGAAAAAAAAAAAGACTCAAATTTCTTACTAAAATCTGGAGGGTGGGAACTGATACATCCTATTTTGGCTTAAATTGTGCACTACATTCAGAAAACCCATTTAGTCCTCGGAAATATTTCCCCTTACTTTCCAGAATTACCTAATTCTGTTTATAATTAAATTCAAACCCAGGAAAAGGGTTGTTGTTTTGTTTTGTTTTTTTTCAGAAAATAATGTATCAAAAATATATGCAATTGTCTGTCTATTAGCATAGATCACAGAACTCAGCCTAGGTAATTATGCTAAGAGCTCGGGTAGAGTCAGACTTTTCTATATTTGTTTCTGTTTCTTTTTGCATGTCTGTTCAGCTTCATTAGGAGAGGATGAGTATTGCCTGAGAAGGCTTTGATGAGTTTTTAAGGATGAGGAAGATAGAAACTAATTTTCCCAAGTTTAATGAAATCATAGAATCATAGAACGGTTAAGGTTGGAAGGGGCCTTAAAGATCCTCAGGTTCCAATCTCCCTGTGTGGGCAGGGACACCTTGCACTAGACAAGGCTGCACGAAACCTCATCCAACCTCGCCTTGAATCTTATCTAGGTCTTTTTGAATGGAGAAAACAATAGAAAAAAGACAAAAACTCTCACTGTCACTATCACCATTGCTACTGTATTCTTTGATGATGAATAGTGTCCTAGAGAATATATTTTATTTTCAATTTATTCTCAATTTATTTCTCTCCCTATGAATTTTCATTCTCTAGCCCAGCTACGACTAGCACTTATTGTTACCAGAAACTTCTAAGTATCACTGAAGAAGCAAAGCTGCAGTTTCTATTTTTAGGTGACATGGATAGGTTTTCAAGTACATGAATTGAATTCTGTTACTAATTTTTAGCAAAGTGTAGGGTATAACAGACCAAGAAGCACAAATAAAACTTAGATGTAAAACAAGGCATAAATGCACTCCACCTTCTTTATATTTCTAATAATTAATAAATATACTTTGATTTTGTTCTAATGTGGGTTGTTCTCTTGAACACTCTTCTATGTTTAATTGCATGGGTTGAATTTTCTTTCAGTATTTAAATCCTTTTACTTAATTGCCACTGTCTGGCATTCCAAAAATAACACTGCAAATGTTTCCACATGAATGCCCAAAAAATTTAAACAGTTAGTTGATTTTATATGTCCTGTACTTTCTTAAGTCCCAGCTGTAGGTGCTGCCATGCTTTTCACAATTCTGAAGAGTTCTTAAATTTTGGAAGCAATGAAATAATCTTTTTTTTTTTCTGAATTTTTATAATCTATTCCTACATTGGTAATGTAAAGTTACATTAAGTATTTTTACTTTAATTTCTTCATATAAAATTCAAATATCACTTTACAGATGTCTACCAAGAAAGGGAGTTATTAGGATTAACATAAACATTTGGCACCTTTCCATTATATTGTAATAACATCTAGGGGCTATACAAAATTAGGGATTTACTGTACTTGTTATAATAGCATTTGACCCTACCCACAGCCCACTGAAATAGGCAGAATTTTCCCCCATTCCTTGTCACCCTTTCAGTACTGTAGACCTTCAATAACAGGTAGTTTCAGAAGGAATTTAGAAAATAAGTAGTGGTGAGATGTAGGATGGGGTTACTAAAGTATAAATATATTTTGCTGTACATAGAATTTGGAGATGATGGTATTTTTAGTCATGATAATACTATGAGATTACATCTTTCCAGAGCAAAGCCGTCAGATACTTGCAAGCGATACTTTGAAAGAAGTAAAAAGCCTCAAAAGGCTCTAAATGTTAACTTCACTTTAAATTATTTTATCCTCTGTAGTGTCTGTCTCAAGTCGGTACTGGGGGGCATTTTGTATAGACTTATGTGGGGAAGAAAAGAACAGTTTCCCACAGTATCTTACACTTCTCATGCTGATAGTATGATACAGTCTAATACAAGGAGTAGAAATACAGCAAGAGTCTGTGTATTGGGTATAAGATGAGATTGACTGAAAAGTTGGGTATGACCTTAAATTTAGCAAGTTTATATTTGAATGCTGGCTAGTCAAATGGAACCTCACCATCTTAAGTGGCCAAATCAGAGATGAAATTTCTTTCTAGAATATAATTATACCTCCAGTGCCATGGATGAAGACCTTCTTATGTAGAGAATTTAACGTGGCTCTAGCATTAGCGTTTTCACTTTCACAAAGTGACTACATCAGTTGACAAGGGAAAAGCAGTGCATGTCATCTATGTGGACTCCTGCAAGGCCTTTGGCACAGTCCCCCCCAATATCCTTCTTTCTAAATTGGAGAGATATGGGTTTGGTGGGTGGACTGCCCAGTGGATAAGGAACTGGCTGGCTGATCGTGTCCAGAGGGTAGTGGTCAAAGGCTCTAAGTCCAGGTGGAAAACAGTGACAAGTCGTGTCCCTCAGAGGTCAGTGCTGGGCCCAGTGTTGTCTAATATTCTTCAGTGTAAGGGTGGTGAGACACTGGAACAGGCTGCCCAGAGCTGTTGTGGGGGCTCCATCCCTGGAGATGTTCAAGGGCAGGTTGGATGGGGCTCTGAGCAGCCTGTTCTAGTGAGAGGTGTCCTTGCCTATGCAGGGGAGTTGGAACTCGATGATCTTTAAGGTCCCTTCCAACTCCAAATATTCTGTGATTCTGTGATTTATGTCATGCAGTCCTCTGAATGCATTAAATACTTTTCCTCATCTTTCTGATTTAGATGGACAGAAGCATTCTGAAAGAAGCTTGGTTATGTGTAACACTGATGAAGTCATATCAATGAGGCTACATGGTAGGGGACAGGTATGACACTAAGCAGGAGGAAGAGGGAACTTAAATAGCAGCTGACATACTTAGGTACTGAGTGTGAAAAAAATGGATTTTACAGAGGTTAGGTTTTTTGGTTGTGTTCTGGGGTTTTTTGTGCTTGGTTTTGTTTGTTTTTGTTTTTAAGAGGGAGTTATCCCTTGTTTCTTATTAGTCTCAGCAGATATAGGCAAAATAACTAAAACCAGCAGAAGATTATATAAGTACACTAAAAATCCTGTCTCTAGTGTTTAATCCAGTGTAATTTGGAGCACACCTTTTGATAGATTGAAAAAAAAATAAAAAATAAAGCAACTCATATATAAACAGAGCCATAGGGAAAGAGACAAAGTTCAAGACAAAACCTAAACACTCTTCCCTTGTTTCAACTATATTTGTTTCAATCTAAACACACTTAATTCTAGTCTTATAGAAGGGAGAATGTCACAGTTTGCAGTTTTTGCTGTTTGCACTGTTTTATCTGATTCATATTGCAGATTAGTAGTCAAGGAGGCCTACTTCTGGGGAAAGACAGCATGGGCAGCAGAAGGTTTATTTCTGTGCTTAATTTATGCAAATACATGCTTTTATTATATTATTTAAGTTGCCAAATATGTAATGCCTTCCAAGAAGTACTAAGATTTTTAAAGTATTTCTCATTCCAAATTGATACTTGTTTTCCAGGAAGCAAACTTTTTCCTGAAATATTTCAGTTTTGCAAGCAGGATGTTTTCCACCAGAGAATCTTCAGATACACATTTTCTTTCAATTTCTACTGCTTATGTATATAAAAGCCACTCACACTTTAAAGCATAAACATCTGATTTTGAAGCTAAAAAGAAAGAACTTTAAAAGTTCTGCTTCCACAAATACATACCATACTTACATATTCAAGTAATTCATATAGAATATAAAATATTTTTACATACATTTGTATATTGTTACTTACCTGCATACACTATGAAAATATATGCAAGATGTTAGTTGTCATAACTTTCTCTCAACTCTTAACATACAACATGAAACATATAAACCAGAAACCAGGAACTGAATACTGAACATATGCTGGAAATTCTAAATGCTATGTTAAATCTGTGAGACATTAATTTTCTGGACATGCATGTCTACATAGAAAATTTGACATGGAATTTACTCCAGGAAAGCTTTTATTTTTTGTAGTACTTTGTATCAGCAGTACAAAGACATCAGCAGATGCATTTAAGGCATTTCTTCAAACTAGTAATTGCTATTTATTTCTTGAAATTAAAATCAAATAATAGTCAATTAATTATTCAAAGAGAAAACTTCTTTTAAATGTATTTTCTGTGCTAAATAGTGCATGTGGTTCACTGGACAGTATATAAAGAATAGCTATCTCTGCTGGTGCTAAGATGGTAGGTAATTTGTTTTTATTTCTCTCAAAAGACAGGTTGTGCATTCCCAAACATTTCCTTTTGATCCACTAATTCTCACCTGTTATACTATGATTACATGGATGAATTGCAAAGAGGTCGTATCAGTTAAATTGCCAAGTTAGGAGCACAGTGGTTTTCCCACGAACAAATACTTCAATTTAAAATTCATCAGAAGCTGGCTGTGTGCACATATATTTCTCACAGTTTTAAAAGGCTACAGATGGGCTGTTTGAAAGACATCTAATTATGCAAAGTGTTGGCCCGTCCCCCTTTCCTCCAAAGGAAGGAACTAACCACAGGTGTCTGTTCTAAGTGGTGGTTCAGCCTTTTCTCCTGGAGTACTACCAGATTTCTTCTGTTGCCTAACACTCCACCTCTCTGTAATGTTTTCTGTGTCTAAGCTTGTCTCCTTCTTTTGTAATTTTACTGGCACAGTTTCTAGGCATTGATTCTCCTCTCAGTTCCCTTGAACAGCAAAGGTACCCTGTGAGCCAACTGCAGTAGACCTGCAAAGATTACCACTGACATCTCCATTGCATCTTCAGCCAAATCCTGGAGTTTCAAGCACAGCTTATAGCTTATTTCTGTAAACCCAAATCTAACACTTGAAGAAATGGATGAAAGGTTGTTGTATATCAACAATGGTAAAAATCACTGTAGTTTGAGCAGTAAAAGCAATATGTTGTCTTTGGTGAAAAAGAAAAAAGGGGAAAAAAAAGAAGAAGAAAAGAAAAAAAGAAAAGAAACTGTACACAAGCTTACTTTTCCCTTAAGAGCAGCTTTGTCCTGCTGAAGCACTCATGAGATGCATTTATCTGAGGTAAGATTTCCTTGAGCTTTGCGGAGTGTTTCTCTGTGCTAGCAATCAATCTGAAAAGTCCCTGTTCCCCACAACTGTAGGGAAAGACGCTAGTTGTCCTGAGAAGACACCAATTCACATGATTTTAATTATAACACTGATACTTTCTTTTTGCCGTTGTTTGTGGTTAAATTATTTTCATCCAGTTCCCCCACCACTATGCTGAAAACTGTTTTCCCTACCTCTTAATCTTCCCATCATAAAATGTTCCTGTTTGATGGAAAACTTTGAGTGACTTAAATCTTGACCATAGAGTCACACCTCTATGGTTCACAGAAAATTATGTTTTATATAGATTAAGTCTAACTTCCACAAAGTGTACAGTATTTTCAGGCACCCTATGTTGGTCGTGGGTCAAAACCTATGAAGCTTTCTTACTGATCTATGTTTTTCTATTCAATTAAGTCATGCTCCATGCTGTCTCCAATCATTATACATTCTACTGTACTCTTTGGTCTTGGAAAGTCTTAAACCTCCAACACACATATCATAGTGGAATTATGTCAAATTTATATTATGAGAGAAGAAAATTTTCTTAGAAAAAAGAGGAAGTCTTGCTGGATTTTCCAAGTGGTGAAAGTTACAGGTTAATGAAAGTAAACGGCATAGGAGAGTAGATCTTTTAAGTACTTGCACTAGACTGGAAAAACTTTTCTTCATGATTTGTAAGTAAAAGAAACAAAAAACCCCCAAACCAATAAGATAAGTTTACAGTAAGACAAAGGGTTTGAATAAATACTCCGATTATGAAGAAGAGTGAGACATACAAAGCAAATAAATACATATTTTTTACTCCCCTGGCATTGTTTAATTATTCTGGACATGAAAACCTTTCCTTTTTCAATATTCTCATTTTATCACTTAACATCCAGTCAAAGAATTCATACATATTGCTTATATGCAATTGGATTTTAAACACACACTCACACACACAGGTGCATACCCACACAATCATGTGTCTGTAGTGTGCAAATATAACCTTATCTCACTTACTTTTTCCCTTTCAAATTATTGTTTTCATGCTATTCCACATTCATTTTATCTGCAGTTTTATTTAAAATTTTACTTTTTTTTATAAATATGGGATGACAGCTGACTGGAAAATTAATGTTGTAAGTCCTCATTCTGAAGCTGTGAAGACTGCAGACATGAATAGGAAACCTCTAACATTAAATGTACTCCTTTTTGGTAGCAGGAAATCCAGCATGTCAAATCTTGAATAAAACGACATATTTCTGTGTGTGCTTATGGGTATACGTTTCAGATATACTCTATTTATTCCAAAGAAAAGTGCTCAGATAGCAAGAGCTATCTAAATCTTAAACAGAACACAAAAATATGTATTTGTTGCTGTATGCATTCCACGCAGCTACAGGTTATCTTTATATAAGTGGGTTTGCCCTAACATCTCCTTACAAAATAAGGTTTTTGTCATTGATTCCTGGGTTGTTTGGATAATATAAGTCCATGCAGTTCAGAACAGTGACAGAAAGCAGCACAGATGATGCTGTCTTTAGGGAGCAGAAAAGGATATGCATATGTATTTCATAACTTGCTGCTACAGTTAGAAAATTATTCTTTGTCTGTAGTGCAAGTCTTGCCTCTGACCCTTAAGCTGCTGTCAAAATAGAGATGGAGATACTTGCCTGTTTTGTTTTTTTTCCCCCTAAAGATTTCAGCATGCACCCCAAAATTATGATCTCTCAATTTCAGAAGGCACTTTTACCTTACCACTATAGTTTCCTTCTGTTTATTTACAGAGCCCTCCAACAGGTTTGCCATCCCTTCGTTTAACCTAGAGCTAAAGTTATTTATGAGCATATGAAAAAAGAAAAAAAATGGGGGGGGGGGGGGGGGGTGAGGGAAAGGAAAACGAGATAAGAAACAGGGAAGAGTTAAAATAGTCCATTAAAAGAGAAATACTCAATGAGTGGCTGGGGTCTTTCCTGTTTCCTTTTGTGTCTGTCATATATGCATCCATCTCCATGTCTGTGGTATCAGTAGGGAGCACATTTTCTTCCCACTATCTCAGCAGGGCTTCCCACTGCACATTAGTGCATCTCTTCCTACTGTCCCAAAAAGTAACAGAGGTCTGACTGCTCTGAGACTGGCTCTGTACACATGTACTCAGCTGGCTTCCATTTGACTGGTGTTTCAATAACTGACAATAAAATAAAATTTGTTATGTTTGCCTGAGCCTTGCATAAGTGTATTAGTCACTGCCATAATTCACGTGCAGTCCTTCAAAGCAGTATGTGCATTTCTAATACAATTCGGCCCCTATCTTGTCCCACGTTTTTCTGTCAGAAGAACAGTGACTGCTAACACAGATGGCATATTTGTTTATTTATTAAAGTCTTTGAGCCTACTTCTTTACTGCACAAACTGTCTACATCCCCATCTTGCTGACAACTAAAACCCAAGAATATTTTTCTTGCTAAGTGTTTTGTCCTCTCCTTCAGCTTCTTCACCTACCTGAATGTACACATATAGGTTTTAATTGTTCAAATATTGCCCAGTATTTTAATTATAAATACTTCCATTTGTTAGAATGACTACTACCAATCCTCATCAGAACTAAAATATATCAACAGTTGCTAAAC
Source organism: Apus apus (assembly GCF_020740795.1). Classification (NCBI taxonomy): domain Eukaryota; kingdom Metazoa; phylum Chordata; class Aves; order Apodiformes; family Apodidae; genus Apus; species Apus apus. Next base: position 107,283,132 of record NC_067282.1, read on the forward strand.
AAAATTCAGAACAAAAAATATTTTTAAAAAGTGTTCCTTCAACTTCTTTTTGATATCTAAGATCATTTATATTCATTAATAAGTGAAGAAAGTTCAGGTTAATAAAAGCTGTTTCTCTATGTCACAACTTTTCAAGGGAAATTAAAACTCAATGTTTTCCTTTTACCTGTAAAGTTTATTCATAAATATATACTTTCAAATGCACACACTTAGCATAGCATTGAAACGATCTCACTTGAATACGTAAGGCTAAGACCTAGAAGAAACTCCCCAGACTCCCTTTGTAAGCAGTGGAAAGATGTAAGACATTATCATTTTAATCTAAAATATTTAATCTAAAACATTGAAAATATTCAGGATGATCTTTGCTGTAAAGTTTCTGGCTCAAAACTGCGCATCTCTCTGTAGACCGTTCACAATTAGATTAATTACTTTCCATCTGTTACATTTCTAAAAAGATAGACAAGAGGAAGAAGATAAAGCTTTCCTTTCAGCTCCAATAAAAACTGTTACTCAGCTTACTATCCTTGAGAAAGCTCTCACAGTTATATGATAAAAGTTTTGTTCCTACACATCTGATATTATATGACTGCATTTACTTTAATGTTTTGGAGGACGTCAGGAATAAGCTTTTGAAAGAAGTCTCCAGATCACTCTGCTTGCTCTGCACTTGTTTGCACCATAGGACATATGTAAATTGGATTCCTCCCAGATGAAATTAGACTAGAAAGGTTGCTCCAGAAGCACACCTAAATTCTAGGTGCAAATAGGCATTTAGTCCCTGGGACTAAGCTGAGATCTGAGCTACTCAAGAAGTTCTTGGGAAGCTTGGATGACTGGTCCTCAGCATCACTGTTTCTCTTGATCCTCATCTATTGATCTGCACAGCTTTCTGCACAGGAAGTGCAGCTGTTGATAAAGCTGTGGGAAAGGAAAAGCAATCAAATTTCTGATTACTTCAGGAGCACTAGATGTCAAGCAATTACTGTACGTCATCTCTGTTGTATTCTGGATGTGCAGAATTGCCTTAAAATTGTCTCTGTTTAACATCATTCTGTATTACTGCCTGGCACTATTGGTGCTTAACTTCTCTAAATTTTTCTTAATTACATTTAGGTATTGCACAACCTATCTTGAAACAATCTCTCACTTGAAAAAAGTGAAAGATGCTGTATAAAAAACAACAACTTCCTTAAATTTTATGACAAACTACATTTTCTGTGTTACTATATATATTATTAAGAGTTTCTATTTAGAAAGTTGATGTTTTAGCAGAAAAAAATAATATTTGGAGACAGAAATAAACTCGTCCACTACTCACAACACATAAGCCAAGCTTAATAATAATAATAAAAACATCAATAAATCAATTGCAAACTTTATTTATCCTAGGAAAGCTAAATCCTTTTTCTTTGTGGGTACAGGTGATGGAACAGTATCCACAGGGACTTGTTAATGCTAATATAAGGGAGAGAGAAAAGACAAGTTTTGGTGATAAAAGAACAACAACCTGATAAACAGTTACAGTGGCCTAGAAAACCTTCCATATTTTGCTCAGACCAAGCAAGATTTTCTTTGAGAGATCACAAAATTGAAGTAAAAAGGCCTCTACTTTCTATTCTCACACAGTTTATAGTATCTTGTATTTTAATTTTTATGCATTTATTTATTGATATTTTTTTTTCATAGGTTGATTCTGAGCTGAAGGATTTTATCACCTTTGTCTGATATGAAAATACAATATTGTTCTAGATTCTCAAGCATACTTAAATCAACCAAAAAGCACATGTTGCTCTAGATTTACAAATATATAATTGAAATAAAATGTGGTTTGATGTTACTTTTTCTATAGTGAGCCCTATGGAATTGTCCCAAAATCACTACCTGGAAGTATTGAACATTTGTGGGAAGGGAGCAAAATAGCATGGACTGGAGGATATAACAAGCACTAATCATAGAGCTCCTGTTGGTTTCTGCTGCAGCTTTTCCTAACTTCTCTGGGTTTTTAATTCAATTGAATCATTACTCATAAAGACTTGCTTATCCAGCCTTTTTGTCTCTTGAATACAGTGATGGAGTGTCCTTGCAAATGTGAAATCCCTAAATTCAGAGGCTGTTTCCCGAATCTGTTGCTTTATGCACATATACTAAAAAATCAAATTAAAAATAATAGTTTTCTGAAATCTTAACAAATTTTTCATTTGAATGAATATCTAATTAAATCTGTGAAAGCTATAGTAGAACAGCAGGGCCAGTCCTGCCTCAAATCATGACATAATGGTACCCTAAGTTGATCCATCAGGCCTTCCCTTCCTCACATCATGCTCACAAGGTGATTGAGAAGCAACACTACTCTCTAAGGAAAAAAATAACTGCTGCTCTTTTCTTGGTTTCACAAGACTTTCCCAAGTTATATGTCCATTGCACGTATGTTTAAAGAATTCTCAGTTTATCTCAAGAAGCCCACTGCTTCAAGTAATAAAGATATTAATTTTGGAAATGTAGATAGTCTATGCTTAAAAGCCCCCTTTCGAGAGTCAGCTACCAAATCTTACTGAAACATAACAATCAAGCATTTTTAAGGTGTTTTTTGTTGGTTTTCTTCTTCCTTCGGTATTCAAATTTTGGAAGAAAGAGACAGCAGATGTCAAGCAGTCTGCAGATGCCTCATTCCTAGGAGGAATCTAGTTGAATCAATGCACAGTGCAAATCAACCAAGAAAGACTGTTTGCATTAAACAAAAATAATGTAGATGACAAAGAATAATAAGCACATTTTCACACACTGAAGAGTTAAACTATTGAAATTAATGGTACAAAATATAGTGCGTGGGAGAACTTTGTGTAGGTTCGAACAAAAACAGGTTCCTGGAAGAATCTGTGAGGATGGAAAAATGGAAAATTGATATCAATGTTGGTACTTTATGAGGGCCCATTGCAGGGTTGCAGCAAGGCAGGGATGCAAAATGGTGGGGTAGTGGGGCAGACTGGGGCACGGATCTCCTCCAACAGCCCTGTCCCACTATATCCAGAAATGGTGAGTAGAGCCAGGATGGGGACTGTAACCAGAACCCAGGTCACAGGTGGGTGAGGTGGGGGTGGGGGCAGTGGAATTCAGGGATGATACTGCTATTGTGGGGGCCAGGCCCCAGGTAAGACCTGGGTCCTCCCTCAACACCTCTCATGGCCTGGGGCTGAGGCCCTCAATGAGGCTTCCCAAAGGTCTTCCTCACTGCTCTGCAGCTTTGTCTGCTGTCAGGCCCTCGCCCACAGTGCTGCCATCCTGGAAGTGGCCTTGGGCTGGCTGGGGAATTGAAGATGGCATACAGAGCCAATTGGTGCACACAGAGCTGTGGTACCACTCGTGAGAGCTCTGCAGGATAAAACAGCAGCTGTTGGGGACTTGGCATCCACACCATGCACACTGCAGCAGCTTTGTGCTGCGCACAAACTCTAGCCTGGCGTTATCCCATTAGAAGCTGGGGCATAAGAAGTGGGGTCCCAAAAAACCTTTCCTGTGTAATTTCATCTGAAATCAGTCATAGACTCCTGCCCACACAATGGGTGGGGATGGCTGGGAGACTTCAGAAGGTCACTCCTGATCTGCACTGCACTGTGTGCAGATGAAGTAATCAAATAAACTACTGTTAACTAGAACTCTGTGTTAGTTCAGGGCTTATTGTTATCCCAACAATTGTCCATCTACGTCAAGACCTTGCTGGGGAGCATTTGTCTTTAAATTTATGCAACAGCAAATGATGATCTGTTGTAGTACACTAGAGCACTGTCAATAAAATCATTTTGGTCAAGAGGTATGTAAAAAGGCCTGTCACTTTTTGCACGGTTGACCCAAGAGTTTTCCTGTGCTTAGTTCAATCATATTGTCACATCTTCACTTCTGCAAAGCCTAGAATATTAAAAGATTTTCAGTATATTACACATATTAATTTGTATTTAATGTACCAAAATTGTGTGATATGACCTTGTTAATGTGAGCCAATTTGAAACTTCGCTTTGATTAAATTCTACAAGCCTAACTTCCTACTACTTAATAAGCTGATAGAACTTCATTTTCTGTTATAACATTGATTAAATCCTCAGTATCTTTCAGCTACCAAAACATATGGTGTAAGTAAAACAAGCACAGATTGAAATGTTTCTGAGGCAAATTTTTTTATGTCTGTCAGTGTTAGAACAACAGAAGGATTTAAATTTTAATTTAATTGGTTAAATCTGATACTAATTTTCAGAATTCAAAACCATTTTTAATTTTTTTTAAAATAAGATCATGAAGCGTTTTTCACCCTTAGTTTCATTCACTGTAAAAATTAACATCTTATTTAATTTATTTGTTTTTAAATCTGTAGGGTAGGGGAATGCTCATATCAAGATCAGATCTAAAAAGCCATCCTAGATGGATTCAGGCATCTTAAATGTTCTCAGATGTCTTAGGAACATGGGAATTGAGCCATATTTTCAGGTGTTCCTTCCTATTATGATCTCTGACCAAGTGCAAATGCCCACGACAAATGTTTGTTCCATAAATATCACAGAAATTATAAATTGTGGTAATGAAAGATTCTTAGAGGCAAAATAATGAGATCTCTTTGATTATGTAATTAATATTGGTCAGATATAGAAAGAGAATTTTTTTGCATAGCTCTGTGTGTGTGCATTCATACTTCTATATACCCTGATATCACACAACAAAAGTTACGAATAAATGTCTTGATTATGTATCGAAGGAGCACTTTTATTTATCGCTCAAAACATATTATTTTCCTCCTGTTCACAAGTAGTTTTTCTTCCTAAACAAAAACAGAGCTCTTTTCAAACAATGTTGAATAGCAGCAATTCCAATGCTTACAAGTGCAAGTTTAGAGAAGATGAGCTCAGTGATCAGTACTTCAATCTTTATCTTGATTTCAGACATTTCGGCTCAATACTAGACATCTTTTTTTCCTTTAGTATTGTAACTAAATGAGAATTTAATGTGTGAAAGCTGTAATCCCTTTGCCCTGTTTCAGCAAAGTATTTATACACTGATTTAGAAATAATTTAATAAATGTCTGACTGATGAGTCAAAATATTTATTCAAATGAATGCAACTTGTTTTAAAGGTGCATGTTTACAGGTATGTAAGACTAGACACATTTAAAGGGTCCTTTACAAAACATATATTCCAGTTGAAACTGAAGCTAAAGTGTTTCTGAAATTTCCCCTCATCTCCCTATTTTTCTTAATTTTTAGAGTAACAATTCAGCTTACACTAAAAGGTTGAAGAAAACAAAATATCTCTTAACTGTTAAAATAGATGTTCTAATAGATACAGTAGCTGTTCAAAGCTTAAATATTTCTTATTTTCCAAACTAAATTCCCTTATAGAGATGCAAAACACATCTAGTTTAAAACTCAATATTTAGAAATTTCTTTATCTTGCCTGTATTCACTAATTCCATTAGCAAGCATTTATTGCCATAACTTTTAATTACTTAAGAAACACTTTATTTATTTATTTTTGTATTTTGTTATCATAGCTGTAATAAACTGTTTGCCACAGTTTTGATCCTTTTGGTGTTGAGTCCTTCATAGCTGGTATAGCACAACAAAAAAAGAATGCCTATATTGTGCAAATACAAGTTAAACTGCAGAACATGAGTACCAGGCTGAAACAGAGTAATAAAAGACAGCTTTAACACTGCAAAATGGTCCATCACATAATCATTATTATCACTTCAATACAAAATATAACAAATACATAATAAGTTATTTGGAAAGTAAAGAAAAAAGGCCAATATATTACCAAATATATTCAGTTTGATGGGAGCAAATAACTACATTCATCAGTTATGACAATTATCTGCAACAACAGAGGAAATCAGGATGTGTGTTGAGTTGGCATCCTCAACTGCCTTATGCTCAGTACTTGCAAACACTTACCCATAGAGCAGAAGGTCCATTTGGGCCTTTGTCATATTATGCTGGTAGGAATCTTATTCCAAGTGTTCATTCCTCCCTTTGGTGATCCTATACTTGCCTGGGAATCCATGCAGCTGGAGACATGGGCCATTTGTAGCCACAACTCTTCCTTTTATTTATTTGTCAGAGATTCATGGAATAGGCTTTTTTTTTCTACTGGTTATTTGGCTTCTGGTAGAAGAGGCAGTAGAAAGTTTCAGGCTCCAGTCTAGAGCAAATCACATAGTTTCTTTGACAAGCAAAAAGTGATATGGATCTCTGTACAGCTGGGTTTACTATGGTTCTTGCTGGGTTCAGAGCAGACTGAGTAAGAAAGGCAGTGGGAAATCGACTTTTCCTCTCTGGAACCAATGAATTTTCAGTCTGTCATTTATTTTAGGTAGCTGTTGAATAATTTCTGTCCACATCTGCCTAAACAGGTCTCAAAATTTCTTAGCCAGCCACTGATGATATTAAAAAATGGTTAAATTTAGGTAGAATTAATCAAGTTTTGAAATGACTTTAGAATGAACAATTGCTTCAAGTAGCAGGAGCAGCTAGTCCATAGACCAAAAAATGCAAGGATGAGTCTGCCAGTGATTCCTAAGTGTCCCACAAAAAGTCCCAACTTTTTTTTTTTTTTTTTTTAAACTACTTACTATTGGTAAGATTTTAATTTATTTTCAGCAGAGTTTGCTATTCTCTGTAGAATTTGAGGGCATGTAAATTTAACCACATGTTTACTGCTTTAATCTGCAAATAAAATCTGTATAAACAGACAGGAAAACCTACTTAGAAAATAAAAATCAAGTACCAGATCTTCCAGCTGACAAATTTATTATGGATTCTTGGTGTGAGCAACTAGTGGAGTCCCTCAGGGGTCGGTACTGGGACCGGTGTTGTTCAACATCTTCATCAACAACCGGGATGTACCCTCAGCAAGTTTGCTGATGACACTAAACTGGGAGGAGTGGCTGACACACCAGAAGGCTGTGCTGCCATTCAGAGAGATCTAGACAGGCTGGAGAGTTGGGCGGGGAGAAACTTAATGAAATTCAACAAGGGCAAGTGTAGAGTTTTGCATTTGGGGAAGAAAAACACCATGTACCAGTACAGGTTGGGGGCTGACCTGCTGGAGAGCAGTGTAAGTGAAAGGGACCTGAGGATCCTGATGGACAGGAGGATGACCATGAGCCAGCAATGTGCCCTTTTGGCCAAGAAGGCCAATGGCACCCAGAAAGGGTGTGGTTAGTAGGTCAAGAGAGGTTCTCCTCCCCCTCTATTCTGCCTTGGTGAGGCCACATCTGGAGTATTGTGTCCAGTTCTGAGCCCCTCAGTTCAGGAAGGACAGGGAACTGCTTGAAAGAGTACAGGCAGAGCCACAAAAATGATTAAGGGAGTGGAACATCTCCCTTATGAGGAAAGGCTGAGGGAGCTGGGTCTCTTTAGCTTGGAGAAAAGGAGACTGAGGGGTGACCTCATCAATGTTTATAAATATGTAAAGGGTGAGTGTCAGAAAGATGGAGTCAAGCTTTTTTCAGTGATGACCAGTGATAGGACAAGGGGTAATGGATACAAATTGGAGCATAGGAGGTTCAAGGTGAATATCAGAAAAAATTTTTTTACTGTGAGAGTGACAGAGCACTGGAACAGGCTGCCCAGAGAGGTTGTGGAGTCTCCTTCACTGGAGACATTCAAAACCCGCCTGGACGCCTTCCTGTGTGATGTGCTCTAGGTGACCCTGCTCTGGCAGGGGGGTTGGACTAGATGATCTTTTGAGGTCCCTTGAGGTCCTTTTTAGTCCTCTTTCTTAAAATCTCAGGTTTCTTTTTGTTTTTATTAAAACCTGCTATATACTTTGTCTTTATTCACCAGTAAGGGACACAAACACTGCAAAACCAGAAGCTAAATGTGTTGGGAAAATCAATTTTCACATAAAGCTTCTTGCAAACTAGTATCACTGGCTCAAACAGGCTTTGCTGCACAGCCTTGAAAAAACACCTTTGATAGTTAAGGAACAGATTTTAAATCTGACTTTAACTCAGCTTTTATTACTGTTTGTACTGTGCTGTTCCCTCAGAAGTGCATAGGGTAAAACCGTAAATGAAACAATTTTTTTTACCATGTATGTGAAATATTCCCCTTGTTGCCAGTCATCTCAGATTTGCCTTTATGTAAAGTGACAGGGGTCAAATTCTAGGCTAGATGAACTCCAACTTTTAATCAAATTAGTATTAAAGAGATTCCATAAGTCTTTTGTGTGATTAAGCATTCATCTACAGCAAGTCTTCTTTCAAAGATTCTATCAGTGGAAAGTCAGAAAATATAATCCCTGTGCTCAGCAATCAATTAAAATAAAAAGACTCCCTCCAAAGCAATGAAAACATAGAATGAGGTTGGAGTTTTTAAATAATACGTATGAGTTTCCTTACAACCATGACATGAAAAGCATTGCAGATACTAGTGTTACAGCAATTTGTCCTAACTGTCTTGGAAAATATGTGCCGTGTTACAATGAAAGCAGCTTACCAGCTGTTTCTGTGAAAGTTTTTTGGAGAAAACCAAACATGGCCATATGGCACTCCACCAATACAGTGGGATCATGAAGAATAAATTTTGCAGATTATAGTAGATAATGGTCATGCTAAGTAAGGTGTCAAATAATGACAACACATTGCATTGATAGTTAATCTCTCCTTCTATTCCCTAAATGTCTACATTTCTTAGCAGCTTGTATGTTAGAAACAATAACTTATTCTAATGAAGGATTCAATTTTGTCAAATGACAAAATATTTACTGTACTGAAGAAGTACCAAACATTCCCTAATTAAATAATATTTTAAAAATATTATTAATTCGAATAGTGTCAAGTAATTTCATAGTAAAGAAAATATTACCCTTAGAGATATCAAGGAGTTTTATTTGTAGTTGTTTTAGACACTCCCAGTTGTTAATAATCAGGTGAAACTTTCATTTTGAGGGTAATATAAAATTTCTCACTAAGAATGAGATGAGGCAAGTCAGCCTGTAATTCAATCAAAAATGTGTTTCCTTTTTATTGGGGATGAAGAGCCCTTCTCGAGCTCTTCTTCTGTAGTAGCAGAATCTGACACTTTTGCACATATGATGTGTATTGAGGGGTGGTCTCAATGCTTAGTTCACTTCCTTCACTTTTCACCACATCCACAGGAGTCACAGTACCAGACAGTCCTGTGCGAATGACATATATATATACATATACACAGCACAGAAGAGTAGATTTGGGGTTTTCTGTAACATATGTATAGTTCTGCATGCATATTTGGATGTTAAATTTGTATTTCCAGGGGAAAAAAATAAAAACTAAAAGTCTTGCATTTAATCCTGCAAAAAAGGCCTCAGTGTGCAAATCAACATTGCCAGTATAGAGATTCTACAAATACTTGTTAAACCGAAATGCATGTCTCACAGATATTTCCAAGGTTAAATCCTAGGTAAGCCCAGAGCTACCAGATAAAGGATTGAAACAAAAGGAAAAGAAAAGCTTGGCAAGAGCCAGTGCTAATTTGCCAAGTTGGAGACTGAAGCACAACTGGGGGATCAAGACAAGCAGATTAATAAAGAACACTTTTTAACAGCTTGTGTCTGTGTGTATTCTTAAGTGGTATGAACTCTTATTTTTCTTTGGTTCAGTGTTGTCTACTTCTAAATATTAATTCAGATGGAATTCTCTTTCACTCTCCACTCAGAAGAGACAGTTACTCAAATTCACGTGACACAGAACTAAAGAAGTTGGTGTGCAGCTACCCTATAATCATGGAGTGAGAAGTTTTTTGAGGTGCCTTTATTCTATTAAGATAAACTATCTCATGTTCTCAATCTGATTCTTAACCTGTTTCCTCTCTTTCCACAGAATCAAGAACATAACAACTCTAAGCTTTGTTTGTTTGGTGTTTTTTTTTTTGTTGTTTCAACTGGTCAGACAATCGAAATATTCACTTTCTGTGCCTTAAAAAATGTGTTGTTTTCCTACTGCCATGAAACATATTTATATTAGGAATAAAAAAATTGTGCACAAATAGAAACAGTAAAACTCCCACAACAATATAAAATCCTACATTATCTGTTACTCTTAAAGGAGTTTGATGGAATGGTCAAACCTTAGAAAATGGCCTGAAGTTAAATAAGCTCAAGTGGGAACTGGATTCCTGAATAAATGGTCTTCCTCTGAGACACAGAATAATTGGAGATAGACTAGTTGGCTCACGGACTAGGACATTCTGCTTTCTCCACAGAGTAAATCCTAGTATGGTTATGATATAAATCTGTTAAATGGTTGCATTTTTGTCTGATTAATAAAATAATGTTCTAATGTATTGCACTACATATGTTAAGTGGTTGGAAACATGTATCTCAGGTTTCACATTTGGTCATGACAGCCATGTATGAGTGCAAACCATTTATATTTAAGACTCCTCTTAATTTTTCCTTTTTACATTCCATTATTTTTCTAAAGCAATATGCATTAATTTTGTTAAGTTCTATTCCAGCAAGAATACCCCATAGCCCTTATTGCAAGCTTTTATATGTGCATTCAAAAGCAGAGCGCGGTTCAGTTACCTGTTAAGGTCTAAGTTCCTCTTCCAGCCATTTCTTCACTAGTGCACCATCTTACTCTTACTGGCAATAAATGTGACTCTGGCGATTTTCAGCTGACTGCTGGTATCCTGAAAGAAATGGACACCGTGTTAGAACACTGCTAGAAGTCCATCTGTCCCTTTGAATTGTGGTGTCTTTGAGTTCATGGCACATCATAACCTCTCCTTCAGCTTTCATACTGATCAACACAGAACTCTCCAAAATAGCTTCAACTGTTGAAAACAGCCTTTACTTCTGTCAGAGGAGGCAGAATACTGCCTACTCATCACACATCCAGCTGAGTATGTTGCTTTTACTCTGGGTAACTATACAATCAATCTGTGAGCATCAAATGTATCTTCTGCTTAGATCAAATCCAGAGGCATAATTTTGAGTTTAAAAGTTAGTGCATTAACTGCCTGATCCACTTTCACTACTTTCATTGATTTGTTCACAGAATTGTTGAGGTTGAAAGACATCTTTTGAGATCATCTAGTCCAGCATCCTGCCCAAGCAGGGTAAACTTGAGCTGACTGACAAGGACTATTTTGAAACAGTAGTTTAAATTAAACCATTTCATTTTGCATAAATACAGTAAAGAGACAAGGTCTTGGAAAAGATAACTGACAGTATCACTCACTATAATTACACAACTGTTTTAGACCCTTATGTATATTTTTATAAATAATTGTGAAGAAACAGTACATTTGCTTAATCTAAACTACAGATATTTTGCAATTTATTTCCATTATTATTCTAAAGTATTTACCAAATTAGTCTTATTTAAATAAAGGTTTGCATTTGCAATATGCTGTCTAGTATTTCCTCAGTTCTATGAAAATACACTTGTTTCTACTGTTACAGTATCAACCCCTGAAATTTATTTTCTTTAAAACCAGATTCATACCACAAATAAAGACAGAGGAGAAATCTGTCTTTTTGATCATATTATCCTTTCTTCATCTTCTGTTATTATCCTCAGGGCTCTTAATTGATCTTAAAAGGAAAGAACTGAAGGCTTTGTTATGCTCAAGAAACTTCATTTCAGTTCCCAGTGCTACTGATTGTGTCCAGGTTTTGCCAGCTTTAACTAGAAGTGAGCTCCCAGATTTCAGTAAACCAGGTAAGGGTGTCACCCTTTATAGAGGTTGCCCATTTGGGAGGAAGATATAGCTTGGCTGGGTTGACAGGCAGTGCCAAACCATAACATGGTATTAGCAAGAATCTTCTGGACTGCAGCTTGACTAGGGTCTCCTGAGATCACTATTAATATGGCTGTGTGGGATTCAAATGTAGGGCAAGAAGAAAAGCAAACGTAAAGGTTTCTCTGTGGAAATATAAATTACTGGGAACAGTGAAGATATGCAATCTTTTTATGCCTCACTCACCAGACAATTTATAAGATGATTCTTTAATTGGTTAAAAAATAAATCTCCAAGCAAGCAGAAATTTCTGTATTTCCTTAGTATTTCTTCAATCCTTTTCCTCCAAACTATTTACAGAAAAAATAATACAGCACTTGTTTTCTAAAACTATTCTGAATCATTTGGCAGAAAATAAGCATTTAAAAAACCATAATAACTATAGAGAAATATGTAAAAGCTGGTAAGTGCCAGATTAACTTATCTAATTATCTGAAATGTGTGTAATTTATAGAAGAGGGTTTTTAAATTTGCTTGTGTGTTTTTTTTTCTTATTTTATTTGTGAGTTGCTCAATCTTTTTTTTTTTTTCAATTAATTCTTCTGCTATTTCTCAGAATATGAACTGTAGAGGGATATATTTGTACATAATGAAACTTTTGACTAAAGAAGAGGCTGTTTGACTATGAGAAAAAAGAAAAAAAGTTCCTGATAAATGGATTTTCCACAAAACCACAATATCCAGTCTACTTCCATCTGCTTTTATTAGCACAAGAGATGGAAAAAACTGGAGGAAAAGGGTGCCAGATTGCTAGATGGGACCTATCTAAAAGTTAATTGCGGTGAAAGAAGATTCTGTTTATTTCAGGCAGCATCAAGGTAGCAAAAGCACCAGTGCTCCTTAAAAAATGAACTGCATTGTGAGTTTTTTGAAATTGTAATAATCCAGATAAAGGAAGTAAAGTTGTGGTGTGCTAGCATTAGAGTGAATTTGTCTAAGTAAATAATATACTGCATTGCTTTTTGCAGAAAAAGTTTAAGAGCCAAGTCTAGCCACTAAATACAGTAACTCACTGTAGACTAATAATCCATCATTGGAGGGTCAAAAACCTTACACATTAAATTTGCTGCCCAACTAATACTACAGTGCGGGAAATTTCACTTCTACACTTCACCACTGCTCTTTCCAGAGAGAAATCCAAGTGTTAGCAAAATCATAGTAAGAAGATTAAAGCAAATTTGAGAGTATGAATCTCCTGGAAAGCTACTGACTGCTCAGAAACCTAAACCAACAATTTCCTCTCCTCCTCCACCTCTTAACAATTACATGTATAATTATTTCAGACTTAGAAAGATATCATCTGTCAAGAGGTCAAGGTTTCTCAGCCTGGCATTCATAAGCAAAACAAGAAAGAACTAATGGAATTCACAGTATCCTGGTGTTCATATACTCACTATGTCATGTATTGTAACACACATCTCATTAAATGGGTCCGTTCTGTCCATCCTTACCACTGCTGTGAGAAGGTGGCTCAGATTTAGTTAAGTGGAGATAAAGTCATAGAGAGATAAGAACATCAAGGATAACAAACTGCAAACATGAAGAGAAACATTTTGAACTTGTACAAACTGCATGAAGTTCAAAAAGGCCAAGTGCAAGGTTCTGCAGCTGGGTCAGGGCAAACCCAAGCACAAATACAGGTTGGATGGAGAATGGATTGAGAACAGCCCTGAGGAGAACAACTTGGAATTGTAGGTTGATGAGAAACTCAACATGAGTTGGCGATGTGCCCTTGCAGCTCTGAAAGCCAACCATGTCCTAGGTTGCATCAAAAGAAGTGTGGCCAGCAGGTCAAGGGAGAGGATTCTTTCCCTCTCCTCCACTCCTGTGAGACCCCACCTGGAGAACTGTGTCCAGCTCTGGGACTCCCAACATAAGAAGGACATGGAGCATGAAGTGAGCCCAGAGGAAGGTCTCAAAAATGACTAGAGGGCTGGAGCATCTCTCTTGTGAAGACAGGCTGAGAGAGTTGGGGTTCTTCATCCTGGAGAAGAGAAGGCTCTGGAGAAACCTTATAGTGACCTTCCAGTATCTGAAGAGGGCCTACAGGAAAACTGCGGAGGGACTTTTTACTAGGGCTTGTAACAATAGGACAAGGGGTAATGGTTTCAAACTGGAAAAGGGGAGATTTAGATTAGACATTAGGAACGGGTTTTTCACTATGAAGGTGGTAAGACACTGGAACTTGTTGCCCAGAGAAGTTGTGGAAGCTTCATTCCTGGAAGTATTCAAGAGCAGGTTGGCTGGGGTGCTGAGCAACTTGATCTAGTGGGATGTGTTCCTGCCAATGCAGGGGGGTTGGATCTAGATGACTTTTCAGCTCCAGCCATTCTGTGATTCTATGATTTAACACAATTGAAGTCAACCTTATCCTTTCACTGCACAGTTAGGTAACTAATGGTTGAAAACTGCCGTTCAGTTAAATGTATTATTATTGCTCTTTCTTTTGGGTTGCTTGTTAATAGATTTGTGTTCATAGACATTTTCATAGTTATGTTGCCCAAATACCTTGAACTCAGAGGAAAACTATATAAACCAATAATATTGTAGAATAAACTCATGTTTAACACTGCTTCTGATAGCTATTCTCCTTAAATACATTGAATGAAAAGAGTAATAAGTATCTCTGAAGAACCTGTTCTGCCTTGTGGAAGATAATCTGTTCTGACTATTTCCCAGCCTCTTCATAGGATCAAGAAAAGACAGTCTTAATGAAACAGCTATAAGTCATACTAGAGCACTCAAAGAATCAACAGTGCCTGACAGTCATTGACATAAAAATTACTTGATAGATCAAATTACATCCTAAATTATGTTTGATGTTTGTTTAAAGGAAAATTATAATCAGTTAAGAGTTTCTGGGTCAACCTAGACAGGCAAAGGTCAAGGAGACTGGAGTCATTCCAACAGAGAGATTGTCTTTGTAGCATTTTGTTAGCAGTGTTACTCAGAAATAGAGACCTTTCCCAGCTGTCAGGCCAGTCAGGCAGTAAATTGGTCAGAGTGCTCAGGTCATTTTTTTCCTTTCTAAAATGCACTAGCATGTCTCCAACTATCAGCTCCCTCAGCAATTAACATGCAGCACCTCTTCCTAGTGTTGCCCTTACATTAGTGGTCCCATTCCTTACTCAGAGCCCTTCACCAAAAAGAGATTACGGCCCAGAGATAACAGGCCATTAAGTTGTCTCTTTTAAAAACAACACAAATAAGTAATTCAAATGTCTGCAACAGGCATGGGCAATTTAGCATTTGGAAACAAATTAATAATCAGATCAGGAACTAGTGGTCCAGTCATCTAGTACTACTGATGGTGAGGAATGAAATTTCAAATACGACAATAGAAGAACAGTAGTGATATGTTTAAAGTTGTGATATGCAAATCCCAATAACATGCACAAGTATGTATTAAAAAGCAACAGAATTTGAACCTCCCATAACCATCAAAAGTCTGAGTAGGAGTGGCATTCATAGATTCATCTCTAAAAAATTAATATTTTTGCTATTACTTAAAATTTATTTTGTGCGTGTATTTTCTTAAATGTTGGAATTCAAGTTCTTCAGGTAATACGTTAAGAAATACAGCATATACTTCAAGCAAATGTGTTATATGACAGACATTTCTTCTTTGTTGTATAAAGATGAAAATAACCCTGTACTTCTTTGAAAAGAAAAATCAAGCTTAGTCTCTTGAACAGAACATCTGTGTTGCTTTGGCACATTGTTACATGAAATGAAAAGTAATTTCACACTCCTAGTACAAATATGTTTCACCAATACGAAAGCATTGATAAAGTTGTCAGCAGCAACTTCAATTCATAGTATGCTTTCCTGTGTTCTCATGCCTTGTTTTAAAGGAAATGTTTTGTAATGAAGAATTAGGATATGGGATAGAATCATAAAATTATAGAATTGTTAAGGCTGGAAGGGACCTCAAAGATCATCAAGTTCCAACCCCCCTGCCATGAGCAGGGAGCCCTACCACTAGACCAGGTTGCACAAAACCTCATCCAGCCTGGGCTTAAAAGCCTTCAGGGACTGCGCATCAACAACCTCCCTGGGCAACCCATTCCAGTTCCTCACCACCCTTATAGTGAATAATTTCTTCCTAATATCTAACCTAAATCTCCCCTCTCTCAGTTTAAAATCACTAGCCCTTGTCCTGTCATTATCTTCTCTGACGAAAAGTCCCTCCCCAGCTTTCCTGTAGGCTCCTTTCAAGTACTGGAAGGCTGCTATAAGGTCTCCCCAGAGCCTTCCCTTCTCTAAGCTGAACAGCCTCAACTCTCTCAGCCTGTCTTCATAGCAGAGGTGCTCTAGGCCTTTGATCATCTCGGTGGCCCTTCTCTGGACCCTTTCCAACAGGTCTATATCTTTCATGTGCTGAGAGCACCAGAACTGGTGCAGCGACTGAGCTGCCCACTGAGGTTAAATCACAGCAACCAATATAGGTGGCAGAGGAATTAAATAAACCATCACAAAATTTTAAGCTTCAATTAATACAATTTAAATATTAGTGCAACAATTCCAAGAAACGCTTCAATGCTTAAAATTTAACATTCAATTTATATACTGTAGAGTTTAGGGTTTGATTGTTTTTTACATAGTTATTCTGAAGTAAGTTTTCACTGTCACATCAATTGGAAAAGGGATGTTTCAAGCAAAATTTTTCACTGAAAGAAGGCAGCTCTATCAATTGATTTTTTAATCTACTGAATTTCAAAAAGAGCAAGTCTTAGTGTTTATATTAGTGGTGCTATAAAACAAGATCAGGATAAAGTGCTCCAGGGAGCAGATATATTTCAGAACAGGACATTTGTAGGCACTGGAGAATTTAAGAGTGTTGTTAAGGTGAAATTAAATAAAATTAAGATATCAGTATTTTTTTCACTTGGCAAGTCAAATATGTTTTAAAATCATTAAAAAATTAATCCTTAATTAAACACTCATCATTATTTTGTAAGATGAGAAAGAAATTAAAAGGAGCATAGAATTGATAAACACCTAGTAAAATCAGTCACAAACAAATAACAGTTTTTTAGATATAGGTTTTTTTCAAAGATGTATTGGATTTTAGAATTGTTTCCATAGTTTTGGCTGTGATAAACACAGAATTAGACACTTTGAAAAACCTTTTGTATTACAAAAAAACAACAACATTTGCAAGTTCAATTTTAGAAGTTTATACCTGATAATTTGAAGTTTGACAAATATTTAATTGAAAAGTTAGTCAAGAAAATGAAAGCACTATCTATTTTGGGCTGTCTTGGTCATAACCCTTCCAAACTACTGCTGCACTTTGATATTTGACTTTTGCTGCCACTGTCTTAACTTCATAAACATCTCTTCATTCTTATTGAACAAGCAACAAGCAGTAGAGGAAGAGTCTATATTTGATAGCTAATATCAGATCTATAACCAAGACTATTAAATACATATTGATACTACTTGGAATGCTATTACCTTCTTACATTTATTGAGTTCAATAAATAGTTGCCTAATCAACACTCTTCAAGGACTGTATCTGGGGGTTTTTTTGAGTTTTTTGCATTGTTTATGTATAAATATTATAAAATTATAAAAATAAACAACATATATATGTTGCTTTGTATATATATAAACAAATGCTTTGAGTAGTAGTTCTGTTTATTTCTTTGCAAGATAACTTTTTGAATATTGAAATAATGGAATATTTTTTGATATTTCTCTGTAAGTCCTCCTCTCTTTACTTAATGCCATTGTATTGCTTAATGCTTTCCTGCAGAAACTATGTTTCAGTATAGTTATATGAAACAACGCTTGAAAGCTGACAGAATTGGTGATGTCACTCAAAGAACTGAAAGAACAATGAGAATCCCATTGTTAATCCAGCTTTATTTTGTCCACATTTTTTTTCTTCAAAGGGTAGAGGACATGTCTTTAGAAGCTGCACAATGATCTTTTTCTATCCTTTAGTGGATCACTGGTAAATAAAATAAATTCATCTTCTGTTGTCTATCATTGCATTCAAAGAAAAGCAATTAAGGTGATCAAGAGTCTAGAGCACAAGTCTTATGAGGAGTGGCTGAGGGAACTGGGATTGTTCAGTCTGGAGAAAAGGAGACTGAGAGGAGCCCTCATCACTCTCTAAAACTACCTGAACTTATGTTGTAGTGAGGTGGGTGTCAGTCTCTTCTACCAGTAGCAAGTGATAGGACTAGAGGAAATGGCCTCAAGTTGTGCCATGGGAGGTTTTGATCGGATGTTAGGAAAATGTGTTCACCCAAAGGGTTGTCAGACACAGGAGTAGGCTGCTCAGAGAAGAGGTGGAGTCACCATCCCTGAAGGTATTTAAAATACCTGTAGATATGGTGCCTAGGAACATGGTTTAGTCATGGACTTGACAGTATTAGGTTAATGGCTGGACTTGATCTTAAAGATCCATTATAACCTAAAATATCCTATGATTTTATAATCTCCTGGAACTATTCAGGTTCTGCAACAAAATGTAATTTCATCTTCTTTATACAACCTGGGTTGAGTTTAGCATAAGGAGATAAACCATTTCCTGTTTATCCAAAATTGTTTCTTTCTATTTAGGTTCATAATAATACTTTTTAATCTCCCAGGTAGTCTGTAGACTTTAACATAATTCTGCAGAATTTAACATAATTTCTCAGAAGTGCAGGGTGAATTTTAATACAGTGTTCCTTTTTATTAAACATACAGTACTTCTAATAAAGCTAATGGAGAAGCTGCAATAATTAGTAGGAACAAACTATTGATGTAATTATTATTTTGATTTCTAAAATAATTTATACCTTTTAAAGAACTGACTGAATGTTATTGAAGTCAACTGAATTTTTGCAATATCTGTAGGAGCAGAGCACACCTCTATAAAGTTCACTCTAAATTGACAGAAATTTGGAAAAGTGTGGAGGACTTGTTGACCCCTCTGTATTTGTGCCTTTTGTCTAGTTTTGATGAAAATTATTAAGGATTTTGCAGAGAAAATATTGTTGGCAACTCATTGTACCAGAAGGTATTTCAGATTGATAAAGGAATGAGTACATAATGCAAAGACTTCAGGGCAATTTTCAGTTGCACTCTAGGCAATTAGACACCCACCTTTAGTGGAGCTGAGTGACTAAGTACCACTATGAGTTTTAAAATATCATTTAACTGATAGAAGATTGAATTAAAAATGGATAGAGGGGAGATTACATTTCAATTGAAAGGTGCATTTTTCTGGGAGTATGATGTGTTTGGACTCAAAAAGTATTATTAAAATCTAAAATCTAAAAAGGCAGATCAAGAGAAGAGCATAGGAGTGCAGAATTAAACAGGAAAGAAATTAAGTACTTGAAGAGTCTGGTTAATTAGAAATCTGTCACTGAGGATCAAACTATGCTATGATTTTTATGTCAACAGTAAGATAATACAGTTAGAGCTTCTCCTCATTGCATAAAAAAAGGCTGATAACATAGCATTTTGAATGTTGCTGAGAAAACACTGTGGCTTCAGAAGATGACAGGAGTTCCATGCAATGGGATGACCTGCATGGGGGACAGGTCCATAGAGATGGAGAGAGGCTGATGGGCTCTTCCCAGAAAGAAGGGTGGCCATTAGCTCAGTGCACTACGTACCTTCTCCCTTTGTCAGAGTCCATCTCACCACACCTTGATTTCAACATAAGCCTAAGCACCATTGCTACCACACAGTAGAGAAGCTACAGCAAAGTAAGTTGCCTTTCTTTTGTAGTGAGTCCTCCCCCTGCTTGAAGAACAAAGGAAAACTAAATGTATAGAATAACATATTCAGTGTCAGCAACTGCTGAAAAGTATATATGCATGTGTGCATATATAAACAATCAATACTTTTTTTTTTTTTTCTGGGATTCCAATAAAATAAAATTTTAGTAATTAATAAAGACTTCGGAAAGGATCTTGGAAATGGTTGGTATAGGTAATTCCACTTACTTGAATATACTTACTGTTGTAAGAAACAGCATTGCTGAAGGTGCCAGGAATCACCAAAAGTAGGACTGGAAGGAACCTCAAGGGAGGAAACTCTTACTGTAACCCTTCTCATCCTACGTTCTTCCCTAAGGCAAGATATATTCTACCTAAATAATTTCTGACAGGTTTGTCAAAGATGTTCTTGAAAATTTCCAGTGATGGAGACTCTCCAACATTCCTTGGCAAACTAATGATTTAAGTAGTGCTTAGCTTTCCTTAATTTTAGATATATTTTGTCATGGGAATATTGGCCTATGTACAAGGAGAATATTATGCTATGCAAAATAATCTCAAATCAATTAATAAATAACTTAGTGATTTATTGTCAATTTTTTTTTCTCCATGTGAATAATAAAATGCACAAGATTTTAGAAGAGGTATAATAAATGGTAATATTTTAATATATTTTCATATAGTATTTTCATATAGTAAAATTATTTTGCTGGATGTAGTCTGGTCCATTCATTAACTTCTGTTTAGGCACTAGAATATTGATAATACACAGGTAAATGCATTCTTTGATCATCCGTTCAGTTCTGACAGATAATCTTGCTAATTTGAAATAAAAACCAGTGTCCAATTTATCTGTTTAGTAGCAGTTCTTGATTTTGGGAAAAAAAAAAAAATTCATAGCAAATATTGAATAATTTCCTGTTTAAGCATTTATTTTGAAATTCCTTTCCAGGCTGTGCATACAGGTGTTCATCCAGGAAGTTTATTAACTGATGCTGCTTAGACTATATAAGTCTATATAACTCAGGAAAGGTAGATGAAACCAGTGAAAAAATGTAATATTTATTTTAAAGAATCCAACCCTGCTAATATTTAAATCAATGAAAGTGTGAAAATCACTTATGCAATATGAAGTTCTTTGATGTTTGTCTTCAGAAACACTGAAACAAACTCTAGGATTATTCTGCTTGTTCATATTCCTTTTCAAATTTTCCATAATTTGGTTTTATTTTTATCATTTTCACTGAATACATGTTATGAATCAAGTTACTTTGTCTAAATATTCTTTTGCATTTTTAGGCAAAGACAGAATATTGAGCCTCATGGGCCAAGTTCCTCAAGACCTTGAATTATACTATGAAGAGCAAAAGAGGGTGTATTTGAATTAGAGTCATACAGGTTTTGAAGTACCTAGAGAAAGCCTGGTTTTGACTGTTGAGTTCACTGTTGTATGGAGACAAGACATGCCAAAATTTAACAGTGTGAGATAAAAATTTGAGAGGGGAGTTTAAAACAGCAGGAGATAAATAGGAAATAATGCAAATTAAAATTTCTTAGGGAAACATAAGGTAATTTAACTCCTTATTCTTGGAACACCAGCTAATTAAAGATGTGTATACAGAAAATAATTTGGAACACAATTCCATACCCTTCAACAAAAAACAGATAGGAAGCAAGAGGAAGGAAAAATAGCTAGAGTTTGTGATCCAAACTTATAACTTTCGAATAAGCAAGAATGTTTTCTAAATGAAGCCAGGAGATCTCCAAAAAAAACAAATGGCAGGGAAAAAAAAAAAAAAGGACACTGAAAGACACCTGAAAGAGTGGATGAAAAATCTGAATAACAAATAACTGACATTCAGTAAAGAAATCAGTGAATTATATCAGAAGCAAAGAACCTGCCAGGATATAGGAGATTAATATGGATTTGGGATAGTGTAAAATAAATAATGGATTTTCACAAGCATTATGTAGTTTTTGTTGATTCACATTTACAATAATGTGGGTGTTGAATAGGCACACACCATTCGTGATTCCTTTTAGGTAATATTGAAATAAATATACTACTGTTAAATGACATTGGAAAGCATTAATTTTCTTTTAGTGTTTGGGGCTTTTACTGTACCCTTTCCAACAATGTTCATGCAAGAACCAGACTCAGCCTTTAAGAATCCCTTGACGCCTCATATTTAATTTGAGTTCTGAAGTCAAGTATAGTTATAATTTTTGTCAGCTAAGACTTTGGATTTTTTCAGTAAAAAAGTTTCAACAAAGTTAAAATCCCTTTCTGCTTTATAATTTACCCCATTAAGAACACATGCTTCTTTGGTGCTTTCATCAACAGAAATTATGATATTTATTAGCTCTTGTGACTAAGGTGCCATGGCCAGTCTTATAATGTGTGCACTTATCCGTCACATACATTGTGAATATCTGTGTATATAGTATGCTGTGTATATATATATATACACAGCATACTATATATATATATACACATGCATGTATATATATACATGATGCATGTATATATATATATACAGCATACTATATACATATATACATATATATATATATATATATGTGTGTGTGTATATACACACACACCCTTAGAACTTCTGGTCATGTGAAGGGAATGGAATGGTAAAGAAATATATTTTTACTGGGCTACTGCCAAGGAATATGCCTCAGATATGAATATGTAATAGCTCATACAGAGCCGTGAACCAGTAGCAAACAAGTAGTTAGTGGTTTCTGAAGGACCTCCAGAGGTTTTCACTTACTCTGGAAACTTGGAATTTGGAAAATATTGGCAGAATACTTCTGGCTTTATTAAACAGAGCACTTCCTAAGTCCCAGACTTCAGACAGTAGTGCTTACCTTAGGAGAAGAGTTGTATAGGATTCGTGTTGAAGATTCAATTAATGATCTAGAAAAAAAAAACAACAACACAAACAAAAAAACCCTCATCAAAATGAAGTATCACAAAATTATACATTAGTCATTGAAAACGATAAAGACTTCTGGAGGATGTAAAGGTAAGCAAATATGAGTGGGATAGTAGTAAAAAATTAATTAGAGGTAAACTCAACATTTATAGATATTTAGGTGGAGAAAATATCTGACGGTTATTCAATCTTAAGATAAGGAGGATAAATCAAGAA
Organism: Apus apus; assembly: GCF_020740795.1. NCBI lineage: Eukaryota > Metazoa > Chordata > Aves > Apodiformes > Apodidae > Apus > Apus apus. Next base: position 107,305,797 of record NC_067282.1, read on the forward strand.
TTTTCTGTTTTCATCTTGATGAAAACTTACTAGCATACATCACCAGTGAAGGTGACAATTAGCTTGTTACAGCTTTGAAGACTAGATAAACTAGTCAGATGGCCTTGCCATCAATTAGTGTGGCCCCAAAATCTAAATGTTCTCATCCTTTTATGTTTAATTTCCTCTGATGTGCCATTAGCTTCTTCTTCTCTATGCATTCCAAAAGTCTTGATCCAGTCAAGGCTAAATTTTTGAGTAAAGTCAAAATCAAGAAGATCTGGCTAGTAATAGTTTGAATGTGTCCTCAGGGAAGCACAAGAGGTGACTTCTAACCTGAGCTTGTTACATGAGGACTCACAATATACTCTTCCATCGTTCTCAAATTAGGACTGGAAAATTCCCAAGATTTCTGAAGGTTATTGTCCTTTATCTGTACTTTTTTGCTACTTCCTTCCTGAGAAGCAGTGAGCTTTCTGTGGCTGAATTTAGGTGTTACAATTGGAAAGTACCAACAGTACCATTTGGCTTAGTTGGAAATTGAGTGGAGGAACTAACAATAGATAGCAGGATACTCAGCTGACCTGTAGAATACTGGAAGATGCAGAGTCACCTGAACTGTGTTGATTTTGCAATAAAAGCTCCATCTGCTTCTTCCCATGGGACTATAGTGGTGACAGACAGGGGGGAGAGAACAAGGAGAGTAAAAGTGAGAAAAATCACAAGTCAAGATAAAGACTGTTTAACAGGTAAACCAAAAGCCGCTCATGCAAGTAAAGCAAAACAAGGGATTAATTCACTACTTCACATCAGCAGGCAGGTGTTCAGCCATCCTCAGGACAGCAGGGATCATCATGTGTAACAATGACTTGGCAAGACAAACACATCACTTCGAATGACAGCTCTTCTTCCTTTTTTCCCCAGTTCATAGTGCTGAGCATGATGTCATATGGTATAGAATATTACTTTGGTCAGCTGGGGTCAGCTGTCCCATCTGTGTCCCCTCCCAGTTTTTTGTGCACCCTCAGCCTACTTGTTGGTAGGGTAGTGTGAGAAACAGAAAAGGTCTTGACACTGTGTAATCAATGCTCAGCAATAGCTAAAACATCCCTGTGTTATCAACATTGTTTTTGGTCACAAATTCAAAACACAGCATCATACCAACTACTATGAAGAAAATTAACTTTAGCACCACCAAAAAGTGTACATACATATAAAGTACATTTTCCTATTCTGATTTTTCTACAAAGCATTGCATAAAAAATTATACAACTTGAGGAATATCTTAAAATCTCAAGGATGGTAGTGGTAAGATATTTGAAAAATATTTTTATTTAAATTGTTCCTTATTTGAAGATCGTTCAGTGCACCTCATGGAAAGACAGTAATTAAGTCTTGTATTTGCAGTAGGTGCTCTGAGAAACCAGTCCATGTTTGCATACATAGAAACCTAAATTATTACAGAATCACAGAATCCAAGGGTTTGGAGGGGATCTCAAAAGATCATCTAGTCCAACCCCCCTGCCAGAGCAGGTTCACCTAGAGCACATCACACAGGAAGGCGTCCAGGTGGGTTTTGAATGTTTCCAGTGAAGGAGACTCCACAACCTCTCTGGGCAGCCTGTTCCAGTGCTCTGTCACTCTCACAGTAAAGAAGTTCTTCCTGATATTCACATGGAACCTCCTATGCTCCAGTTTGCATCCATTGCCCCTTGTCCTATCACTGGTCATCACTGAAAAAAGCCTGGCTCCATTGTCCTGACACTCACCCTTTACATATTTGTAAACATGGATGAGGTCACCCCTCAGTCTCCTCCAAACTGAAGAGACCCAGCTCTCTCAGCCTTTCCTCATAAGGGAGATGTTCCACTCCCTTAATCACCTTTTTGGCTCTGCACTGGACTCTTTCAAGCAGTTCCCTGTCCTTCTTGAACTGTGGGGCCCAGAACTGGACACAATACTCCAGATGTGGCCTCACCAATGCAGAATAGAGGGGGAGGAGAACCTCTCTTGACCTACTAACCACACCCTTTCTAATACACCCCAGGATGCCATTGGCCTTCTTGGCCACAAGGGCACATTGCTGGCTCATGGTCATCCTCCTGTCCACCAGGACCCCCAGGTCCCTTTCTCCTACACTGCTCTCCAGCAGGTCAGCCCCCAACCTGTACTGGTGCATGGCGTTTTTCTTCCCCAAATGCAAAACTCTACACTTGCCCTTGTTGAATTTCATTAAGTTCCTCCCCACCCAACTCTCCAGCCTGTCAAGGTCTCTCTGAATGGCAGCACAGCCTTCTGGTGTGTCAGCCACTCCTCCCAGTTTAGTGTCATCAGCAAACTTGCTGAGGGCACACTCTGTTCCCTCATCCAGGTCGTTGATGAAAATATTGAACAGTACCGGTCCCAGTACTGATCCCTGAGGGACTCCACTAGTCACAGACCTCCAACTAGATTCTGTCCCATTGACCACAAGTCTCTGACTTCTTCCCCTCAACCAGTTTATGATCCACCTCACTACCTGTTCACCAAGCCCATACTTTATCAGCTTATCTACAAGGATGCTGTGGGAGACAGTGTCAAATGCTTTACTGAAATGGAGATAAACCACATCTACCGCTCTCCCATCATCTATCCACCTAGTTAGTTCCTCATAAAAGTATGCATATGCAGTTGTGTGCACAAATTAAAAAATCAGTTTGCTTGAAAACCCAGTAAGAAATATCAATCTACAAATAAAAAAAATTAAAATATTTTTTCCTAATCAAATGTGAAAAAATAGGGATGAGAACATTTTAAATCTGAAGCATTGTTCTAATATAAATGTGTCAGTAGGCATATCAAATGAATGTTTCAGGTTCTCTTTTGAATGAAATGACCCCTCATTTTATCAAAAAAACCCCCAGAATTAGTATTTACATTTTAGGAAAAAAATATCAGAACTTTTTGAGATTTTCCCTGCCCTCTAAATAAATAACTAAACTCACTTTCCTTTTGCATTTGCATTCATGAGTAAGCCTGTGAAGTATCTATTGCAATCACTGTTTGTATTCTTTAGAGTTCTATTATAGTGTCTTTCAAGGATAAAAAGTGTTCTTGATAAAGAGATAGTCACACTTTATTATCCTCTCTTCTGTGCACTTTAAATGAAATGAACTTTGTGCTGCTTCCATCTAGATACTCTTGCTTATCTCAGTGCAGTAATGCAAACAGTAGGAAAAAGACCCGAGTGTAAACATTTCCTTCAAAATTAAATGTGATTACTTTAGATCTGATCCTTCAAAGCCTGAACATAATTGATATCAACATAGATTTCCGCAGTAACTGAGTATGCAGAGTACCTAAAGGATTAAGTCCATCCCCTCTGTACCATTTTTGGTGGTCATTACTTACATATCTTTTTAAGAAAATATTTCTTTCTTTAACAAAAACTGCAAATTTTCATGTTGATGCAAAATTGTAAATTGAATATTTTCAGTTATGGTTTTGAAAACATTTCTTTTGTATTTGAGCATGCTGACAGCACAGTGGTTCAAGTATTTGTAGATCTTTTCAAATTTTTGTCAGTTATTTATTATCCACTCAGAGAATAGAAATGTATAAATGGTTAGATGAAAGGACAACAATTCGAACAGGAGATTCTTATCATCAGTCACAAATTATTATAAAGGAAATAATAATAAGAAAAAGGAATAATAGCAAAGAATAGACTTGAGAAACTATTTCTGAATTATTTGCATAGAGAAAAAGTCAGAAAAACATACATCGTATGTTGAATGTTAGTTTATTTTGTAAAGATAAAATAACATCTGTACTTTTGAAAGTTTTTTAGTTTACAGATATTAACATTTTATTCAGGTGCTTTCACTGTTTTTTCAACATGAAGGTTAAGTATATTCTGAGCACCAATTTGAAAATGTAATAGTGGTAGACAAAAGGCACTTGAACTGGGAAATCACTGAATCACAGTTATATCAGAAAGTAAGTAAACAGTAATGCTTTTGCTTTATGACTAATGACAATATACACAGGCAATGGACAGTTCCAAAGAATTTAGTCCTCCTATACTTGTGCTTGTTTTTTCCATTTGGTTACTTCGTCAGGTTTGTTTTGTTTTTTTTTGTTCTTGGTCTTGTGGGGGTTTTTTATGTTTTGCCTATTTTTTTTTTAATGTCACTGTTCAATTTTTTAATTGAAATTCAAATCTACTGTACAAATGTTAATTATCGCCCTCTCATGAAATCTGAATAACTTTGATTTTGGGTACAGAAGCACCTGCAGCATGAGGAAGCAACAGCTACTAAATAATTATTATTGTATTTGGATGTAATTTTTTTGTTTTGTTTTGTTGGTTGGGTTTTTTTCTGTTTTTCTGTCTCTATAGCCTGAAAAAGTAACACCTGCCTAGGAAGAAACAGAGGAAATTTCTCTCAATTGCTACTTGAAAAACGATCTACTCTGTTCTGAAAACCCTGTTATGGGACATTTTTATGCTAAGATTTTTCGGAGCTGTAAACTGGGAGTCATTCACACCTCAAAATTTTACTTGATTTATTTGAGTCTTCATTCTCTTAACAGAAAATATCATTATGTATATACATATACTTGCTAATATTAAGATAGATAGAAAATTATCTACCTGTATTTAGTCTGGCTGAATTGGAGGTAATTTTCCCCATGGCAGACCTCATAGTGCTGTGCCTCCTATTAGTAGCTAGAAAGGAGTTGATAACACACTGTTGTTTTGGCTACTGCTAGGCAGTGCTGGCACAGCATCAGGGCTGTCTCTAGAACATTCCCCTCTCACCATTAGGCTGGGCAAGGTGGGCAAGATCTTGGGTGGGTTCATAGCCAGGACAACTCACCCAAACTGATCAAAGGGATATTCCATACCATATGACAACTGCTCACCAATAAAAGCTAAAATAAAGGAGGAGAAGGAGGAGGCATTCGTTATTATGACATCTATCTTCTGGAACAAATGCTACATGTACTGAAGCCCTACTTCCCAGGGAGCTGCTGAACATCACCTGCTGTCGGGAAATAGAGAATAAATTTTTTGTTTTCCTTTGCTTTCACACACAGCTTTTTCTTTTGCTTTATTAAACGGCCTTTAACTTGACTCACAAGTATTTTCCCATCTTATTTTCTCCCCCTCCATCCTGCTGGGGAGGGGACTAATAGGGTGGTTTGCTGGGTACCTGGCATCCACTCAAGGTCAGCCCACCATGTAATCAAACTCTTTTTTTTCTCTTGGATCATTTCTGACATGCCCTGTTTATAAAATGCAGTGTAATGTTTCTTAAAAAAAAAAAAAAAAAAAAAAAATTATGAAGATATATTACTGAATTTGACATTGTATGATCATGATTGTACTCTAGAAAACTTATTAATCTAAAGTACCTCTATGTTATCTAACTTATTTCCTGTTTTGAGCATCTAACTTATTTTAGAAAAATGTCTTAAATTTGGGTATTTATATTTCAAATGTATTTATGTTACCTGTCTCAGACCAATCACTAACATTTGTGTAGCATAGTAATGATGGATTAATTTGCCTTTTTATTAACAAATAATTTAAGAAGAAAAATTCAACAAAATTTAATCAAAATCCAGCATTACGATGCATTCCTGTTCCTAACTTGCCCTTAGTCACATCTCAAAAGTGGCTAAAGACATCCTAGAGAAACTAAGGATAAAAAATTTCAAACTTCAGCAAGGCGATGGGGGACTCATATCAAGAGGCGGTAGTGTCATGTCACAGTTTAACGCTGGGTTGGCAATTACACAACTGACAAAAGTTCTCTATGAAATCCTCTCCCTCCCTCTATGGGCAAAGGAAAGAGAATAAGGGAGAGAGACTTACAGGCTGGAAACTAAACTACACAATTTTAATGAAACAGTAATGATGAAAAAGAAAATTATGAAATATGTACAACTATATCCAACTATATACCAAACCACTATCATGTTTCCCCACCAGTAAAGCCTGTGTTACCACTGAGGCTGCAGGGCAGACTCTGGAAAAGTCCCAGACTGGGCCACTGGAGTCAGCAGCAGAAGTGAGATGGATGAAGGAATACATAGATTCAGGAAGACATGGATCAAGATCAAAGGCAGATGAGGGGACAGAATACTTCCAGGATGACAGCCATGGATGAAAAGAGCTAAAACATCTTGTGATGCCTCAGCTTTATACTGAGTATGACACATATGGGATAGAGTACTTCATTCAATTTTGGTCCCCTGTCTGGTCCACTCCTCCCTGGAAGAGGATAACAGGTGTGACCCTTTCACTCCCTTTTCTTTCTAGAGCATAAGATATTTTTTGGAACCAAACAGTGGCCTTGGTTCTGCACACCACCCTCCAGCAATAACTATAAGCATGGACCATTATCAGCCTTAGAAGCAGAAACTGAATGAAAAACATGCTGTTAATTTCAGCAAGTGCAGTTACTTAGAAGACTCTTAACTGAAAAGTAAAATTACTAGAAAGAAAATTTATTCTATCCTTGCTCAAACCAGGACATGCTGAGAATCCCTTTTTTCTAAAACTGAAGTCTGATTCCTTAGAATTAATGTACACTTTTACTTGGTTTACAGTTTAAAAAAATGACTATTTTTTGCTAAATTGCTTAAAATCCTAGAATATGTTACATAAAAGCACAGATAATTCTCTTTAATATTTACGCCTTGATTGATATTGATTTTAGTCAATATTAGACTTGATGGCTTAGCAAATGTTGATTTATCAGCAGTCCTCAAGACCTTCCACTACTTTTGTTGCAAAAACATTTAAATTCAAACTGAGAAGGCTGTGATCCCTACAGCAATTTCTTAGCAACATTTTTTGTGAAATATCTAGCAGATGACTTGCAGTGAGGAACAAGCTGACTTCATGTGGAGACTGTGGAGGTTAGAGGTCAGCAAAGCAGATCAACACCAAAATGAATGTGACCACTGGGATTATAAGGTACTGAAAAATGAAGATATCCTGCTCTGTACATAGCACAGCCAGACAGTATATGGAAATGACAGTATATGTAAAAGAATAACTGAAATATCAGATTCTGTAGCACTGAAAGAACCACCAAGTGACTGATTATGCTTGAAGTTCAATGCCTTAAACAATATGGGAGAGCCTCAATAGTGCTCTCTTTGTACAATTTATCTACAATCTCTAGTCTAAAATTATAGAGGACAGTATGAGCTAATACACTTTTCTCACAGTTAGCAATGAAAATTCAAAATTCAAATGTTAACTGCACCTAACACCGCATTTCTATTGTCCTTTAAAATAAATTTTCTACAGCATTGAGTATACAACTAATTATTAATTTTTCTCTCTGTTATCAGTTTGCCATAATTAAGGGTAATAGAAAGAAAATAAGAGTAAAAAGTAAATATAAAAGGTGCAGATGTGCTTTGCTGCCAACATCCATACTAAGAAGGACAGTTTACTAGTTGTTACCTTTTCACATAATTATTTGTGCATAATGAACCAGTACCTCAGATTGATGCAGTGGATAACAACTATTCTCAAATAGTTTCCTAAGCATTTCCCTTACATACCTGAAAAACATTAGGCAATTTCAAGCATACTTTGCAAGGTGGGAAAATAAACAGCCTAGCAGAATATTTTCCTGTTTCAACAGACCCATTAAAGAGATGATCTCTGACTCTACAGAAAAATATGTGCATACCTACTGTCCTCTTATCATTAACGTGTCCCATAATCTATTGCCCTATAAAGGTACTTCAGTAACTTTTTTGGAATGGTAAACTACTACAGAGACTCTCCATGGTATCAATCACAGAAGAGCAACTTTACTTATCCCTCAGTAAAATTTAACTAAAAGTATTTTTGCTAAGTTTTTTGGAAATATACACTAGCTATGAAAACAAACACAGAGAGAAATAATAAAAAATAAAGACACGTGTACATTTTCAGTACAAAGATTTAGGTTCATATGTAGAAAAATGTCACAAAGACAAATACAAAAGACTGCTTTATTTTAACTTTTTGATTTTTTACATTGTCAATTGAAAATACACACCCATTTCTTGCAACAGTTACGCTGTAAAACAGTAGAAGGAATCTGTACAAGCTAGAATGCTAACAATAACATAATGTGTTGAATTCTTAACATTTGTGTTAATACATGTGCTTTCGTTTGAAATGTCTGAGCACAAAAGCAGGAAGGAAAGAACAAAGCATATTTTTGGCATATACAGGGCTAATAACATGCTGCCAAATATTTAACAATTTTAACAATTTAACAATTTAACAATTTTAATACTGTGAAAGTGTTATATGTCAGTGTTTTAAAGATCCATTAAAAACTGCTCATTGATAGACAAGACCTGAATATTTTTACCTGTTTTGTGCTAAAGATGTTGACCAAGTGAAATGCGTTTTTATTATTTTTCAGTTCAATGAGGAGTTTGTGGTATGCTTGCAGCATCAGCAGACAAGTTCCCCATTGAATTTCTTTTGTGACTACTACTGGAGCAAACAGAAACTTCCTTTTATTATTTTTTTTTTCCTTTTTCTTTTTCTTTTTCTTTTTCTTTTTCTTTTTCTTTTTCTTTTTCTTTTTCTTTTTCTTTTTCTTTTTCTTTTTCTTTTTCTTTTTTTTCTTTTTCTTTTTTTCCTTTTCTTTTTCTTTTTCTTTTTCTTTTTCTTTTTCTTTTTCTTTTTCTTTTTCTTTTTCTTTTTCTTTTTCTTTTTCTTTTTCTTTTCTTTTTCTTTTTCTTTTTCTTTTTCTTTTTCTTTTTCTTTTTCTTTTTCTTTTTCTTTTTCTTTTTCTTTTTCTTTTTCTTTTTCTTTTTCTTTTTCTTTTTCTTTTTCTTTTTCTTTTTCTTTCCTTTTCCTTTTTCTTTTTCTTTTCTCCTGTTCTTCCTAGCAGAAAATTAAACAATATCACCATTTGGAATGGATATGAACTGACATTTTCCCAGTGGCTTTTACAGAATGTAGTCATTTAGGCAACAAAAATTGTTGACATTTTCATAAAATGTACCGAAATATGGGTACACTGAAAGCTTGGAACTGGATTCTACGTATCTATAAATTCACATCTAATGAGGAAAATATTAATGCCAAAACAGGTTTATTTTTTCTACCCTATATACCTAGTCATTGTAAACACTAATGGCTGAAAGCATGAATATATTTAACTTACACATTACTGTGATATATTTCTTCAGCTAAGCAGATTGATTTTTCCATGCATGCAGATGTTTTAGATGAAAAAAAAGAGTTAGGATATATGTAAACATCATTCTGGTTTTACAGCACTTACCTCATTGCTGAAAGGGCAATTAGTCGAAAAAATACACTAACACAGGAAATACTCCAATACAGAAAGCTCTAGGAGTTGAGGGGTGTTGTTTGGTCATTGGGGGGGTTTCTGTTTGTTGTTGGGGTTTTTTTTGTTTTTGTTTTAAGATTCATGTAATTTCTACCATCTAACATGACATTCTTTTAAAAGGGATTCTTAAGACATTTCAAAATCTCCTCCAAAAGTTTAAGAAATTAATGTTCTGAAATGAAGGATCTGAAAAATTGTGATAGCATTTTGATAATGATTCAGCAAAGTAGTTAGGCAGGTAATTAAGGGAGACTCATATTTGGTTAAAAACTAATATGTAATTTGTACCTTGTACTATCTAGACACAAAAATATCATTGCAATGTAGCTATACAGTTACGGTTCATAGAATCATAGGGGTTGGAAAGGACCTCTGAAGATCATTGAGTCCAACCCTCCTGCTGAACCAGATCACACAGGAACATGTCCAGAGGGGTCTTGAAAGTCTCCAGAGAAAGAGACTCCACAATCTCTCTGGACAGCCTGTTCCAATGCTCCTTCACCCTCACAGTAAATAATTTTTTCCTCATGTTGAGGTGGAACTTCCTGCATTGGCATTTGTTGTTCCTTTAAAAAATTTCAACATTTTAAAGGGTTTTACCATGTTATGCAAGATAATGTTGTGTGTAATAAGTAATTTTAATGAATATGGAGTTTAGCTGTGAATTATAACTTTTCTTGCAACATGGCTTCCACAAGGAAAGGCTTTGTTCCAAATCCTTGTAATACAATGCTTGTATTTTTCCAGATAAAAAGTAGAAAAAATAGTATCTGACCAAAGTTGCCTCAAAGTCCTTTTTAGATCTAATGAAGAGGAGGAAAAACAGAAATGCTGGCATGATGGATGTCATCACAGTTTTCCTTCTACCAGGCACACACTCCCTCCGTTTTTTTCTGTTACAAAACTTTCATTGCTTACTAACGCTTGTAGTCTTGCCATGTCCATGGTGTCCACTGTGTTACGGAGCTCCATGCTCAACAGATAATGCAGTTCCTGTTCCCAATCTCTTTTCAGTATGCCTCAAGAAAGGAAGGTAAAATCAGTGAACTATTTATAGTATTTTCACAGTTTGCTTAAATATATTGCTCTCAGACATATTCTTGCAGTTTCTGCATCAATACACTATTACTTGGCTAAGGTGCACCAAGACACTATTGCCTCTTGTGGATGTCACAGAAACATTGATTAATGAACTACTATTTCCATGAAGAGGCTGGATCTCTTCAGATAGGTATAATGATTTTTTAAAACCAGAACATGAATTAAGTATCTCTGTTGTATTTTCTATCTATTTTTCTGAATCAGCTGCTGAATCAGTATTTCAGACATTTGTACTTCCTCACTTACCCTAACTATTAACTCTTGAGACTTCCTTAATGAACTTGTGGCTGCTACTGTTAATGCACTAGTAGAACTTTTCTTCTACCAGTTTGTAGAAGGTTTCTGACCTATAATGAACAGATGGATTGACTTGGACGGTAACACTTTAATCAGAGTTGAACATGCCAGGAAAAGAATCAGACAAAAAAAAAAGAATCAGGATAAAGCTGGTGAACATTCAGATGGACAAGCCTGATTGCAGGACAACAAGGGAAGCTGCATGTCTTGAAAACGAAACTGTTCAGTAGTGACAGTCTAAAACTTTTTTTTGAAAAGTAGGGAGTTTGGAAGAATAAACTGCAAGTGAGAAACAGTTTTGTGGCACAGCAAAAAAGGTACCAACCAATCAACTAAAGAAAAAACATTATAAAAGATTCCCGCAAAATTGTGACCAGGAAATTAATAAAATTAAGACTTAATTAATCCTTAATTAAACTGATACTAGTGGAAGAGACATTAGAAGATGTATTCTGATATACTAACACTACTATGCCAATTCTGTACCCAGCTGACAGTTTTCACTAAGTTTGGTGGTGTGTTCTGTGTTGTAACTTCCTGATGTATTGTTTATCATACAATTTTTAACTTTTGTCTTAGGTTAGGCATATTGAAGTACAAGTTCTTGCTGAAGCAACTACTGTTGTGGTAACACCCTGAAGCATTTCTATTGCTATTTCTTATTTTTTGAACACTCGTGGGTTCTGAAGCATTTTAAATTAATGAGCAGACCTGCCATCCACAGTTACCTGTATACTAGCCAGTTCCTTTAAGTTCCTTAGCCGCCAATCTCCATTCATTACTTCCTAAACACTGTCTCTTTACAAGAATTTGAAACTCTTTTTTCCTGTCTCTCTTGATTGGTGGTGTATAAAGACTAAGATGTGTCAAGATGTTCTGTATCATCTTTCTGGCACCTAGACTTGTCCTATTTAGTATGGAGGCTGCTTATATTTACATTTTTGTGTTTGTTCATATTAAATTTGGGGAGAATAATATACATATAGAATCTAGGACTACAAGAATGTTGATAAAGAAATTGCTCATGTTTGCTTATTTATCTCTTACGGAGAAAACATCTGACTTAATTGGATGATAACCTTCCAATAAGAATTTTAACCAACTTAGAAAGGAAAATCTATTTTACATTTGGTGTGCAAACTGGAACAGCACACTGACAAAACTTTTCTGTTAAATAATTTGGCCACTTTTAACTGCATGAAAGGATCTGGAAACAAGAAAATCCTCACAGAGGAAGACAAAAGGCTTTAATATTAGTAAAAGTTCAACAAAACGGAGAGTATTTGGAGGGACCCACACTCATAATAAGCTTGGCTGGATGAGAAGAAAAGGAAGAGATAGAAAGGGAGAGAGGAAAAGAGGGAGACAGAAGGGAGAAAGAGAGACAATTGACTGTTTCTGTAAACTACAGCTTATTTAATTTAATAAAGGCAAAAGACCACCAGAGTCATTACAAAGTGTCCAGAGTCACATCATGAGTGTCCAGCAGAGGGAAATTTACCACCTGTATAGCATTTTTGTCTATAATTATACCTGCAGGATTAGTTACTAAAGGTTGCTGGTTTTTTTGGATTTTTGTTGTTTTTTTTAAAGTGATGTGTGTATGTGCCTAGTTTGGAATGCCCTTGAATTAAGTCAGCTGTGCAAAGCTTTTTAAGATCCATCCAGCTGTGAATATCAAAATGGCAAATTTTGACTTCTGATTATAATGCAGACTTTCCTTTGTAGCTATACCCATCCTCAATTTAGAATACCACCACATAGTCTATCATAAGGATTTTTTATGCAATCCAGGTCAAAATTTATTACAGAAAGAAAAAAACCAAACAACTACCTATGAGGAATATGAATAAATTTTTACTGATGGAGTTACTAATGTTACTGTCACCTATGAAACACAGGCCTTATTATGATTAAAAAGTGTGAATATTTTCTGGGTTTGATTAAAAAAAGCGCCTTCCTCATTCTGGGAATAAGATGGTTTTAAGTGTTTGGAATAATGACATATTTTTCAATACACACAGGCAAATGCTGAAATCAGTTATGCTTTGCAGAAATAGAAGTTTCATGCCAAACACCTGCTCTTTGGAGTGGATTATAAATTAATCTGAAATATAAAACCACAAGCCCTCAGTCTTTTTTCTTTCCTATTGTTTCCTTGCTGTGCTGTCATTACACAAGTATGTCAAGGGAATTGGAGTAGGACATTAAAACAACGGATATGCACAGGGATAATTTAAACAAATACATTTAATTATTTAGAGTTGAAAAGAGAAATTTTAGTATTCTGGTTAAATTGATTTTTTATTTTCATTAGAAATATGCAAGTGAAAAAACGTTTGTTTCTTAGGATCAGTGTGTAAATGCTTGAAGAAGAACTCGTTACTTATAGGTAAATAAATGTATATTTTATCATGTAACTCAAGGTGGAATAAGGATTTTGAGTTAGTTTTTCTGAAGTAGAATTTCTTTATCTGAAGCCTAAATGAGCTGGAAAGATGTGGTTTATTGCAAGTGACTCACAAGGCTTCATTTGAAATGGAAGAAAAAGAAAACACTCAAGAAACATAATAGCATCAAAGGACACCTTTCTTTGCTTTAGAGAATATTTTATTCAAGATTAACAGTAGGAACTTAGGAGGATATAAGCAGCTTGGCTTCTTGATAAGACTATATCAAGATCCTCTTTTTCTTAAGACAACAACAACCTCCCTTCTTCACCTGGGAAATGATCCCAGAGTGAACAACTTGTTTTGTCTTTTGTAGAGGCACACTTTATGTTAATGGAAGTATTTCTGTCTGACATTTCTCCTCAGCCACTTGCTTCACCCCACTCTCTATCTAGGTCTTTCAACAATAGCCACATCTGAAAAAGTTAGCTTCCTTTAAAGAGATGTTATTTATTTATTTATTTATTTATTCTATTTTAGTCTTTGTACATAACAAACTAAAAAAAACAACACAGTGATCCATTAAAAAGCACAGTCAAACAGCTTAAGGCAATATTTCAGTTTAAATAGTCTTTATGGCCTAACACTCTAAAACATTTAAGAGTAAGCATGAAAAGAGACAGAAGGTTAAAGAATGAAAATGCTTAACAGTGTGCTATGAAAAATAGTTCAGTCCTTGAGACAACATTCATCTATGGTGTGGAGTCAAGTGAGGACCTCTGTACCTGTTGAGTCTTGTGGTAAAATTATGCAAAGCAGATGAAAACATCACTTAGAGGCTTGTGATGGGGCAAAGATGAACTGCTGTTACTGATTAAGCTGGTAAATAATGAGCTCAAAAAGTTTAGAGCAGCTGTTGGTGTCAGAGATCAGATCAGTCTTTGGCAGGAAGGGGTGAAGACAACAGAGCTTAAAGTGCCCTGGAACAGACCAGAGCCCAATGGATTAAACACCAAATGTTCTTGAACTACAATCTGGTTTTCTCTGATTTGTTTTGTTTTTGATTACCAGATTGTCTACAAATTAGACTTGATTTCAAAAACATATTAATTATTCATAGACACTTACTTAATAGTTTGAATAAATACTTTTGAGATAATGCTGTTTTTCTTAATCTACTTGCTTCAATTTCATGTACATTGTTCATGCTGTGTTTTTGGCTGCAAAAATAATAATTAAACACAAGTTCAAGAGCAGATTTGTAAGATGTGTAAACCAACCTCTGACCACATGTTACTTATTGGGAAACCAATCTGTTAAATACAATGGAGGCATTTGCCCAATGGCCAGCAATGTAAATAACATGATAGACTACTGAGCTGTGGCGTAAGGAATCATCCATAAAAAAACCCCAAACATCATTCTGAACAATGTTTCTGTTTTTCTTTAGATAACTTCCTAATGTTTACATTCTTTTATTATGCACTTGCATGCAGATCACTTTTATGAAAAGCAGCACTTGCATGATTCAGCTGGCTGGTCAGTGTCTTTCTCATTTATCAATCGTGTCATGGAGTTGTTGAAAATACTGTGTAAGATGGGTGGAAAGAAAAGTAGACATTAGGTGTGAACTTTTTTTCTGAGAAAACACTACAAGCTTTTCTTTGTGCTGCTCAAATCCTAGTAATCTCTACCTAATCTGGATTCCTCTGTAGGACAGGAGAAGTAAGGTGTTTGGACATCATAATGGTGGGACTCACACTTCTAATTATAGCTTGGTTTGAATTTAATATGAGAATAACACTGATAACACACTAATGTTTTAATTGTTGCTACGTAGCGCTTATACTAAGTCAAGGACTTTTATCTTCCTCTGCCAGACAAGGAGCTGGGAGGAGGCACAGCCAGGACAAGTGACAGAAACTGGACAAAGGGATATTCCATACCATATGACATCATGCTTAGTATATAAACTTGGGGGAGCTGTCTGGTGGAGATTGCTGCTCAGGAACTAGCTGGGTCTTAGTCAGCAGGTCATGAGCAATTGTGCTGTGCATCACTTGCTTTGAATATTCTGTTGTTGTTATCTTCTTTTTGTTTTATTAAACTCTCTTTATTTCAACCCATGAGTTTTACTTTTTGTTTTCTGCTTCTCCCCATCCCACTGGGGGCAGGAGGAGTCAGTGAGCAGCTGCATGATGTTCAGATGGTGGCTGGGGTGAGGCCATGATGAAGGCATATATTTTATCATTTTTTTGTGGAAAATATAGTGTAAATTTTTTCATAGTAGAAGGAGAAAAATGAAAATATTTCAAGTACTTGTGTATGCATATGCAAATACCTCTTTTGATCTGCAATCTTTTTCAGCAATATATACAACAATTTGCAATTATTGACTACTTTAATGTTATTTTCCATAAAATTCTACAGGAACTTTGTATGTATTAATTTAAAATAGTTTACTGTTTTTGAATATTTGATGAATGCTGAAATGACGCATAAAATTGCTTGTCATTTTTTATCTTTATTTTTACATTATAATAATTTTGAAAATCAGCTTTCCAGTAGCAATATATCTGTGAATTCAGTTTTTATTTCTATCAGAATTATTCTGGAGTTAAAGTTAACTTTCTTTTTCTGAGTATTTCTAGCATAGGAACGAATTCTAGACTGTTCTCAAAGCATAACATCTCTGCCAACGTACATTAGGGTGAAAAGAATTTTCTTCTTTATTCAATTGCTAGTCAAACCTGCTACAAGAGAGACCTTTTGCCACCCTAAAGTAGTAGAAAATGTTCTAATGTGTGTGTTGATAAAATAAATCAGTATTATATAGTTATTTTAAGCAATAGATGCTAAGCTCTGACAAAAACATTATTTTGCTGGTTAAACTGTGTATATACTGCTGTATAGCAGTATGAATGAACAAGCGTGTTTGGTTGGCTTTTTTCCATGATCTGATTTTCAGCAAAAGTATTAGCTCTGAACTGAAACAACCTGCAGGAGGGTCAAAGATGTTTTTTAGTTTCTATGATTTCTATGCTTCCACAGATAGAATAGCACTGAAAACTCATTGATGAAGTGAACACTGACAAATAGGTACACATGAGAAAACAATATTGATTCAGGTCAGAACTGAACAGCAATGTAGTGTAGAACCATTCCAATTAAAAAGTCCTTACTCAGAGAAGTAGTATTTTCAGTATTTACTGTCTTAAAATAATAGGAAAGGATGGGATAGGATACGGTAGGGTAGGGTAGGATAGAGTAGGATAGGATACAATAGGATATGATAGGATAGGGTAGCAGTTTAATCTGATGTCTGAGGGTCCACAAATGGATTATTGAGGTTACTATGATAATTACTGAGTGTCTTGTACTGTTAAGATCTTTTTAAATGCATGGCCTTTTCTGTTTTCAAAAAGCATGGATTTTCAGCAGCTATAAATCCATATGTATCCACTATCTTCAGTGGACCTATATTGAGTTGTACTGGGAAAAGGTCTGATTCAAAGAATCCAGAAGGTCTCTGTGTCATTACAAATCTCTGAAACTATTCACTGATTGGAGATAGACTTTTATTCTTACCTCGTATCTATTTCAGTAGTATCTTCACTAAACAGTGATTTTTAATTAGAATAAAACTTTTAAGGATTAATTAATTATAAAGTTCCATTAATTAAATTGCTAAATGAAGTTAAATGTTTTATTTTACTCAAAACATAATGCATATCCAAGAACAAACAAGTTCTAGTGAAAATAATAAATTTTTCAGTCTGGTGATTGGTAAATTTTGAATACCTCTATGGAAAAAATAATTTGAGATAATTTCTCTGAATGTTTCTCTGAAGGGCTTTGGAAACAGATTTTCTATAAAATACTATTCAGTGAAAATAGGAGTCATGCTTAAGTGTAAATCAAATATTCCTGAATGTAGACAGGTGGCTTAAGACTTACTTTTGTTTTGTTTTATTTTGTTTTTGTGACAAGAGGGCATGAAACTGAGGTAACTGAAGAACACGGAGGAAGATACAACACTATGGAAAAGTTATTAATGAATTTATTTACTAATCCTCTACAGCTCTGTATCAAATCATATAAAAGAGAAAAAAAGTCTTCAAACAAAAAATTCACTTGTATTTTCCATGTTTTTATCATGGAATCACAGCATGATTAGAGTTGGAAGGGACCTTAAAGATCATCAAGTTCCAACTCCCCTGCATGGTCAGTGACACCTCCAGTAGATTAGGCTGCTCAGAGCTCCATCAAACCTGCTCTTGAACTCTTCCATGGATGGAGCCCCCACAACTTCTCTGGGCAGCCTGTTCCAGTGTCTCACCACCCTCACGCTAAAGAATTTCCTCCTGATCTCTAACCTGAATCTCTCTTCTTTCAGTTTAAACCCGTTACCCCTTGTCCTCTCACTGCAAGCCCCTGTAAAAACTCCCTCCCCAGCTTTCCTGTAGGCCCCCTTCAGATACTGGAAGGATGCTATGAGGTCTCCCTGGAGCCTTATCTCCTTCAGGCTGAACAACCCCAACTCCCTCAGCCTGTCCTCATAGGAGAAGTGCTCCAGCCCTCGGATCATTTTCATGGCCCTCCTCTGGACACACTCCAACAGGTCCACATCTTTCTTGTGTTGGGTGTACCAGAGCCGGACACGGTAGTCCAGGTGAGGTCTCAGCAGAGTAGAGGGGCACAATCACCTCTCTCAATCTTCTGTCCACACTTCTTTTGATACAGCCCAGGATACTTTTGGCCCTCTGGGCTGCAATTGTGGATTGGTGGCTCATGTCCAGCTTTTCATCCATGAGTATTCCCAGGTCCTTTTCCACAGGGCTGCTCTCAAGTGTGGCCTCCTCCAGCCTGTATTCATATCTTGGGTTACCTCGGCCCAGATGCAGGACCCTGCACTTGAGCTTGTTGGAACTCATGAGGTTCACCTGGGCCCACTTCTCCATCTTGTCCAGGTCCCTCTGGATGGCATCCTGTCCCTCTGGCATATCAACAGCACCACCCATGTTCGTGTCATCAGCAAACTTGCTGAGAGTGCTCTCAATGCCACTGTCAATATCGTTAATGAAGATATTAAACAACACTGGGCCCAGCACTGACCCCTGAGGGACACCACTTGTCACTGTTTTCCATCTGGACTTAGAGCCGTTGACCACTACCCTCTGGACACGACCATCCAGCCAGTTCCTTACCCACTGAGCAGTCCACCCACCAAACCCATATCTCTCCAATTTAGAGAGAAGGTTGTTGTGGGGGACTGTGTCAAAGGCCTTGAAGGAGTCCAGATAGATAACATCTAGTGCTTTTCCCTTGTCTACTGATGCAGTCACACCATTGTAGAAGGCCATTAGGTTGGTGAAGCAGGATTTGCCCCTAATGAAGCCATGCTGGCTGTCTTGAATCACCTCCCTATCCTCCACATGCCTTAGCATGTCTTCTAGGAGAGTCTGTTCCATAATCTTTCCAGGCATAGAGGTGAGGCTGACAGGTTGGTAATTCCCAGGGTCCTCCTTTCTACCCTTTTTAAATACAGGCATAACATGTCCTTTCTTCCAGTCACCAGGGGCTTCACCTGACTGCCACGACTTTTCAAATATCATGGAGAATGGCTCAGCAACTACATCTGACAATTCCCTCAGGACTCTCAGATGCATCTTATCAGGTCCCATGGACTTGTAGATCTTCAGGTTCCTCAGATGGTCATGAACATTGACTTCACTTATAGTGGCAGAGACTTTGTCTCTCTGGTATCCATCTTGTGGGCCATCAACATGAGAGTTGTGAGGAGAGGGGTTGCCAATGAAGACTGAGACAAAAAAGTTGTTGAGAACCTCAAACTTCTCCTCATATGTTTTTACCAGTTCACCACTGTGGCTCATCAGGGGCTTACACTTTCTTTAACCTTCCTTTCTTGGTTTCTGTATCTGTAGAAGCCCTTCTTGTTCTTCTTTACATCTTTTGCCAAGTTCAGCTCCAGCTGCATCTTGGCCTTCCTGACCTCATCCCTACATAACCAGACAATGTCCCTCTACTCTTCCGACGATACGTGTCCCCTCTTCCACTGCCTGTGTCGGTCGATTTTGCCTTTTAGTTTGACCAGCAGGTCTTGACTCAGCCACGCTGGTCTCTTGCCTTTCTTGCCTGATTTCTTACACCTGGGGACTGAGACCTCTTGCACCCTGTGGAAAGCATCTTTAAAGATCAGCCAGCTCTTCTCTGTCCCCTTGTCCCTGAGAGCAGTTTCCCATGGGGTCCTATCTACTAACTCCTTGAAGAGCTGGAAGTTTGCTTTCCTAAAATTCAGAGTCCTGACTAAACTTTTCATCTTCCTCTTACCCCTTAGGACAGTGAACTGCACTAGTCCATGGTCACTGCAGCCCAGGCTGCCTTCAACTTTGACATGCCTGATGAGTTCACTTGCAGTTGTTATCATCAAGTCTAATAACACATCCCTCCAGGTAACACTGTCAATTTCTTGACTTAAGAAAGTCAACTTCAAATATCTTCAACTATCACTATTATTTCTTAACTTCACCAAGTTATTTTCAGCATATTTTATTTAAAGGCCCTTTGGCTATTTTCATAGGGTTTTAAGAAGTGCCAGGCTATTGTAGATGAAAGAATTTTGACGTCAGGGAAATGCAGATACAGGCAGAGGCGTTTTTGATATCTGGTCCATTTCTAGTGGAAATTAAAGACATTACACTATATTTTATTTCATCTGAGATGTGCCTTCTAAGGTGTATAATGTCAAATAAAAAGGCCAGCTTGCATTCTGTTTGCCACTTTGCTAAGAGGTACACAAGTCCTCACAAAATGCTGAGTTCTACAAATGTGATAGTACTATATGTACTATATCTGAACTACAGCTACCCAAATTTTTATCTACCAGATATGACATATAGGTAATGCAGGTTATTGTATCTCTTGTTTTTCCACTATGTATGTGTGTGTTTTGAAAACAAATAACCAAATAGTATTATTTGCATCACTTCTTGTCAGTAACTAAAAAAAATACATGCTCTAAAATTAAATAACCAAACTGCCAAGATGAAACATATTGTAGACAGAAATTACATAAGTAAAAGCCCTATTTATACATAGATGTGGTGTAAAAATAGTTTATAGATTTTAGCAAGCTAGACATAGAGCTGTATGCATGGTGAGACTATGTATATCAATTGTCCACAAATGTAAAAAAACTTCATGGGGAATAAAGGATAGAGAGCTGGTCTTGTAGCAAAGATCAGAACTGAACCAATGGTTTGTAGTCTATTTTTCATGAATTCTCTAGGGTGAAAAACTGCAATTTGCAAATTACTGTTCATCACAGCTTCAAAATGGTGTAAAAGGTCACATTCAAATCTCTAGTTTAAGGCACCAAACTTGCTCAATCTTCATTGGTCTGCCAGATGTTAGAAAAACAGTATCTAGTGCTGCTCTTCTAGATGACATGGCTTTACTTTGTTTGCTTGAGCACAGAATGGAGGACACGAGGAACTGGGACATAATAAAGAGGACAGAAATCCTTCAGGATATGCAACTAAAATGCATAAAGGTCATGCTCAATTATTTTTTAGCTTATCACTAGGAAACTCATATGAGAAAAGCATATTAGAATTTGTAAATACTACGCTACCTTTATTAGACTGATTCCAAGGGAGCTAGGTGGTAGAACTGATGTGTAGGAAGTATGTACATAAGTAGAAATATGTGTTAGTATATTATAATACTATATATTATATTGTTATATATAATATTATCATACAATATTATATACTGATACAGGAGTGGATGCTGCAGTTAAAAACACATCACTGACTTCACTGGCTATGAATCTACAAGATTATTCCATGGAAACACTAAAATAAATGATTAGGGCATAAGAACAAGAATTATTTCCTGGGGGGAGAGATATTTAAGTCTGTAGAAAGCTCATTAAATAGGTAGATGCTTCCATAAAGGGGTGAGAGAGAAGAGGGATGGAGGGAGGAAAAAACATGAAAAAAACACTAGCATAGCTTTGAATACCAGAAATGCCAAAAAGGAATTTTTTGTAAAGTGCAGCATCTGACTAGGTCAAATATATTTGACTAGAATACAAACATCTGAAAGAATGAGAAAGGTGAAAGAGCAATAAGAGGATGCAAGGTGTGAGTGTGAAGACATTCACATAGCTCTCCTGAAACTAGTCCTGAAACAGTCACTGTTGCTTGTTGACCTTTTAATGGCTTATTTCACTGCCAGTGAGAAATAAAGGAGTTACTTGAAACTATAAGTGCAAAGATACATCTCTAAGTGTTAATCAGATTAAAAGAATTACACTATTTAATTATGAGTTGATTGAGCTCTCAATGTTGAGTAGTAGTTTCACTGGTTTTATTCAAAGTATTTTAGAGTAAAAACCAGCAATAACATATCTCAAATAAGTATTAATCATAGGCAGCAGTACTACTGAATTTTGCTTTTACTTGATATCCCATTAAAAAAGAATCAAACTATTTTGGCGCCTGTTTGGTCTGTTCATGTGTTGAATAAAATATATCACTGGTTTAAATAAGTGTTGAAATAAGATTCTCAGAAAGTTGCTTTTAGAAAATACATGCAGATTAGCTTAAAACACCAAAATATAAAAATATGGAAACCAGAAGTCTAAGTACAGCTTTCACGTACTGGAATTATCAACCTTTTGCTCTATGCTAATCTTAAATGATGTGGATGAAATGGTGAAATGGTTGAATGGCAGTAATACGACTTCCACTTCTAAGTTATCTGTTTAAGTCTAGTCCATATTACTGCTGATCAAAATTCGCCATGATTACTGCTTAGGATCTTGAACTGACTTTCTTCTAGCAAATGGAAATGTCTAGTTATTCACAAAATCAAAACTAATATTTGAGTAAGGACAGCCTCAACAAAAAAAATGAAGTCTGGGCTTATTAAAATAACTTACTGGAATTCATTGAAACGTATTGTTCAACTATTTGTTTCTTTTTCTTTTTCTTCTTTAAGTAAAATAAGTGTTAGTCTTTCCAATATTCAGACTATTTCCATATTTCAATTCCCATCTCCTAGTGCTGGTCAGGGTGAGAGGACAAAGTATAGAATTTTGTATTTCTGTTGTCCATATTGTACTTTTCCTCATTAAAATACAGCATTTGTTTTCTCTATACACCTTCTCTACATCAATGTTCAATATCAAATTTACCAATGAAAATACAAATATTACTTTAGACCCAGAGAGGAATATATTCTCTTTTGCAGTCATAAACATACCAGTTATTGTGACAATTATGCACCTATGACAGAAAAGGAGGCCAGAAGGCATTTTTTTTTTCCTTATTCACAGAGGTATCTGCATTTTTACACATGGGGCAAATAAGTTGAATTGATTAGAAGATACACTAAAGTTTAAAAATTCAGTAATTTAGGTAAACTATTTTTTTTTTTATATTCATGTAAAGCACCACTGAACTTCAATGTAATTTATATTTATATATTAATAGCTCTGCACCTATTTGAAAATCTCTTTGAAACTCAAAAGCTCTCTGAAACTTTGTGTGTTGGATCTCAGATCTAAAATTCTACCTTTCTTGCATGACTAGAAATCTGTACATCAAGGGTGAGAGGAACTGCTATCCTCATTTTATGTTGTTGCTATATAGGACCAGAAATTACTGTCTGATAGTAGAACTGTAAGAAGAAAACAATCAGTGACACTCCAGTTGAAAAGGAGAAGACTAAAAGAAAATGCATTCACTTTTGTAACTTACATACCCCATCTCATAATTGTCATGAATTTCCTTCATTACAAATGTCAGACAAGAAGTATGAAAGTTGTATACAGAGAACTGTTCTTTGTTCAGAAATGCAATTTGCAGAATCTCTTAACTCCATCAAAGCAGAATCAATTTCCACAGGAGCAAAGGTACTTCTCAATGAAGGTCAAATTTCAGCTTTCTGTTTCTAATTATTTTGGCACTAGAGCTGTTAAAACCTAAATGGAAAGAAAGCAAAATCCAACAACATGTAATTGTAGGATTTCCTCTGTAGCTGAAAAAGAACTGTAAGCAAGAAATATAGAAGTTGAGTTCATTGTCAGTAAACACTAACTCCAGAAAAAATTACTCATTTATACCTCTGAACCTATCATAGGAGATCTGTGAATTTGATCTGAAAAATATGAAAGACTGTATATTCAAATGATGTGGCAATATGCAGTGCATTTTAATTATTGTGTTGGAATATGTTAAATATTTTTTCCTGACCCAAAATGTAGTGGCCTTCCAAAAGGCTGCACATGTAGGGAATATAACTGGAGTTCCAGTAAAAAATTACTCAGCCCCACCCATGTTTAGTTCCAGATGTGAATTACCTTTCTTGTACACACACTGTTACTTTTTTTCAGCATTGTCAGCAGTCAGTGTGATCATGTTAAAGAGGCACTACATTGAAAAACAGTTCCTAATTTATACAGATGCACTCTCTCTCTACTCTGCACTTTTAGACCCCACCTGAGGTTCTGCATTCAGCTAAGCAGTCCTCAGTACAAGAAAGACATGGTCCTGTTAGAGCAGGTCCAGAGGAGGACGACAAAAATGATCAGAAGCCTGGAACACCTCTCCTATGAAAATAGTCTGAAAAAGTTGGAGTTTTGCAGTCTGCAGAAGAGAAGACTCAGGGGACATGTGGCTTTTCAGCATATAAAGAAAGCTTATAGGAAAGAAAAAGAGTTTTTACCAACGTCTCCAGTGACAGGACAAGTATTTTAAACTAAAAAAGGGTAGATTCATATTAGATACAAGGAAGAAATTTTATCAATGACAGTGGTGAGGCACTGAAACAGGTTGCCCAGAGAAATTGTGGATACCTTGTTACTGGATGTGTTCAAAATCAGATTGGACAAAGGTTTGAGCAACCTGGTCTGGTGGGAGAGGTTGGGACTAGATGATCTTAAAAAGGTCTCTTCCAACCAAATCACTCTATGATTCAATAATTCTATGACATGACACTTTTCAAGATTTTTTTCCAAGCTTTTCAGATTTTTCTATCTAGATTTTTGTCTGCTGATTTTGGACAAGGTGTGACGGAACTCAAACATTTACCACCAGCAGCTAGTGGTGCCTCATCATTTTCCTATTAGCATTTGCTCAATTTCTTTGGCAAATCATGTTCATCTAGATCCGAATGCTTTGACTGTCATTTTGCATTACTTGGACTCTTGATTTTGAAGGGTATCTGGGTTATTTACACTCAATGTTATTCGATTTACGTATCCTGAATGAATAGTTTGGCCAATATACAAACACCTCCTAAATATGTACTTACTGTTATGCAAGAGCAGTATGTCTGAGTAGATTGACTTATACTGTTGATCTAACTTTGACACAACATGTGTGAATGTTGACAGGTAATATAAAAAGATGGCAGAGCTGTTCACTTAAAAGTTTGAAGATAAATCTGTGGATATTATGGGACCGTTTCAGTTGGCTAACTCGTTAAAATTTTAAATATGAACAGAACCTTCTGTTAAGTAAAAGTGAACATTTACACAAATCACACACATCAAATTAAAAAGCGAATGGAATAGATCTTATAAGTATCATAATATAAGCAATCCAGAAATCAGTGGAGCATAGACCATACGATCATAGAATCATAGAATGGTCTGGGCTGGAAACGGACCCAAAAACTCATCAAGATCCAACCTCCCTGCAATGGGCAGGGACACCTCCCATTAGACCAGGTTGCTCAAAGCCCTGTCCAACCTGGCCTTGAGCATTTCCATCATGAGAGCATCCACAACTTCCCTGGGGAACCAGTTCCAGTGTCTCACCACCCTCACACTAAAGAATTCCTTCCTAATATCTAACCTGAATCTACCCTCTTCCAGTTTGAAGCCATTACCCCTTGTCCTATCAATAAATGTCATTGTAAACAGTTCCTCTCCAGCTTTCCTGTAGGTACCCCTCAGGTACTGGAAGGCTGCTATGAGGTTTCCCCAGAGCTTTCTCTTCTCCAGGATGAAGAACCCCAATTGTCTCAGCCTGTCTTCAGAGGAGAGATGCTCCAGCCCTCTGATCATCTTTGTGGTCCTCCTCTGGACTCACTCTAACACCTCCTTGCTCTTCTTGTATTGGGGGCTCCAGAACTGGACACAGTACTCCAGGTGAGGTCTCATGAGAGTATAGAAGAGTGGAAGAATCACCTCCCTTGACCTGCTGACCACCCTTCTTTTGATGCAGTCTAGGTCACAGTTGGCTTTCTGGGCTTCAAGAGCACATTGCTGGCCCAAGTGGAGATTCTCATCAATCAACACCCCTAAGTCCTATTCCTCAGGGATGTTCTCAGTCCATTCTTTGCCCAACCTGTGATTGTGACTGTGCTAACTCATTAGGCATATTGAGCATCTTTGATGAGGGTCAGTTTGTACTTTCATTTACACTTAATTTGTACAGTGATTCCATAGGGAATGTGAACCAATTAGTATTCATTAATTCTACTTAATAACTGACCCAGCTCTTTGAAGGTTGGGAAAAAAAGTCTGTTTAGTTCCATAGGCCTTGAATCTGACTGTACATTAGTAGCTAGTCTTTCATGCTGATTTCCAAGGTGATTATCAAAATAATTATTAAGGAAGAATACATTACAGAAAATATTGTAACCACTTTAATAACGCATTATTGTTGCTTTTAATTACTATTAATGCAATATTAAGGCAATATGGATATATGTAATATTAAATGTTTTAAAATATAGAATTACTGTTGTATTGTTGTTTCTTTTACATTTAAGAAATTCTGACATGGATCAGAAAAAATTGTGCTAGGTGCTATGCATATAAATTAAAAGATATTCCTTTCTTCAGGAAAGCTAAAAGAATACTGGAAGGCCTTTTAGCTCATTACAAAATAACAGGAAATTTAGTCTTACAGTAACACAAAATCAGCTTTATAAGATATAATAAGAAGGAATAAAAGGAGAAAATCTTAAACAAGAGAGAAGAAGGAAAAATGTATATTCTGAGACTACTTAATAAGTAGAGACTGTTCAAATTATTGGTTTTAATGAAAGAGAAAGGAAGCGGAATTCTTAGTAGAGATTTAGGGACAGATTCTGTTGCCTTTGTTCCTGAAGAAGAGAGAAATAGCAAAGGCATGAACTAGCGGAGAAAGAAGAGAGGATATAACTGATTGCTTAAGTAACACAAAGACAAAGGAGCAATAGACTACCAGGGAATCTGTGGGTCACAATGCAAGACCAAAGGTTACAGTAAGGGTGAGATCCTTTGGGCAGAAACTACAGGAATGACAATTCTAAGTACAACTGAATTTCTTAACAATAATAATGAGGAATAAAACAAACTGCCAAGGTATTCTAAAAACTAGAATCAAAGATTCACCAGCTCTGTAATTCTGGAAATGTGAAATCAAATAGAGAAGAATAAAACAGTTTTTCATCCAGTAAGTCCAAGTAATGCATGAAAGTAAAGGAGAAGGTAGTCAGAAGTAGGTTTTAATCCTGACAAGAGCTGGCTTTGAAGACCTTGGTGTTTTTAAAACAGCTTTCAGTTAATTCAGGCAGAGTAGGCTAACCATGAAACTCCATTTACAGAAATGTGAAGCGTGACACCTAATGTAAAAATACTAAAAATATGTTTAAAAAATACATATTACAGAAGGCAAAAGGACCAGAAAAGATTATGATTGATCTAAGCCCTTGAAGATTTCTACATGTGATAATTATTTTGAGCCAGATAATTATTAAAATAAATCCTGCAAATTAACAATAAATTGAGACTTAACATTCAACAAAGAGCAGAATTTGACAAGCAAAGACACGACATATTGCAACTTGCTAAAGTTGAGCAGTGCTTAGATTGTCTTGCCAGAGTGAGGAGTCCAAAATGTAATAAAAAAAGATGCCTTGTATAAAAAGATAAGTCAGGACCTGCCTCAGAATCCTTTTGTTTCTGTTTCTACTTCACAGAATCACATAATTACAGAATCATTAAGGTTGGAATGGACCACTGGATGTAATCTGACCTGACCCTGCCTGCTAAAGGAGGGCTGCCTAGAGACAGCTGTACAGGATGGTGTCCAAACAGCTTTTGAATATCTCCAGGGAGGCAGACACCACAGCCTCCCTGAGGAACCTAAGTCAGGTTATCCATCCTTGTTTACCCTCTCTATGCTTTCCCTTTGTATTTGAACTTGGCCAAGTGCTCTTTGTCTAGCCATGCAAGCCTGCTAGCATTTTTATCTGACTTCATTTTCATCTTGAGTTTGGAGAACATGGTCCTTGAATATTTACCAGTTTTCTTGGGACCCTCTTCCCTCTAGGGCCTTATCCCACAGTACTCTTCAGAGCGGATTTTTGAAGATTATAAAATTTGCTCTTACAAACTTCAGGGTGATGATCTAGCTTTTTGACCTCTTCCCTATCCTCCAGATCCTAAACTCCACCACCTCATGGTCACTGCAACCAAAACTGCTGCTGATCTTCACGTTCCCAATGAACCCCTTGCTCCTGGTGAGTATGAGGACTAGCAAAGCACACCTCTTCTTAAGCTTCTCTATCACTTGCAGGAAGCAGTTGTCATCAATGCACTCCAGGAACCTCCTGGATTGTTTATGGCCTGCTGTGCTGTCCATGCAACTTAGAACTAAATTTAAGTTGGACAAAGATATGCAGTCCAATGTAATGCTAGAGACAAAGACACTCATGCTGGAAGGATGACTAGCAAACAATATATGTATAAAAACATAAGTTTACTGTGATTAATTACCTTCATTAAGCACCTATATGAAGTGGATTAATGAAAGGAAGAATAATAAAAGTTTGGCTAGTATTGTTTTCAAAGATAGGACTGAAAAACCTAAGGCAAAAACTAGTGATACATATAGTTCTGAATATCAGCTTCTCTGTCAAAGTTACTGAGGCCAATGACTGTAGAGGCAAGCAATTGTGAAAGGACTCTCATTGATGGCATTAAAAAAATTGGGTTCTTCTGGAGCAAAAAATAGTTATTAATACTTGGTGGAAAAACATATTCTGGTTGGACTTTGACTGCCAACAGCTGCAACGTGATGCCTATCAGGTCCATTTTCACTAGGCACTATCATATTGGCCACAGCAACTTTAGCAGTAACAGGAGTTCAGTTGAAAACTTTGGTATGACAAGTGAGTCATCCTGTGGCACCCAGTCTAACTTTTTGCGTGAAAATGGTGTCAAAATAACAGAGAGAGAAATCTGTACAGTGGAATCTACTTGCAAAAGTCAACATTTTAGTTCCCTTGGTAGTCAAGGGAGAGGAAAAATTATACAGAACATGATTCATCTTATTCTTAAGTAGATAACTAAATAGGTCAGATGAATCATGCTTTAAAAGAGCCTTTTCTCTCTGATGACTGTATATAAAGGGAACCCAAAGTGACTAAATCAGATCTGGACAACTAAGGTATAGATGTTTAAAGTTAGCTGCAGTGAATCCCACACAGAATGGCTTGTACCTTTCCAGTGTACAAAAAATGGTGAAGAGTAACTTAGCTTTCACAGCTGGCACAGTTAAAATGCACGGAGTCACAGACAAAGTTTGTTTTGTCCGAAGCTCACATTTTGTCCAAGACGAAGCTGAAACGAGAATTCATTATCTCGTGGAAACAGTAAATCTACTTGCAAATACATGAAGTTACACAAAAATCAAAGCATTATCTGGGATTCTTAAGAAGCCTCTTAGTTTCACAAAAATGATATTGTGATAACATCACTGTTTGCCGTGAAGTAGCAACTAAATCTAAACTAAATAAAGGACAGAAAATGGTACCTAAAATGCCACATGGATGGAGTAACTGCTTTACAAAGTGAGCCAGTAAGAAATGGAAATGTTCAGCTTGTACAGGAGAAAACAGAGGAGCAATGCGATGGAGGTTTCCAAGCTCATGTTGGGCTCTTTGTTCATCCAATCTTACGATACTTGAACTGAAGGCAATCACTGCAACTGGAGGAATTTCAGATTTGGAAATGTAAAAGAAAGCATTTATTTTCATAATATGCAGTGAAACTGTTATCTGGTCCTGTAGGCTGCTGCAAAGGCAAGTATTACCAACAGTTTAAAAAGGGGTTTGATAAATTCATTTAACAGACACAGCCGGGAACATGTGCTCTTCCTTCCCATCTTCTCCTTCTGCCATTGCCAGAGTCTTCAAGAATCCAGGGCTCAATCGCTTGATGGTCCAGCCTGGTGGAACACTTCTTACCTACTTACAGACATAAAACCTTACTCATATAAGCTCCTCTGATCATTTTACTCCTGGTGGGAAGACTCTTAGAAAGGATGAACAAAATTTCCTCTAAGTCTCAAAAATACGGGTACGTCAAAATACAAAGCAATCTATTTCCAATTAGCTCTAAGATGGGCAGCAGGATCAGCTTGAGAAAACTGAGCCTCAGGACACAAAACACCAGGACAAATTCAGTTCTGCCTGACAACAGTGCTGATGAAATTTTCAGGGAACTCTCAGCACCTCAAAAAAACATGTTAATTATTTTAGTAACTAGCCTGGGTAAAATATTCCACAACTCTGTGATACGAATTCTATTTATTAATTTTTATAATGCCTCTGGAGAAAGGAGGATGTAAGGACCTGGACTTGCAAAGGCTTGGCCATAAACCCCATGTGACTTTTTGGTTTGTTTTAAAGATACTTAGGCTCCACAGCTTGCAAATGAGACCTAACGCCCTAGTTCAAGCTTTTCTCCATCAAACTACACAGCTATCAGTGACTGCTCATCAGCACAATCTTTTTCAGTTGTCAGCTTTGTAGCCTGAGTTGTATATTAAATGTGTTTTCTATATAAGACAAGTCCTGGCTGGGGTTCTGATGTTTACATAGGGCCTGAGTCAGCCACTTTCCTTGTTGTAGTGGCATAACTAGTGCCCAGCATGGCACTGACATTACTTATCACATATGTTCTTCTGCGATACTCAGTACCTTTCCAGAGAAATCTTTCAAATATGCCTTAGTAATTTGCAGTTATCTAAGGGAATTAATTGCAAAGAATATGACCCTGGATTTATGTATGCATCTCTCACTAACATCATTGAAACGACAACTGCAGTCAAACATGCAGAAAAGCGAATGTTAATGTTTTTCTTTATTTCTGCGTAAAAATGTTGATCTGTAACAGCTCTAAGTATATTTTTCATTTTAGCCTTATTAAATGATGAGATAAAAACTAAAAGGCAAGAGTAAAAATTGATTATGAGGAGAATTCTAGATATATATCCTTTGAAGGTAACATTTTGGTAACAGTGATATCTGCTACTCTGATAAATTGTGATTAAGATTTGCTACTGTGAGAATGTATTCTTGGCTTACTGAGTAAAAAGGGATATTGCATCATGCTGTTCTGCATGCGTACTAAACTTGAAAACATCAGCTTCAGCCTGTACTCACTGAATAACTGGTTTTCTCTTAAAAATCACATCTATTTTACTGACGATTGTTGATATAAAAAACCCCTGTAAGATTAGGTACATGTTATTGTATATGTCTGTTGTAGACTACGGCATTAGAATTTTATTTTTCCAAATGAAACAGGATAAGAGAGGAACAGGTAACAACAGAAAAAGAAAATTACAAAAAGTGTTGACAATTAAGTGGTGAATTCCAGTGGGAATATCTGGCTTATCTCTATGTTGCTTTGTCCTTCAGCTCAACTACACTGCCTCTACATTAACATTCAGATAGCAGTATTACCATTCCTGGTGATTCACTGAGGTATTATGAATTTACAAAATATCAGGAGCTTTTACTGTCCAAGGTTTTTCTTTCTTAGATGTTCAAAGGAGTAATTGAAGCCAATCAGTTCCTGATAACTTGCATATAGATGAATTCCATTATGGAAGAAAAGAAACATTATAGTAATTCTTCTCACAACACACTAAAAAGCTTATTTCAGTTATGTTTCTAAAAAAAATCCCTCTTGTGCATTTTTTCCCCCACTAACACAGTTTGACTTACAGGTTAGTATGTCATATTATTTTTGTTGCTCAACTTATTTTTAGGCAACATATGAAAGGACCATCTATTATCTGAAGTATTTGCTAAGTTGCTATTTTCTCCCTGTTCTTTTAAATTTCTTTCCTTTTGAATAAAACATAAATACATTTTTTATAAACAATTCACTGTAAATTTAATTTTATTTATGCTTTCAAATAAACTCTTCAAAAATGGGTGAGAATTACAGTATCTGACATTGGATTAATCTCTTATTTTTCTTTTCTTTTAATTCTAGACAACAACACTGTCCTCTAATGTTTACCAAAGATGAATTCAAACTTTTAAAATGAGAGGTTTTCACAGTAATACTGTAATTCGCATTGTTGATTTGTAAGCAATATTTATTAAGAAACGAGAAACTGATGATAAATAAAAAATCATTGACAGGAAGGGTCTAGACCTTTTTAAATGTCAATAGCGGGACCAGGTAATTATAACTAATGATATCATTTTCATAATTAATACATGATTTATAAAATTCTCAAGACTGTTAAAATATAATACCTAATATTTCTGGTAGATCTTGCTTTGTGATTTATTTGTTTAAGTTAATAATTTTAATTCTCAAATTGTGGCAAAACCCCTGACAGCTGCAAGCAAGCAAGCCATGAAGTATATAATCTTGACAGAAATTTGACTCATCAATATCAGTTATCTTAATGATACACAATGTCTATTTATTTACAGAAGAAAAGACAAATTTTTACAAAATCTCTGCAGTGTGTTTGGTGAGTAAAAACTAGGTGAACTTACATGACTGTCTGCTCCAGTTCTGACATAATGAAGAAATGTTTCCTTGAAAAAAATGTCACCAAATAAATAAAAAACTTCTCTTATTTGCAAATAAGAAAATAAACTTTGCCTTTATTTCTATTAATTAAATAGCAACCAGTTTTAAGTGTTTGAAGGGCAATGCTTTTGGTTTGTGAGAGGCTACTTGGTTTTTGCTAGCTAGGTTGTGTAAAAACTATACAAAACTGTCACCCTTTGCAGTATCACTGGGAAGTAAAATAAACTCAGAGTCACAGAGGTCAACTCAAAAGAATACTATTAGTTAATATTACTACTCTGTCACCATTTTATGGTAACATAAAGCAGGAGATGACAGGAAAAGCATCATTATTCTAGGAGGTAAAAGTGACAGGGGAGTATTTCAGGTGGGAAAACGCAACACACTATAAACTCATTAGGAGTTCCACATGCAACCACCTTCATTCTGATCATAGTAATATAATTTATCTTATCCCAATCAAAAGTACACAGGAAAGAAGACAATAGCCTCATATGTTCCTAAGAAACTCAAGTTTCACCCTGATTAAATGTGTAAGGATAATATTCTAATCTTTCCATGTTTTACTTGTAAAAACACCTTTTTTGTTCTATGACAGTTGGATAAATACTTATGCAAATAACTATATTGTAGGTTTGGTTAGGTTTTGGCTTTTTTTTTGGCCCACGTTCTTTTTTTCTTGAAGTGTTTTCAATGTGCATTATAACATCTGTAAATGCTAAAGCAACATATTTTAGTGCATTTTTTTCTTATTAACAGATTTTAAATAAATTACACTGCTTGATGTTTCTGATATTGTCCTTGCAGTGCTCTTCAGTTCTGCGAGTAGTGTAAACTGCTTCTTTTTTTGCATATATCAATGAAATTATCTAGCCCTGCAGAAATAATGCCTTAATTTGTTTTTGGTTTTAGTTGTTTTGTTTTTTTTAATTTTAAGGATGCAAATGCATTAGGATTTTCACATTTACCAGCATATAATGTATAAATCTCACTTTTCCACTAATACATAGATTGCAAATTGACTAAAAACGCAATTCAAGCATCTCTTCCTGTCACTATATTCCTGAAATACTGCAACATCAAAGGTGATGCTTTCAAACAGTAGGTGTGGGTACTTTTTTATTTATTTCATTGCAGAATTAATTTGTTAAGCATTTATAGAGCAGTACTCTGAGAGCACTTGACTTTCCTTGCCTAACTAGCAAAAAGATTGTGTACACAAAGTTACACATATAAATCAATGAAATAATATTCTAATGACAATCAAATTCTCACAGTAATTTTGGATCTGTGGAGTGTGTTCCTGAAAAGGCATTGTGCCAGCACATAGGAGCACCAACTCTTTACGTATTACTGCAAAGATCCCTTGCCCCCAGTTACCATGCATCACAGGACTTCTAGAAGAGTAGATGAGATCCAGCCTTCAGTCTGCAAAACCCTCTTTAAAGTCAGAATCAATGACTTATTTGGGATTTCATATTTAACGCAGACTGAGAGAGGTTAGACCTCTGCAGTTATTAATGTTCTGAGTTGCAGTAACTGAAGGGCATTGCAGCAGTATGGAGCTATTCACACCTACTTGTACAGGCTCCATGTAGAGAAGCTTCACAAAGCTGTAACAGGCATGTCTGAAGGCAGAATATGGTACCACTGGTGTCAGAGAATTTTCTGTAAAGTTATTTTACAAGAGACAGTGTAATTATTAAAACACAGACAGATCATGCTTTGATATACTAAACAAGCTGTCTGCACTTTCTCTGAGGCACTAGATAAGTAAATGAGAAATAAAAATAGATGCCTTGTGAGGGAAGAAGAAAAGGTTCAAGCCCTGCAACCTTCATTCATGGCCTAATGGCTTCTCCCAACCTACCCGCCCCATTTGTGTCCCAGACTCTACAGAAACCCAGCTCCAGAGTCAGGAGAGAAGAGATGCTTAACACAGCAGCACTGCCAGCCAAACCTCTGCATTTGACGAAAGTAGGGCTGTGGTTTTCTATTACACACTTTACGTTATAGTGTGCTTTATTTAGCCTACAAGTATGAATTACTTCAGTTGATTTAAGTTATTTTAGGATTCTAATTTATGACAAGATTCCTGCCATTTGTGGTTTCTTAGAGGCTTTATTATTCTTCATGCTATGACTTAACACTGGTTTTCAATAGGAATAGAAACAAACAATTTTGTTTCCCCTCAAATTGCAGATTCTTCTCAATGCTAGTAATATTGCTGGAAACTGCAGAGAGTAGATGTTACCAAGTATCAATTTACACATAATTAATAAAGGCTGTGATCATTCCTCAACCCTTGCTTTTTGTGCCATGTAGCTATGTTTTCTTAATATCATTTTTCTTTTAATTATTTAATAGCAGGCTTTCATTAACTCTTCAGTCTATGCAAGACTACTTGTGTCTATGTGAATCTCAAGTCATTCTAAGCCCTGCTCAAAGGAATACTGCATGAAAATTTTCTGAAGTACAGATACTTTACTTCAACTGGAATAAAATAAAATAATGTTAAAACAGAACTGTGAAAGCCCTGGCCTTACTAGAACTCTTCAACAACTAAAGTATTGTTCACTTCAAATAAGGAAGTCAGAACTGGTTCTGTAGTAATTACTAAGACATCCTAAACAAGTTTATCATCTTCCAAGATTTTTTAATACAATAAATTAATATTTTGGTTATTTGCATAGAGCTATTGAAAGTCCTAATACATTTTCTGTTTCAGATTGGTTTTGTACATTTTTGTCCTCTGTTTTTAGTTGCCGTTTTTTTGCCCTCAAACACAGCATCAAATCAAGTATTTGTTTCTCATGTTAATACTGCCCTTCTTAATACAACTGCCCATTTTTTATGTATAACAGGAATTAATTTCTGAAGGTACTGTTCCGATATTCACAAAGCTGGTAACTGCGCTTACTTTTCAAACATCCGTCTCTCGTTCAGAAATGAGTGTTCATTCAGGCTTTTATCCATCATACATGCTTCTTCTTTCATGATCTACTTGGAAGATGTTATTTTACAATGATACTTTGTATTTCAAATGTTGGAATTTCATATTTTATTGCTTCTGTTTACCCTCTGCAAGGTGACTTCAAAAGATTTGACTTGGTTGAAATGGTGTTCATGTTCCATAAGGCATTACAAAGTTATAGGAGTTGCTTACTTTGTAATTGAATATTCTATACTGATCTGTTCAGAGTTAATTAGCAAAACACTGGAACAGGGCAATGCATGAAAGTTTTTATTAAAACTGTACTAAAGGGGTAGCAAATACAGTTGAGACCTCTTAAATTACACAGTTTTATTGTACATTAAAACTATATCTCCATCAGGTTTTCAAAAGTAAAGATTTCATTAAGTAGGGCATTGATTAACTATATGTTCAATTGGTAAAGATATTTGTTCCAGTACATTATTCAAATGTCATCTGAAATAGTCTTATAACCAATTTTTAATATTCTTAATCCTTAGTATATAATGAATTAAAGTTAAAAATTTAAATAAGAGAAACTTTTGTTTCAATTTGAAATTTCAGAAACTTTTTTGCTGTTTAAAAATCATAAGCATTGATACAGGAGTTAACATTTTTACTTCAGAAAAGTATGCTTCACAAAGTCTTGTTAAAACAGAAGAAGATCCAGATTCTTGTTCTCTACCACTTTCTGAAACTTTTACTGTCATCTGCCTCCTCAGTTCTTGGCCTTAAAAGATAATACAACATGTCTGATGATCTAAAACAGTACTGATTTACTGATCTTTGCCATTTGAGGCCAAATTCTTTTTCCAAACCCTGTT
Organism: Apus apus; assembly: GCF_020740795.1. Lineage (NCBI taxonomy): Eukaryota > Metazoa > Chordata > Aves > Apodiformes > Apodidae > Apus > Apus apus. The sequence goes on from NC_067282.1 coordinate 107,341,604, forward strand.
GACCTAAAGGGTATCATAGTGACCTTGAAGGGCTGGCAAACACAGTAGACACTCCTTAAATTGTGCATCCCTGGCATATTGTAGAACTACTTCTCTGTCAGGTTTTCAAATAAAGGGCTTCATTAAGTGGAGCATTGATTAACTCGGTATGTTCAATTGAAAGAGAAAAGATCAATTTAATTGTATTATTTAAAGTTGGTCTTGCCCATTTAGAGCCAAATTTTCTTTGTAAATTCTGTTGACTGAAGAGGACTTACAAGAATATTAATGACAGAATATGTGGCTTTGTGGTTGTTTTGCACTATAAAGAAAACTGAAGAGGAAAGTGTGTGAATAATAAATAGGAATATGTGAGCCCTGCATTAGGGATCCAAATACTTAAAGTCACTTCGGGTCTGAATGCTGTGTCTCCAACATCTCTTAGATCTTTAGCAGTCATTATGTTGATGGAACTGCTGTCTAAAGATTTGATGTTGCCATTGCAAAGCATCAGGTGGCAATTTGGTTAAATATAAGCAACTTGAGTCAGGAAGTGGTTTACTCCTGTCAAAAACCTCTGTCCAGCTGTATTTAAGACTGGAAAGGGCTAAGGAGTATTCCACTAAAGAGAAAAGTCTTGCTTATATATGATTTCCAGGCATGTAAAATATGATATTACTAAGAGCAAGGGAAAAGTTATGACACTTTTGTTTAAAAGAAAAAAAATCTAAAAAAATATCTAAAACACACAAATGCCAGAATATATTTTATTCTAACAAATAGAACAAAAGTCCTAGTGAAAAGGAAACTGGATCCTGTGACTGGATAATGGGGTTTTATTTGTGTGTATTAAAGAGCTAGTCTCCTTGACTAGCAATTTATGACTAGCATCACTACTTAGAACTTGAAGAAAACTATGGGACTAGAAGCAGTATATGGTCCCCTCCTTTTCATCCGTTTTTCTCTACTTTCCAGTAGCATATAATTGAAATGCACTGGTTTGTGAGACTGTAACTCAAAACCTGCATGGCCAATGGCTGGTGTTGTTGTGCAAAGGCTATTTAATTAATTTTGGGCTGTTTGCAAAGCTGAATTTTGCTTATAGACTTTTAGTTGAGAAAACACTCCCTGGTGAATCTGAATAATGATGTACTTTTCCTGTTTCTGCTTAAGACTGAAAGATCTGAGGCTGGGTCAGACTCAAGGTTGATCTTGATCTGTACACTGTCTGTTTCAGGGGTCAAATGTAGCTGCTCAGGGGACAACATAAAAATGTATGAAGAACAGATATTCTAAACCCGGTACATTTCAGTTGTATTTCTAAATAAATATTTTTCTTTCTCTCTTTCTCCCTTTCTCCTTTTTCTCCTCTATTTTCTCTCTAATCCTGGTCTCTGAATTATATTTGGCTTCTGTCACACTTCTTACTGTAGAAAACCACTGCATAAAATGCTTAGAATTCATGGTTGACAGGAATATATTCTAAACGGCTTATATAACTAATATAGTTCTACACATGAAATCATATTCTAACTTGCAGGAGATGCAGTCTTGGAAGTAACATCTATGTTTAAAATTCTGTAACACTTTCAGTATTAAACTTTATTTTCTGTTTGCTATCAACTCACCAAAATTTAACTAAATTTCCTGAAATGTTCTATATTTAGTTATATGAAATGCACCCATCAAAATCTGTGCATATTTTCTTAAAAATGTATTGAAGGATTGATATTTTAGCTTGCAAAGTATTGCTGCTTAGCTGGCAAATTCTAGTTTTCTTGCTTTGTGGCAGTAGCTTTCAGCTTGGCAGTGGTTGAAGATATGCCTGGAAGTAGTCCGAGCCTGAAAGAATTAGGGATATGTAAGGCACGCAACTACAAGTGCATCTTGAGACATGGGATGACACAGAGTATGTGTTTGTATTAATGTTATTTTGGGAACACCTGTCATCATCCAGTAGATTATGTCTTATGCTGTCCTCAATATTTCCTGATTTTCTCACTTCCTAAAACTGCGTTATGCATGTTTCAAAAAACTGCAGAAGTCTGATAATCTTTGCCAATTAAATTCTCTGAAAATGGTGTCTTCTTTACACTGCAGAACTTGGCCTAGGAGTTTGCTTCCAAATATGAATCTGGCTTTCATTTGCCATGATAGAAGACAACATCTGTGAAGATAACCAGGACTGCTGTCATTGATCATTGTGTCTGTGGAATGGGGGAGAAGAGAGCTGTAGGGAGAGCAATGCAGCCTGGAAAGGAAGAGTAAAACAGCCCATCAGTCAGGGAGCAAGGACTGGAGGAGAGATAGCAAGAGAGTGTCCCATGGCTAAGGGAAAAGAGGAGAAAGCCAGAGCAAAAGGACTGGGAAAAGAGAAAGGACAGGGCAGAGATGATTGGAGAGGATAAGAAAATAAGAGACAAGATAGATGCACCCTGGAAAGTCTATAAAAAGACTGTTGTGAAGACAAATTAATTAATGTTTCAAAAGTACCAGCTATTCTGTTAGCGAATTCCATAAAAATCAAGAAAGATGTTGATAATAGTGGTTTTAGTACAGAGTTCAGACAGCATGTGGTACATAAATTCTAAGGTTGCATATCGAATTATGAGAGAAGAGAAATCTTGGAAAATTGTCCAACTTATAAGTATTTGCTTAATATGTCCTGAGACTGGTACCATGTAAAAAACCATAAAGATCATATAATAAAATTAAAGATAGTATCACAATGTATCCTTACAAGGGTTAGCAAATAGTGTTTACATGGGCAATCTTAATTCTGGCATTTCCTAAATTTGTGTAATTGACTTTGCAATCTTAAAGTTCTTAGTGGTAGTAAAATTAGAAAACAGTTAAGATGGATTAAACATAGAATCAATGAAAATTTAGCTGCAAGTGCTTCTGCTTCCCATATGGTTTACAGGTATTGGTATACCTAGCTCAATTACGTATTTGTTAGATGTAAAACACTGATACTGTAAAAAATAAGCACAATCTCAGATGTTCTACTGACAATCAAATTAGCCTCTGCAGTTTTAATCTGTCTTGCAGTATCTCACATTTTTTGTACAGTAAGTCAAGAAATAAAAGCATTGCACTCAGTTTGCATCAGAAAGCTGTATTTCATGGTGCAGAATTAAACTGTCATTAATTTGCTTCACATCATATAACTGCACTTCAGGAAGAATAATACAAACTTGATCTGACATTCTTCTTTGGTTTTCCAGCACCATCCCTATTTCTAGTTTTTATAGCCCTCCAGGCTCCTGCTCTACAGGATACTCCTGTTTATATCACTTGTCTGTCTCTTCCAACTTTCAGCCTGGCTTCCTTAAGTCATTTAATAATGGGTTTCTAGGAGAAGCCAGCTAAGTTTCCATCTCATTTTCAGGTTCTGATTTTACATTCTATTTCCCTTCTCTTTTGAGGGGAACACTTCCCTCCTTACAAACAGCAATGGAAAATGGAGTTTCAAAGACACAATTTGCAGTGATGTCCAGGACATTGTGTAAGATTATTTTGTAACTAAATACGGTAATCAGGGTTTTTTTTAACTTCTACAGCAGTAATATATATATATATATACATAAGGCTCTCTTAATAATGTGATTTTGATGCTTTGTAAGCTTGAATTAAGCGAAGCAACTTTATTTAGAGATAAAGAAATTTTCACATTTTTTGTTAAATCTCAGGTAAGTTTCCAAGTTACCTTTAAATGAGCTCATAAAACAACTTGTAAACATATTCATGAAACATGCTTTCTTGTCCATCTTTTACAATAGTATATTTTTCCAGTATGTATTATTTAATGTAGTGTGAATATTTTAACATATTTTCAAACACATCACTAAAAATTTACTGCTATCTCTCAATATGTAGAAGAACTTGTAATTTCAATTCTTAAATGCCAAAGTGCCATTTCATCTTAGTTAAGTGAATTATGTATTTGAAAATACAACTATGCAGTCCAACTGTTCATTTGTTTCACCTCCAAGAAATCTAGTTCTATAGCTCAGCCATTCTGCTTGGTTTTAATTCTCAGTCTGCCAAAAGAGACATGACTCAGAGAGACAGGAGATTAATATATCTCTTTCATAATGAGCTAGTTATTAAATTTCTATGGCCTAGGAAACATTTTGAGTCAATTTTTTAAAAGGAAATCCCCTTAGGCTTTGGAAAGAAAAAATAACTTTTGAGTGTGTTGCAAATGAGACTATTTTTAGTTATAACATTCCACTAACTGAAAAATTAAATGAAGAGGCTTACTTAAAGATATTTCAAAGTTAAATCTACAAGCAATATGCACAGGAAAATAATATTATTGCCAATCACTAATACAAATTTTAAGAAAATTAATAATGTGTTCAAAAGGTAACTGAGGTAATGAAGTAACATTCAATGAACTATCAATGTCTCATATAAAAAACAACTTGATAGCTGCAATAATTTTATGTTTTACACAGTTCTGTAGTATATATTGATGAACGTCTTATATGTTGAAATTGCTGTGCTAAGAGCACAGATGAAGAGAATGAAATTAAGATGGGAAAGAAAAGAAAATAAAGAAGAGTTAAAATCAGTATTTATATAGTGAAAGTCAACATCAATAATTGGACTACAGTGCACACATACAATTAGAACTAGGCAAAACCTAATAGATGTGACATCTTGTAAAAATGAAATTTTCTGCTGGATATATTCACTAAACAGGAAAAATAAAATGTTGAAAGGTGAAAAAACACTCAAAGCAGGAGCTGATTTTCTGTGGGTTTTTTAATAGCCATAAAATACATCCTAAATTCCTGAAGGCTTTGGGACTTTTTTTTGCTTTGTGAAGAAGATTAACAAAAAAAAATACAGGTACTACCTGTGGGTTGTCTTTTTTCGTAGCAGAAAGTCATGAAGAGACAGCCAATGAAACTGAGTATCAAGATGCTGAAAATAGCTATATAAGAAAGACAGAACATAAGCTTATGACAAGAATCACATGACATGGCTGCCTGGTTATTTGTGCTAAGAGGCTGTGGATTCTAAAATATCTCTTTCATTTGAGTTTTCTTATGCTGATAATTAAATACACATTTGGAGGACAGAGTAGAGTTCTTGCAGTAAACAGATTCGAAAAGCAATAATGATAGTACTGAACTATAAAATATTTTGGTTTACTGTTTTCCTCATTCCCTAGATATAGGTCAGGCTCCTACAGTCAAATAGAATTAGCATTGCTGCATAGATGGCTGTGGTAGTTTAAATGAAATAACTGCAGACAAGAGAAACCAGAAGACAGGAAGGAAAAGTGGAGAGGGACTGGCCAGGTAGTACTAAAATAAGAAAGAAATAGGAAACAGATCAGAATAAATAATAAAAAGCAAAGATAAATCAAATAAAGAAAGGAAGAAGAAAAATTAAAAGATCAAAATAGCCAATAATAATAATTTTTTAAATTTTTGTCTTTTTCCAGGCTTTTTTTTTTTCACTTATTAAGGGTTATTCAATTCAGAATTCAGAAGAAGTATTCAGTCTGCCTTACAAAGGAAGCCAGGTACATAAATTATTGAGAGATATATGCATTGAAGGAGATGTTCAAATATTATCTACTGAATACTTTAGATACAGCATGTAACTCTATTTCAGAAGTATTATTAATTGAATTGTGATCTACTTGAACTCATTTTACTTTGCAGTTTGAGTATTGCATATTGTGTCAATTACTTAGGGCAACCACAGTATTACTTGTTCATGTCACTGAACAAGAACAAAACAAGAACAAGAGAAACAATGACAGGTGTCCTTTATGAGGTCCTATCATCCTTGGTAGAGTAACAAACTGTGGGAGAAAATAAACTGCCTCTCCAAAGATGTACACAGTACTAAGAAAAAGGTGTATGAGACTATTCCATTCAAATGTGTCCAAGCAGATGATGGCAGAATTATCAGCAATCAATATGAAGAAGGTGTCACAGTGATAAAAAAGAAGCTTTTTGTTGACAGAGATACTATCAAAAAGATGTCACCGCGTCCTGCCAAGGATATAGAAAAGCATCAGTGACATTTTCAGTAACCAGTTTAAAAAGTATGTAAAATCACAACTAGTGCTGATTGTATTTATAAGCAACACACAGTCAAATGCCTTTGAGGGATGTTTTGAAGGACAAGCAATGAAATACTATGTTTTGGAATGGAACTGGCTGCCTTTTTGCCTAAAATTAGCTCCTTGCACTATTTCCAAAGCCAGCTAGTTTAGTGTAGTAAAAGCTACGGGTATTATAAGAGAGATTAAAGCAGGAAAATCAAGTTTGTTCTATAGGTAGAATGGTAGTGTAGCTCAGTATCAGGGATTTGCCTATATGCACATCCAATGCATCCAGTTGCTAACTCCCCATGTGGCTTAGAAATGTTCCAAGGAATCTGTGCAGAGATGTTACAATGTACTTGTTTGAAAGAGCAGACATTTAAAACCAGGCGACTGACTGACCTGCAAGCCACATACAAAATGATGTATTTGACTGATTGTTTCAAGAAGCTCTCCAGACAGGAATTTCTGAGAGCTTTAGAGAATCTCATAAGACAGCTTCCTGTTGTTCATGAGCTAGTTTGTATGCTTATGTATGCATGATTAGTCTATCGGTGTCATGATAGTTAACGATGAAATTTTACCCTCATTTTTTCCTGTTTGAGCAATTTGTATTTTGTACAAAGTAATCTCATATTGCTGTAAACACCGGAAACTCTATTTGCTCTGTTACAAGTAAATGCCCTAAACATTAGAGAGTAGAATTCCTTTTCCCCATCAAACACACACTTATCCCTTCCTCTGTCTTACCGGATGTTAGCTGCATATCTAAATTAAACAGCTTCCACTAGGGTGTCTGAGAAAAAGATGCAGTAAACTTTACAACCCAGTGGGAACAGGCTACTAAAGGTAGAAAACTGAGTTAAAATCCTGTCTCTACAGCTGATAGGAGTTCCATGAACCTAGATATTTTTTTCAAAAAGTTAGTGTGGTAATTAAAAGACAAAGTGAAATGCACATTTATCTCATTTCTCTGTAAAAAGTCAAAAAGGCTGCCATGTTCAGCTCTCAAAAAACTGCAAAGATTTTCAAAGCTCTTCACAATAATTCATACAAAAATGATTGCAAAAGTCAACAAAATTGAAAATAGAAAAATTAGCCTTTTCTTCAATAATACTTAGGAGCTATCTTAAAAACTACTAAGACTGTGAATAGTAAACATGAAGTTAGACAGGAAATCAAAGAGGCCAACAAAACTAACAAGAAAATGAGCTATTTCTGTCACATACCTGTTTGAATGGTTTATTTGTTATTAGTGTTAGCCACACAGGCATCCTGAAAGGATCCTTTTTGCTCTAGGAGCTGCCATCCCTTGGGATTCCAAATTCAACCACATCACCACTGTTGCTTGGCTCCCCTTCTCGTTGGAGGAAAATTGATATCAGGTCCTTGCTTGAAGCAAAGTCACTGGATTGACCTCCCTTGGTCAGGGATTTAGAAGATGTTAACTGAGCTAATTCAATGAAAGACAGGTTGCCCATTAATCTACAATGTGGTTGTATATACATAGAAGCACTGTGTGCAGAAATTAATATAATTTTTCACAAAACTTAAGTAAGATTTAGTGACTTACAATGCCAAGGGCAGAACAGTAATAGATACTGATACTTAAAATGGAATCTTTGTCTCCAGTTGAAGGAACTCATAAAGGGGAAGCAGAGCATGAATGTCAGTACTTCAGGGAGAGATAGGTAAATTCAGGCAGATTTTATTTCAGTTATGACAATCAGGCATATTTAATAAACAAATGGGGTCAGGATACATCAGCACTGGGAGCAGAGAATGTAAAAATGGAGAGACAATCAATAAAAATCATCAAGAACTTGGGGATTTTTTATTATTAATTTTATTTTATTTTTATTCAGACATCATTTCAGAAAAACACTGGAGTACTTCTGAGCCATGTATTTCATTTGTAAGGAAACAGAAGGCCAGGATTCTTAAATTGCAACCTACCAGGTCACTAAGATGAATGCTGGAAGCCTACACCTCTCTTGGCTTTACTGCTGTCAGTCCAGTCTGGCCATACCCAGCCGGTAGCAATTTACATTGTTAAAGCTGCATTTGCACCTGGAAAAAAACAAACCAAAACAACAAAAAAGCATCTCTTCATACCAACACAGAAGCTTTTAGAAGTAACAAGTCAATTAGGTTACAAAGTGCCTGATATTAAGGTGGTGAATATACAGCATGTTCTACCTAGCTGTAATGCAACACTTTTGCTGTAAATAGTAACTTATTCTGATTCCTATCATGTATGCATTTATTCCCATTGTTGTTTCTCTAGACAGCTGTATACTTACTTTGCCATTAGAAGGACACTGTTATTAAGGTGCACTGTAAGAGCAAATGAAATTAATGCTTAGAGCATTTTCGGAAACATTTTCAAAAGTCTGGCACAAATGACATGGTTTTATTGCTTCTGATGACAGGTCAGCCATAAGTAAGCAACATCTCAAGGTCCTCTGAATCATTCTGCCTTGTCCAGAGTGTACTGACCAAATGGAAACAGCTGATTCTGAAAACACTCTTGTGCTATAGTACCAGCTCTTATGAAAGTCTCTCATGGCAAAGAGAGACAGTGAACTTTGTATGTAACTTCCACAATTGGGCTGCACCTATTGCAAAACAGCTTCAAATAAAAACATATAATATTATTTCAAGTTCACAATATTTTTGTAATGAGGCTATTTTATTAATGAACATACTATTCACTGAAAAAAAATGTTAGTTTCCACTGTGAAAGCATCTTGCTGTAAGAGCTGAAAATATGTGAGCAGTGAAAAAGAAGTTACATTTCTTGCTAAATAAATAACATGAGCTATTGCACTGTCTGGTTTCTTGATTTTCCACTGAAATAATTTGAAAGACACCACTTAAAAATTTATAATTTGAAAACACCACCACAAAACTTTGGACACTGAACTTGATTTTTTACAATCCAAGAAGAATGTGAAAATTTTGGGGTCCAAAATCACTGTGAAAAGTGATAGTGAATTTCATATACAGTGTTGATTTTTGTTGTCTTTCAAATCATATGCAACATAACCAGTATGGAGTCTGAGAATCTCTCAAAACATTAGAGTCCCACAGATGACATTTCTGGAGTCCAATGACAAATGGACCATCAGCAGAAGAAGTCACTGAAGTGTCTGTGAAGTACTGTTCCAAATCTATGGCATAAAAATAGATATACTGCTGGCTCTTCTTCATCTTTTCTAAGCTCTGCTTCATTAAAACATAATTTACAGTAACAAACAAGCAGAATTGTCGCCATTAAGCAGTTAAAAAAAACTAGTCACATCCTAAACCCCCACGTGCTAGAAGAATATATGCATCTGCTAAAAAACTGGTGGGTCCTGGAGTTTGTTTTCTTTGTATATTATTTATTATAGCACAGTCTAAATAAAAAGCAAAGACTATGTTTCTGTCATCATGGCAAGAACAGAATCTTTCTGAGACCATGGACACATTGGAGTACATTGACTTTATTTATCTTCCGAGAAATATATTGCGTATCTAGAAATATATGATAGGATTATATAAATAATGATTTCAACATTAATTTTCTTGGAGAAAATCCTCTTTTAAGAATGTATGGGCATATAGTAAAGTGGTTTAGGAAGTGAATAAGATGGAGATACATTTTAAGCAAGAACTCAAGTTTCATTTGACGAACCTGAACATTATTATAAATACAGGTAATACAATAAAGTGTCATTTGAAAAATGAGCTGAATACTCTGGGTCTTAATTAATATTTTGCTTGGACTTCTGGTTCTATGCATAAGAAAACCTTCTTCACATTCACACTTTTTTGATAAGTAAACTAAATCTAGACAAAATCATTCCTGAAAAAGCCGAGAGAAATTGCTTGGTTGGGTGGGGATGTTATCGATCTTTTCCAACAGAAGCATTTGACCACATTTTTTAAACTCACAAGAAAAAGTGGTGTCTGGTTTTAGTAGCCAGTGGAAAACAGACTGCTTATCTGCTGGGCAAAAAGGGTCCCTATGATTTGGCAGGCACATTGCCATCACACCTGGGACCATGCTTCTACCTGAGAGCAGGTGAGCCCCATCTTCAGGGGCTCCATCATTCCTTTTTCTGCACAAGGAATACATGTGTCCAACTCAAAGTCAACTCACAATACTTGTCTAAAACTGGCATTTCTATTAAATGGTCTTCTGCAAATTGTGTGCTTTCTCATTCTGGCTGAGTGGCAAAGACTGCCATTACTGTCAAACAAATGTCTTTCTGGTAAAGGTAATGTCACATTTGAATAAGGCTTTTAAGTCCCTTTGAAAGTTCTGGAGATTTTGAAAACCTAGAAAATCTTTTTAAGAAATGGAGCCTGTCCTGGTTATTCAGGTTTCATAAAATATCACAGTTAAAGAAATATTCCAATAAATTTTGGCATATAATCTTAATTTAAATCACATGGCAGAATAATACCGGGTTTACATGTAACTCATGAGATAATTAAAGTGTATTTGGTTTGGTGGGTTTTTTGGGTTGGTGGGTTTTTTTGTTTGCTTGTTCTCCTGACAGTTACTTCTGTCTCCCTCAGCCTAGATCTTTTAGTGGGTGTAACTGTTGTTACAGAAACTAAGGAACGCTACTTATGTCTTCCTAGCTGCAGAATCCCTGATGATAGGTGATGACAGCTGGGGTGGTAAATTCCAACATCTTTTGAGAGTCGGATTAATTTAACGAAAGCTGAAAAATGTATAGGTTTAAAAATATGACTTATGCCTTCACCCAGTAATATCTTCAGCATATTTTCCACAATACAGCTGAAATAGACACTATAACAGAACTTGTGAACTTTATTAAAATTAATTTTTCATCAATCAAATTCTATTTTCGTAGTCTCATAAAAATAAGTCAAAGGGCATTTCTTCTTTTCACTGTATTCTTCATTATAATACAACTTTATGGAGGTATATTACTAAATGTAAACATTTCTTTAAAAACTCAAGTATCCGCCAAAATTTTGTTTAAAACTCTTTAACATATGAAAAAAATATTACTTATTCTTAAAAATGGCAGAACTACTTCTCTAACACCCATGAGGCACTGTCTTTTCAAAGAGTGCAGAAGCTTGCTATATTTTAAAAGAAAATATAAAGATTGCATAAGATTAGAAGCTACTTAAAAGTGATTATTGAAATGAGAAATTTATGTAATCTTATCTACAGATGTTGCTGCTGATCATGTGTAGGAAATCACACAAAACTGACAAATCAGAGAAAAAATATTATTTCTTCCTTATAAATGAAAAGAGATTGCAAAATATGCAACTGCATTTCTCTTCAGTTTTGTTCATATTTGGAGTTATTGGAGTGGAGATAAAACAGCACTCAGCATTCTTCAGTGAGCACAATCATGTATGGCCTGTGAAAATCTAAATCTATACCTACCTGAATCCTACCTGGCATGCACATGCACAGTGTACGTAAAAGTAAAAAATAAAACATTTTCTAAACAAACTGTCCTTTTTCATTATCAGCAAACAGTATGAAACGCTTTGGGCCATCTCTTTATGTAGCTATCTACAAGAAAGAACATTATAAGGGTTGCAAATCTCTCTAGTCCTCTTTCTATTCCAAGACTGAGCTGGTCACAGCTGAAGAGTTGAGCTTGTCTGGCACAAGACACAGATGATATGCTTTGCATTTTTTCTAGCAATGGCATCTGGGTCTTGTGTTACCTCTCTGGCTGATTCTGCTTTCAGCTGTTATGACAGATACAATTGGTTATGGGTTGTTGAGAGTTTTTATCATTTAAATAACACATTTTCAGATCTCACTTTATATATTTTGTTATAACTTGTTCAAATAAGGGGTTTCCCATAAATGTTCTAGAAAAAACATATCAAACAGCTGAGTTCCATTCCCTCCGTTACCTATGGTTATATTGCTGTTTTCTGCATGAGTATTCATGTGGGTTACTCAGTTGTTTTTCTAGTAACATTTTTTATGCCTGGTCACTAGTATAATTTAGTTTGTATTTACTTGGGGGTGCTGGTGTTTGTTTTGTATTTTGAATTTGGCTAATTTTTCCTCTGTGTCTATAACCATAGTTTAGAAAATTATTTGAAATGAAGTATAAATAAAAATTACTTCTAGTTTAATGTATCCCTCTGTCCTTGTTTGAGCCAGGATGAAGCCAGTTTTTCTTTTGCTGATCCTTTTTTTTTATTTCAGTGAGCTTTCTTCAACTAGCAACTGCGTGTTCTGCTAGGTTGATAAGACACTGGAATGTTTTTGTAATTGCTGGGCTCTCAAGGTCGTGCCTTTGCTCTGCTGGCTCAGACACTACGGGGGGATTTGTGGCCCCCCCGTGGTAGGCTGAGTTAGACGAACAGCAAAACTGGCCAGAGATATTCCATTCCATATATCTACGTAGGCTCGGGGGAAGGTTGGAGATGACAGAAGAAAACTTCCTTCCTTCCTGCTTTGCTCTCTTGCCGCTTCGCTTCGCCTCTCTATCTGCCTTCCTTCTTCTCTCTTTTTCTCTTTCTTTTGTTCGTGGCAGGCGTCTGGGAAAACACCATCTGCCCATCATCGTCGAACCATCGACCTCAAGCCCTCCTGACCCTCGTGACTCTCTGCCTTTCTCCAGGAGCAGCTTCGGGATTCCTCGGAATTGTCTCATCTGAGGGAAGTGCTGTGGGAGTTGCTGGGGGTGGGGGGAGGCGAGAGGCTACTACCACACCTTTGTATAATCACTATATATATATATATACACTCTAATATCACGTATTAATATTCTAAATAAAGTTGCACGGTTCAGTTTTCAATCTAGACAAGTCTCTCTCTTTTTTTTCTCTCTCTCCTTCCCTACCTGGGTAGGAGGGGGAGGGGATCAAGAGCATTGTTGTCAAACTGAGTCAAACGTTGACAACAATTTATTGGAGCCCAGCGTGGGGCTCGAATTTTTAAGCCCAGATTACAAATTCCATCTCTGATGGGAGAAATCCCTCACGTAACAATGGCGTGTGTTTATCTTTCTTCCACTGGATCAAAATGATTTTGACAGACAACTGACAATGAATTCCACTAATACATCAAGCATGTGTTTTCCCTCCATGTACCTGACACAGTCAGTTGCCACTACTAGAGGTGTTGTTAGTTAGATCCTACTGATAGCAACGCATGCACACAGAACATCAGGGCCATTTGATACAACAAATGTCCATCAGCAAGGCCTCAGTTTCATATGTATTCTACAAAAATTCATACTTCAAAAGTATGATTTTTTATAAACCTTTGTCCCGGTTCTGCAAATCACTGTTTGGGACTCCAAAGTTTACCTCAATGGCTGAGTTAAATTTGATAACTGAAACCAAAGTTGTTGAAGCCAAAATAGGCTGCTAGGTCATCAACAGTTAATTACATAAGTGACCTGAGTGTTAAAGGCTCTGCTCTTCATAAGGCAAAAGGATGTCTATGATGAAAGCCTACCATCAATGACACAGTACAGAATGCCAAAAATTATGACAGCTATGAAATCCCTTGTCATTAACTGCAGGAAGCTATCATTTTCCCATGCCCTGGTGGATGTCTCTGGAGTTGCCACAGCTCAGGCTTTGTACCATCCTGCCTTCTCCTCTGTGGCGGGTTGACTCCAACTGGCAGTTAAACTCCCACCCAGCCACTTGTGCACTGTCTTGCCCTCAGAATGTTTGGTGAGGAAAACAGAAAGAGCCGGAGCAAGAAAGCTCAGAGATCAGGATAAAAACCAAGAGACCAATTAGCTGTGTTTTGGAAATTATTTTTTTTAAAATAATTTATATATGTATGTGTATATTTAACTATTTCTTTGGCTAAGGATATAAAAAAATACAAGCATTAAAACACAAGGAAAAAACCCTTTCCTCCCCATTTCCCAGTCTCAGTTTCACTTCTTCAGTCCAGACTCTTCTCCTTTCCTCTTGTTATCAGGGAAGGTCACACTCAGACCCTTCAGTGAAGCAATGGACAGTGTAGGATAGGACAGTACTACAGTCAGCACACAGCAGTTTCTCTCTTCCACTCCTCTCACTTTTGCTTTGGCAAGAGTTTTCCATAGGTGTCAGCTCCTTTAGGATTATCCATCTGCTCTGATACAAATTCTCCACAGGCTGCAAGGAATACCTGCTCCACCATGGAGCACCTCCTCCTCCTTCTCTGACCTTTATGTCCTCTCTGCTGTTTTTCACTTCTCTCCTTCTAGTACTTCCTTCCCTTAAATATATTTTCACAGAGGTGGCACCAGCTTGGCTGATGGAATCAGCTGTGTCCTGTGTGGGTCCATTTCGAAGCCAGCTGGAACCATCTGTGTCCAGCAAAGAGCAGCCCATGACACCTTTTCTCAGAGGTCACCCCTGCAACTCCCTGTTACCAAAAACCTTGACACCTGCACCAAATAAACCCTCCAAATCCCCTTTTTTCCCCTATACTCAAAACATGAAGAGGACAAGCACAGTGATCTTGTTACCCTGGACTTTTATCTGCATATCAATATAATTTTAATAATAATTCTGTTTATTCTTCAATGGAAATTACTGTGTCTTTTCCCTCTCTGAATGGTCAATCTATTATTAGTAGTTCAAACGCCCTCACAAGAAGCCACATGATTAGGCATACTGAAGGTTCAACTCCAGTTGAAGTGGTGGAATACACATACAACTTTGAAAAACAAATTCCTTATTTAGCTGTTTAAGTCAGATATGCATAACATATATTTGAAAATCTTGGGAATGTGGTAAGTCCAGGGAATAGCAATGAAGATGACTGGGGACTGGAGCATCCCTCTTATGCTTTGGAAAGGTTGAGAGAGATGGGACTCTTTAGCTTGGAGACGAGAAGACTGAGAGGAGATCTTACCAATGTCTTTATCTAAAGGGTGGGTGTAAGGAGGATTGACGAAGACTCTTTTCAGTAGTGCCCAGTGACAGGACAAGGGACAATGGGCACATGAAGTTCTATCTGAACATCAAGAAAACCTTTTTTTACTGTGAGCATGACAAAGCACTGGCTTCAACTGCCCAGGGAACTTGTGGAGTCTCCTCTGGAGGTATTCAAAACCCATCTGGATGCAGTCTTGAGTAATGTGCTCTATGCAGTTGTGAGGAATTTGACTAGGTGATCTCTAGAGGTCCCTTCCAACTCAAACAATTCTGTGATTGTGTGAATAGCAAAACAGCATGTCTCAAATGTAATTGTGTGATTATAGAAGTATTTGTGAATGTCCTCTTGGTTAAATATCTCATCAATATTAAATCTTATTTTGTTCAGCCAATTAGTAAGTGTTCCAGATGAATTACATTTACTTTTAGTAATGTAGAATTCATTTATATTATTACCATATTAGGTAATTTTTTATATATAAGATTGCTTTATATGTAGGTATATATATGCATATAAATTGCTTCTACATAAATTATAACTTCCAAGTAGCTTAGTAGACTGTTGCTGCTGTCATTGAGTTTAGTTTATGTAGAAATTGACCACATGTAATGAAGGAATTATTACACGATGTAATATACTGTCTCTGCTTCCCTAATTAGATACAAAATCCTCAGTTCTCTGCTGGCTGTGACAGGACTTATGGGAAGTAACTCAGGAAATCTATTTCTCTCACATTTTTAAATGTTCCACCCACCGTCTCTAAATAAAAGACAATTTATACCAAAGTATGTAAAATGTGGTAATGCAGTGAATTATACTGCTATGCCACCTACAGCCACATGTATGCATTTCTGTAAGAAAAGTTATTTCCTTAAATAAAAATAATTAGAAAAAATCCAATCTAATTGAAACATGGAGTGTCTTCTCCTATGTGTATTCCTTATTTTCCAGGCAAACATAGGACTGCTCAAATTATATTGAGCTCTCCATGGTTTGTAAGGGAAAATACATTGGTTGATTCGATTAGATTTTCACTTACAAAGACCTGAAAGAAAAAAGCTGGATATGCTACAGGCTAACTGTATATGTTTTCTATACGATTAATAATGTTTTAAGACTTTCATGTTACTGCCTTCAAAATTATTAGTTTTCCAGTGCTCATTTACCTGTATATAGAGTTTACAAAAGTATTATTTTTAAAACCAATGGCATGTATATCCTCTGTGTCATGCACACTGTAAACGAGTCTGTGATGTCTAAGCATTTGGAGTAGCTGCTGTATCAGGGGTTTTTATGTTTGCTGTTCTTTCTTTGATGGGTATAACATTGAATGTTATGTAAATTTTCTACAATAGCAATTTTAAGACTTTTTCTCCTCTTAAAATATAATTGCCTGAAGGAAAATGCAGTCCAGAATAATATAAACTAAAAGCAGTATTCCTTTATAATTTCACAAAGGTGGTTAGTCTTTACCTAGCAACAGGACAGAGTTCTAACCATCCTAGCATTACTGCCTGTTGAGATTCTCCTGAGCAGCTGCTAGTGCTACAATTTCCCTTCCTCAAATGTTCTGCAAAACACTCTCAAAGTACAGTTTCTGAAAAATACATTGGTTTCCTTTTACAAAAAATGTGTCTCTGAATATGAATTGTTTAAAATTTTGTGGGTAGTGGGTTTTTTAAAAGAACAATTTTTTAGCTGGAATCAACTCAGTCTGCAGCACTGTGAAGATGATACCCTCAACCAAAGCAGAGCTTGGTTTTCCTGATTTTGATTTTGTTAAAATTGCAAGGGTACATTTTCAGAGCATGTTGTAAAATTATAAAATTATTTCTCTCCTACCCTCCTGCCCCTTCCCCCTTCTCTCTCTTTCTTCTTCTCCCTATCACTTTTTGTTGCCTGTATCATACTTTCGAGTACAGAGAAGTAGATAATAATCAAGCTGATCAAGGACTACCTTTCCAACTCGATGGCATGGAGCATGAGAGCATTTTTATACTCCCTGCTTACAATACACAATTAGAATTACTGTGTAAGGAAATCTTGAATGTGGATATCAAAAAGGTAAGGCATTTAGGTTTACAGAAATGTCAGTGTTATCAGCGATGTACTTGAAAGAAGACTGGGTACCAGAGCCATGCTTAAGGTCTGGTCTGTAGACAGCAGGCCTGATAAATTGCTGGAGGATGTCACTGGAGCTGAAAGCTGCAGCCAGCCAAGAGTCAAATATCAGTACTGTTAGGACTGTGCTGGAACAGAGCAGACAGGAGAAGTGCTCAATCATTACCAAAGGCCATTTTGTACCAGGTGTGAAAAATGTGTGGAGAGTTACTTTCACATTATTGTGAATGCTATCTGTTGAAGAAAATAATCTGGGTACTGCTACAAGCTTAAAGACATTAATAGAGTTTGATTAGAGCTGAAATGGAAAAGGCTCTGCGTCAAATATGGTTCAAGAGTAGGGAAAGAGCAAGGTAATCATGCTCCTACAAGATCCAATTATTTTTTTCAGCAACAGATACTTGAAAGCTTGCTGCTGGCACTGCATATTTGGGAAGTTCTTCAAGCGACACAGACACATGTAGCTTTCCAAGAATGAAAAAAGACATTACAGAAATGGAAAGGAAGACAAAAGATTGCAAAGCAAATAAAATAACTAGGTTGACTGGTGCATCTCTAAGGAAATGGAACTAGAGAAAACACAGGTGAGGACAAAAGAAGTGCCAATAGGTGTAATGCAGGTGACACAAATGCTCTTAAACATTTATCTTGGTTTGAGCCAGGATGAAGGCAATTTTCTTTTTACTGATTTTTTTTTTTTTTCTTCAGTGAGGTCTCTTTTAACTAGCAGTAAGTTTTCCACAGCATTATTGCATTGTATTAAATATTGTATTTAAATCAGAAAAACAAAGAAACCACAAAATACCCCCAACAAACAACAAAAAATCACAGCAGCAACAACAAAAAAACCCAACCCAACCCAAACCAAAAAGCCAAAAAAGACATAAGTGCTTGTCAATGGAGGAAACTACTTTAATGATCTGGCTTAGAGGTAGAAGTTAATGAGCTGTGCAGGTGAATAGCAAATGGACTATCACAGTGCTCTATCCTGCAGTCTGTCCTGTTTCAAACATTTTTAAATAAGGACATGTACATAATAAGTTCTTATTCATCAGTTTTGCAGACAACATCAAATTGGAAAGACCATTTAATATACTTGGAAGGTAGGGCTGCCATTGAGACCTATGCAGGCCATGGGTACAAAAGGTACCTTTAGCATTTCAACAAAGACAAATGCAGCAACTGCCTGACAGTGCTGCAGACTGGACACTGAGGGGCTGGGAAGCCTCTCTGCAGAAAAGGCCCTGGAGCAGCAGAACCCTGCAAGTTAAGATGACCAACAGCAATAACAGTAGAGGAGGCAGCAGATCAAAAGAAGTGATTGTACCCCATTACTCAGCACTCCTGAAAACACATCATTTTCAATTCCCAGTACACGAAAAAAATCGATAAACAAAGTGAGTTCTCTGAAGACCATAAAGTCCCACAAGAGGCTGGAGCACTTGCCGGTCGTTTACACCTGCATAACTATAAAACAATAGTCAGGGAATAAACACATTTTGATCAAGAATCAAAATAACTAATGGTCAGATATTCAGCAGTCATAATCATGGTCATGGTAGGAGCCTGACAAGCAAGTCATTCAGAAGCACCAATAAAGTTATTTCCTGCCACCCAGATTTTAAGATAATTAAAAATTTGGAAGATTAAGTCATCTACATATACCACCCTGATTTACAAACAAAAACCTCACACCTTTCTCTTTGACACTGAAAAGAAGTTCAGATTTCAATAGCATTTTCCAATGCAAAATCTTAGTGTTAGATTTAAGACTCATTGAAATAAAATAAGTTTTGCTCTAAAATATACAAATTTTTGAGATTCAGAATTTATAGGCTGGTCTAATTGCTTGATAAATAATCTCCCACAGAAGACATTAAAATCTTCAGGAAAGATAGAGCAGAAAAGTGTGTCTGTGGAATGGCATTTATAGCAAG
Organism: Apus apus; assembly: GCF_020740795.1. NCBI lineage: Eukaryota > Metazoa > Chordata > Aves > Apodiformes > Apodidae > Apus > Apus apus. Next base: position 107,360,610 of record NC_067282.1, read on the forward strand.
ATAAGTTTAGGAAAAGGAGGGCCAATGTGTAGAAAATTTATTTCAGTGGAATTAAATGATATGCATTGCTATTATTTTTTTTCTCATAATGTTTACTTCTATCTTTGACTTAAATCATACTTTCTGGCTGCCTGTGGGCAAAATTGAGTACTCTTAAGCTCTGTTGTTTTTTTCTCCAATGTCAGGGAAAAAGAAATCTCATAGACTAACCTATCCTATTACAAAATATTTGTCTGTCTTCAGTGCCTTTCATAAATTTCTCTTGGGCAAAGTTTAGAATCAATATTCTACCCTTGCTTTTCTTAGTGTGTTAGATGAGCTTAAGATCACTAGCTACATTTTAATTGTGAAATTTGTCTTTCTCTTCTCCCATGTTTCCTAATTCTGCTATTTTTTCAAGTGCCTCAGATTTTCCTCAAAGTACCCCAAAAATTTCTGCAGTAAATTACGAAGATTCTTTTATCAAATCCTGGATTCCTTTCCATTCTATTTTTCACTGGTACAAATTCATCCAATTCCTGTCCCTTTTTGGTTCTGAAACCCCATGTCTGAGATAAAATTTCTGTGTAATGTGACATTAAAATTCCTAAACTTAATTTAAGACACCTCTGCTCCCTAATTTCACAGATATTGTGAACATCACCAACATCTTGTCAGTCCAAGCTTACTGCTTAGATGTTACCGATGACTTCTGAAATCTTTACAAATTGTTATTTTTCTGCATATCATTAATAAAATGTGTCATTTCATTAACATCTCTCTTGCCTCTTCAGGCATTGTCTCTCTGCTGTACCCCAAAAATATTTAATTGTAGTTAGAGCAATAGACCAATTGCCAAACAGTCAATGCCCAGCCTTGATTTCTTGCTTTTCAGGTGTTCAAACAAGTATATTAGTGTCTTCTCTGCATCTCCCTGTGAGATTTTCCTTTAAAATACTCAGAACCACTTCACTGACTTACCTTACATTGTGTCTCAGTTCTCTCTCTTGCTATGATATCTACGTAGCCTATTCACTGCTTGCAATCATGGGCAGAGTATATTAGAAGACCCTTCTCAGATCATTTAATTTACTATTCTTTACTATAGTTAAATTTGTTTGCTATAGTCAGTTGTTGCCTTTCCCTTCATACTGGAATTCTTAAGTTATCCATTCCACTCCTGGGGTTTTGGTAAATATCTGTACTGTGACTAATCCAGTCAACATTTTTGTAGGAGAAATAATAAGTAACAGTACTATTGCTAGTACTATTAATGACACTATTACGGTCTATGGTAAAGCTTTTACAGAATGAGAGAAAAATAATTTTCAGAACAGATTACTGCATTGTGGCTTTGTTTTAGAAGAGAATACAGTGTGTTCTTTTCTTACCCTGTTAGAGAGTGGAAAATAATTAGCGACATTTATCTTAAGCTTATATCTACAAGAAACAGAAGGTGGAGAAAAATAAAATAAAGACACAGATAGGGAAAAGGAAAAGGGAAGAGTGGGGAGAGAAAAGGAGAGAGAGGATCAGAGATAATATTTTTTGACAGGTATTTCTGAAATATTCCTGTAATTGGCAACTGCAGATGCCATTTGATCCCTTACATTATTAATACTGAGAAGATATACTTGAACTAAAAAGCAGAATAAAAGTATGTTTTTTTTCCTGAAGTACAGCTTTTTTCTAGCAAATATTTTTTTTTTTTCAATTTATGTTCTGCTTCTCCAGCTCTTAACAAGACCAAAATAACAATTTTCATTGAAAATTAAGAACTCATTATCTTGAATAAAAAAGACAAATTCCTCTGAATGAAGCATAAACTACAATTCTCTTTTCTAGATCAGTCGGAATATAGATTAATAAATCATCTGCAGCAGGATTTCCAATGATAACTGCTGAAAAGGCTTTGTTTCTTTCATGGCTTTGGGGAAGATCCTCATTTGTCCGTGTTCCATCATTCCAGCATGAATGTCGTATGTCAGAATGGCAATTCTGAAAACACTTATAAATTGACTTAGCCCAAATATATTTTAATGAAAGTAAAATCATGCATTGCAACAATCTTAATATGGTTCACCATAATTTAATATGTAATTTCTGTGATGTTCATGGCTTTTTTCCTGTTACGAAGCATTTTGATATAAATTAAAGCTTTGTAGTTTAACTGCAGCATGTAAGTAATGTCAAAGGAATTAAATAAAAAGAGTAGTCCATTGAAAACACAGCTCTAAAACTAAAATGCCCTTTTGCCAGGGGACTTATTAGCAAATCAGTGTATCTTCTGGACGTCCTTCAGGGACGGACTAGGACATTTATGCACTTCTAGGGGTTATATAACTTTTCTAAGTAGTCTACCACTATGAATTAATATATAGCCAAAATGAGGGGACAAAAAAAACCCCACAACTTTAAACACAGAAAAACTTACTGCAACCATAGCAATGCTATAAGATTTGCCTAAACAGATCATATTACAAATACATGCCAAGAAAAATCTGTTGCTTATCTGAATCTTGTGCTTCAACACACTTGAAAAGTGAGATTGAAGAAAAAAAAATAAATCTAAAACCATCTTTTCTATCTGGTTGCCCTAAGATGCTGATCTGTTGGTTTTGGGCCATGAATACCAGTTTCCCTGTCTGTTGAAAGAAAGAGGCTGAGCTCCAATGAGGAAGTAAATGACTGCTCTGCTCAGCCTGCCACTAGCAGTTAGAGAGTGATAATGTCAAATGAGGAAGACAATTGAAAGCCACTTTATTTCTACAGAAAACACAACAACTGTAGGGAGAGAGCCTCAGGTGTTCTCAGGTGAAGTGGGCAGAGTGATGACATGGCCAGGGTATCATAAAAAGCCTCAGAAGAGTAACATTAATTCCAGTGAAACAGAAGGGTAGGGGATTCTCTTGGGATGCCCTGGCATATTATTAAGTCCTTTGCATAAGGCTCTCCAAGTGACAAATGTGGATGTCTATGCATTGTTTGTCAGATTGTAGAGTGGAAATTTCAAAACAAGAGAATCACGACTTGCAGGACTATATCCCTGGTGTTGACACAGTTCTGGCCATGTGGAAGAAAGCTTAGAGCAAGGTGTGAATCAAGGCTGATGGCTTTTACCACACAACTACAGGACAGTAAGCTATTTTATGGAGTTGCTGGGTCCTGTTGACTTTGGGGAGAGATTAGAACTCTTCTGCAAGAGCATGAGAAAACTATTTCAGTATCTGTCCTTCCTGACTAAGGGACTATATCTATTTTTAAAGTCAGGATGATTGCATGTTCTTCCAAGCAGTTTTACCATATTTGCAGGGGCAATTACTTGATTGTATTTTGGAGGAATTTAAGTTTTTTTAAAAAACAGCAAGAGAGCTTTCAGCACGTGAACAGAACTAGCTGTGTCACAATAGTGGTTTAGACTTCTGTGAAAATGGAGAAACTAAATCCATTTACCTTTTGCAAAGGAAAGCTACTATGGGAGGCATTTAAGATGGCTTAAATCATCTGACTTTTTCAGTGGCTGTCAACAACAAAGGCATTAAGACTTAATTTGCAAGCTTTATCTTTAATGTAAAATAGCAGCAATTGACATTTAAAACTGTCTGGTAAAATACCCTGTATGATTTAGGAAGAAGCCACAATAATCTTACATTGAATTAAAATTTATTTATTTCAGCTGCCCAAAGCTAAAAAGGGTCTGGTATATGAAATTAATACATTCTCTTTGCTTGAATTTCAAGAAAGGAGTTGCTCAGGAGGTAGTTTTGTTTGTTTGTTTGTTTGGGGTTTTTTGTTGTTTTGTTTGTTTGTTTGTTTAATGGTGTTTTGTGAGATTAAAGGAAATTGAACACACAATGAGATTGATTCCCCCATCTTGATCATCATGTCTAGCTACTCTGTGTCCCAGTTTATTATTCAATACAGAATCTTCTTACAGTGGAGAGAGCTTATAGCAAAATTTTCTAAATTGCTCACAGATTAATGATTTTATTTTATTTTATATCCTCAGATTTGAATCAGTATATTTTTCAGTATGAGCTTCAGTTGAACCAAAGAGAGTCTGGTGAAATGAGATTTATTTATTTTTATTTTTTTAAGCTTAAGCTCATAATGATCACGGTTTTGGTTAACACTTAAGAAGTACAGGTAAGAAAACACTCATCAGCATTCACACTCCTTTTTGAATAAGGTAGAGATAATAAAGCTTTCTTGGTGTATTTTTTTCTCCTCATAATAAAGACAGAAATGCAGCTTTAAATACTCATTTTTTCCTTTTCTGTTTGACTTGTGAATACTCCTCCTCAGTTCACTGCTTTGTCTTGATGTTTCATGAGTATGTGTGTGCATTTGCATGGTTGTGTGAACTACATTTATTTACCTATTAGGAACACAAACATTAAAACAGCAACTGCTCAAAGAGAGCATTAATATTCCATGCTAAATAAGCAGTTTACATTCTTCAAACCAGTCTTGTTACCAAATAATTAATTTGATTCAAATGTTAAATTAAGCACGGCAGGGAGGTTTTTGGATTAAAGGAGGAAATAGTCTGCAGCCTTGGAAAGCCTAGAGCATATTTTGCACTGCACCTTGAAACAGCTTTGACTAAATCATGAGTTGGTCTATCTCTTTGATAGCTACATTACCAAGTCAAAGTCTTCAGGGCCTTGTGAGGGTTCAATGACAGAGAATATTGTAGTAGCTAGATATAGGACACACAGAATTTAGACTTTTTGATCAAGTTGTAATAAACAGCTTTAATTAACTGGGCTTCCCAGAGGGGATTGAAAAAAAAACTGAAGAACTCCTGTTTTATTATTTAATATTCAAACTATTGCCTCCATTAGGCGTATTCAGAGTTTATAGTTGGGATCCATTATGTTTTCATTTCAGTGGAAGTTGAAAATGCAGAATCCCTGACTTATTTTCTTTCTTTGGCTTAGTAAAAATAAAAACCTTTTGGTCCCATCTGTGTTTAGAACAGTTATTAAGTAGTCATGCTCTTATTTCCCTTCAGACATACATCTGTTGACTCACAAGGAAAGAGAAGAGAAAAAAGAAAGAGAAAAGAAGAAATTTATACTGCTAACGTACTGTATTTCCATTTTGAAATCTATTTTAATTTGGATCTCTGTTCTGTTGGATAGCCAATCATAAGAAGCCAGGCTTTTTGTATACAAGAAATCACCAGGAGGATTTCCAATAATTATTTAAAATCTTGTTTTATTTCTCCACATAATTGTTTACCAGGAATGGTTTGAATCATACACTCCAGTTCAACATCCTGTGTTACTAGGTTACCTCGCACTGGATAAAGACATCTCAGGAGTCTGATTAGAAATCGCCCCATGTGTTATTAAAGCAAACAAAATCCATTACTCTCCCATTGAACTTGTAGAAAGAAATGAAGTGCTGCCTCCTTAGTTAATCAGGATTTCACAGCAGCATTACTTAAATCACTCCTAGGGGCTTAGCTCCTTGACTTATGACCTCACTTCTCAAGTACACAGGGACTTGATTTTACCTGCATATTGAAAATTAAATAACTTGAACTATGTTCCTGGTAATAGCAATAGCTTTTAAGAACTAACAGCTGACCTGTGTACTGAAAAACAAAAAAAAACACAGACCTTTTACCTCTTTTCATAAAGAAAGAATTTAGAAAGTTTGCTTCTCATTGTATAAACTTGAAGTTTACTAGTAAGTGTAACCAAACACAGCCTGACACAGGGCCCCCAAGGTAGTTTTTCATCCGTCAATTGGACAGTGTTGCTATACACCTTTAAAGCCTCATTCAACTTGCTTTCAGTCATATTAAATGTGTTGCAGTGACTGCTGGATCCCTTCTTTCAGATAGGATTTTTAAGCTTTAGCAGAGAGTTAAAGCTGTCAGACTTAAAATAAATAAATAGAGCAGACTCACAAACTTATACCAGGTTATCTTTCTTTAAAGACATAAATTCAGTGTGGAGCATCAAAATAATGGAACTCAAATAATCATACAGGAAAGTTTCAAAATTATGAGGAATACTCTCCCAACTGACTTAGATTCTTCAAACAAAACAATGAAAAGACCAGGTAGGGAAGGAAGGAAAAAACTGTAAACTGAGAACAACAAACAAACAAACAAACCAACAACAAAAAAACCCACCCCAACCAACCAAAAAAAAAATTTTACAGTGAAGCAGAGACTTTGGCAAAAAATCCCCAATATTCATCACTTTATACAGCATAGAAAGGTTTCCTTTACAAACAGGTTTCTGGCAATAAAAGATTTGATTCCTTCAATCTGTATAGCTTTGTTTCCTTTTTAATTATCGAAAAACAAACTTAATTGGACTAAGCTACATATCATATACATGACATGTATATGTGGCATGACAGGCCACAGGAAAATATGCACTTAAAAAAGTGAAGTTAAGATAACATTTTTCTTCTTACTATTGTACTTACACTTTTGAACTGCAATTAAAAGGGATTGGTTACAATTTAAACCATGGTACTGAACTCAATTGCAAATCTCTTCTGGACTTTAGGAGCACAGAGCAAGGTGGTAAGCACCCAGAGATTCTTCAATAAAGGAATGGGATACTTTGACATTTCATTCTAAATAATAATGATGCAATATTTTTTGATACTGGAATTATCAAACAAAACACTAGGCAATTTGAATCTTTGCATCACAGACTATAAGAGACAAATACCATTCACAGAGCAAAAATAGCTGAGAAATCAGAGCAAAGTGAGACTGGAAAACAGATAAAGTTATTTAAGTTTTTGAGCAAGTATGGTTTGGGCCTTACACTACAGCAAAGAACCAGCCATGTGGCCGCTCACTCAACTCCCCCCTCCCCGACACACACACACACACACACACACACACACACTGTAGGGTGGGAAGGACAAAGGCCAACTAGAAGATCATGGGTCGAGACAAAGGATAAGGAGGGTTCTTCACTGATTAATGTCCCGAGTAAAACAGACTCAACTTGGGGAAAAAAAAAATAATTTAATTTCACACTAGTCACAGACACACAGGACACAGACAACACACAAAGCAGGGCTTGCATATGTTACCCCACCCCTCCCTTCTTCCCAGGCCCAAATCACTTTGTTCCCGGTTTCTCTCCCTCCTTCCCCCCAGTGGCACAGGGGGACAGGGGATGGGGTTTAGAGTCACTTCACAGGCTGGTGGTTCCTGCCGCTTCTTCCTCAGGAAGGATTCCTTACAGTCTTTCCTTGCTTCCACATGTGGTCCCTCCCATAGGAGAGAGTCCTTCCACAAGCCTCTCCTTCATGAGTCCTTCCCATGAGGTCCAGAGCTGCTCCAGCCTGGGCTTCCCACAAAGTCACGGGCTGCTTTGGGAACAGTCACCTCTCCTGGTGCCATGGTTTTCCACAACTGCATAATCCAAGTCTACTGGTGTCAAATCCAAGTCCATTGGCAGCAAAATCCAAATTCAGCCGTCCTGGCACCTTCAGGTAACGTTCCACCACGTTCCTCCATGAGTGCAGCGGGACAGCTGCCATCTTGCTGTATGTTGCAGGGAAACTTCTGCTTGGGCACCTTCTTCCCCTTCTTCCTTACCAACCACAGGGATCTTCACCCCAGCACTGACTTTTACCTCTCCAGCCCAGCTCTTTCTCCAACTGCTTGCTTTGCTCAGGTGTTATATCAGTTCTTTTGTACGTTAATCACAGAGGCACATCTGTTGTCTCTCTAATGGCTCCTTGGCTGATTTTGGAGCAGGGAGAGCTTCTCAGCTCCTTACCTGAGCCACCCCTGGGGCCCTTCCCCGGCTACCAAAAAACCTGCCAAACCAGCACAGCAAGGCAGTGGCAGAGCTGAGAAAAATCCTGCTGGGCAAGGATGCCTGCTGGGCAACACAGCCACAGCCTCCTTCTACCAGCAGTTAAGAGAGACTGCACTTGCCCATGTGTTAAGAAAATGTGGGTACCAAAAACACAGAGTGAGCTCAGTAGTGATCCTGAAAGAGAAAATTGGCATGACGAAATTTCAGTGATCAAAGAAATAGTGCTTAGAGTACACAGACAAAAAAAAATTGTAGCCGTGATGTTAGATAAGCTTGCAAAAGAAAAGCAATGAAAAGTCTATTGTGCTTGAATTTTTCTGTGTTAGGCAGAGTATTCAAAAGTATTTTTCAGGGAAACTCCTGAATTTATTTGGCATGAACGAAGTCCCTTCACAGAATTTGCCTACTGTTTAACTATTATTTTTAAGATTACAAAAGATAAAGGCACTTCTTGACAGAGTTCTTCTAGAAAAACAATAAGCATAGGAAGAAACAAGTACAGAATACATTAAGAACAAAATATTTTGAAAACATATATTCTGGTTCTAGTTTGAATACAGAGAAGAAATTTATTATATGGCTTGTGTTATATAATAAAAAATGCAGACACAGAAGAAAAGCTGTATAATACTTCAAAGCAAATAAGACAATTACTATCTTATGAGCAGTCATTATGTCAAAATAATAATAAATATATTAAAAATATAATGTTAAAGGAAAAGCAGTCACATTGATCAAGAGGAAGGAGTACATTATTGGAACAGTACAAAAGGGGAAGGGCATCTTATTTTTTAAAGGTGAGGACAAAACAGAAAATAAAAAACTGAAAAAACAATGTAATTTAATAAAGCAAACACTCAAAAAAACCCCAAACCTCTCTCCAATATGGCTTAATCCCTTGAGACTGTTTGCATAAAAAAAAAAAAAAAGAAAAAATAATAATAATGTTGTGCTTTGAAGATACGTTTAAACTACCAATTATAAATATTCACTCTGCCAAAGGTCCTTTCTATGATCTTGGAAAGTTATTCAGTTTCTTTTTGGCTTAGCTACCAGGACTATTAAATAAGTATGCTGTATTTTCCTGTTTCACATGGGTGTCAGACATAATATAAAGTGGTGGAAGATACTCTTAGAAGAAAGGGAAGTGTTGTTTCTATATAAAGAGTTTAAGGATCATCTCTCATTATCCATTGTTTCTATCTAGTCATAGTGCTTTTGTACCTTCATATGTCTCAGAAGTATTCATCTTTTTGATGAGACTGACTTGAAGAAAAACATTCTTTTTTGCTTTTGTAGGAGTTTGATATGAGAACAAAACTTATGAAAATGAGGAAATAGCTTCATATAATGGAAGAATATTGCTTCAAAGATACCAACCTTCCAAATATAATTTTAAAAGTATAGTCTACATATACATCAATAGTATCATACACTAGATTCTGCTAAAGAGTTCACATGTGGCCAGCCAGAATAAGACAGAATTAAAGATTGCAAACCATTTTTACACAAGTTTATAATATAGGAACTTGCATTATTGAGGGCTGAAATAAATCAGTCATCACAATGGGAGCACCAGGAATTTCACTTCTGTGTGTATGTGATTTTAATTTAACTGAATAGCCTCTAAGCCCTCTGAAGCATTTGACATAATTTATGTCCCTTCACTTGTACAAGATCTGATGAAGCAGCTAACTTTTTCCTAGTTGCAAATCTGGTTGCCATAATTCCTGGTTTTAAAATTAGGATTTTAAATTTTTTTTTACAAGAGCTTTGTTGCATGAATATTTCTTTTTAAATTTGGTTAAAAAAATAACAGAGTTTGACAGAACAAGCAGGAAGAGGAAAATCTTCAGTCTAAAAGGAGAACTTAGAGGAACAGTGTCCTTTTTCTCTAATGCTCGGGATTGGCTGCTGCCAATGCTGCTGCCTTTCTCCACTCAATGTGTGTGGAACACTGCTTAAGAAAAATGTGAGAAAAGTGTAACTTGTTACACTTGCACATTTTATGATGTTCCTCTTGGAAAAACAACACTAAAACCAGCAAACCCAAACCAACAATTAATAGTTCCTATTAGTTTCAGTTTGGAAAAGGCACAAGGTTTCCCTGACCCTGAGTCCCATATTGTATCTGTGATAATTTTTGTCACTTTCTTTGTCCAAGACAATTTTTATTATCCAATCTGGCTGATAAAATACTGGTTTAAAATCTTGCTGACTGGTGGAACAAAAGGGGAGGGTAAGGATTCCTGCAGGCTGCAAGCCTTGTGAGAGACATTCCCAGAGACATATAACTCTCCTGCTTATAAAGCTGCCACAAGCTGCCACATCCCGTTCTCTGTTTCACTCATACAGAATCACACAGAATCCTAGGGGTTGGAAGGGACCTCGAAAGATCCTTTAGTCCAACCCCCCTGACAGAGCAGGGTCACCTAGAGCACATCACACAGGAAGGCGTCCAGGCAGGTTTTGAATGTCTCCAGTGGAGACTCCACAACCCTCTGGGCAGCCTGTTCCAGTGCTCTGTCACTCTCGCAGTAAAGATGTTCTTCCTGATATTCACATGGAACCTCCTATGCTCCAGCTTGCATTCATTGCCCCTTGTCCTATCATTGGTCAGCACTGAGGGGTCTGCCTCTCTGAGGCCAATGCCTGGTTTCCATCTAGCATGCCTGGGGCTTAAACTTCAGAGACAGCTGATAGGTTTTGAAAAAGAGCTGCAAGAAACTCTGTGGAGTGGAGCAGGAAAAGATCAAGAAAAAGACAGAGGTCAGACTATTGAAACAGGGGCAGTTATCAGGCCAAGAATTTATACGGAAAACCGCTAACAGAAAAATATTTACTAATAAAGAACTAAAACAGGGATCTGGAAGGCTGCAACTCAGTAATACTGAGGATGTGTTGATGCTGGCCCATTCCTACCCGAGTGACAACTGCCTGGAAAGCAAACACACTTTGTGTGCTGTAACAGGTTTAGGGAGCCCTGTTAGTGTTTAGCCTAGTAGTTCATTCTTCCTTAACATCTGTCAAGTGTATCAACCAACAAACAATTACGCTGTGTTTTGAAGCTGAGTGTCTCCTGCTTGCAAAATGTCTGCATGCAGTAAGAGATGCCTGAAGGAACTGCCCTAAACAGAAAAGGTTATGCCTCCTTCTCATGTCTTCTACAGATGCTAGAGGAGACCTTACTGCTATTACTGTAATTTCTCTGATATCTCCTTCTGCTGCCCTGGTAGCAAATTGTTCTGATTTCAGAGCAGCTGCAATGCTGTGCTGGGATCAGGGACTATATCCACACTAGAGCAAGAAGCCAACAGGAATGGTTAAATTTCCCTTTTCACCTTCAGCCTCCTCCGTGCAGATCCACATGTAGGGTGGCTTTCAGCACAAAACTAGAAAGAGATTTGCATTCATGCATCTGATTATACAACCTTAATTACTCTGCCTCCAGGATCCCTGGTTCTCAAATACTTAAGTATAAATCCAGATGAATACCATTAACTGTCATGAAGTACTTACAAAAACATAAAAGTACTAAAGAAATGTTCAGCTTGTTTTATTTAATTATAGGAGTAAGAAGTTTCTCCTGATTTCAGCCCAGGCATATGTTTTGCACCACGAGGTGCTGGTCCATCATGTTCTACTTTCTAATACTGTGTGAATGATAGACTTGTAGCTTTATGTTTGTCCCTTCCGTGAAAGACTTTTGTGAACATAGTGGATACAGGCTGCTGTTGCAGATGACACCAAGTTAGTTAGGAGCGCTGATCTGCATGAGGATAGGGAGGCTCTACAGAGAGACTTGGATAGATTAGATCCTTGGGCTAATGTTAATGGTTTGGGCTTCAACAAGGCCAAGTGCTGGGTCCTGCACTTGGGCCACAACCCCATGCAATGCTCCAGGCTTGGGGAAGTGTGAATGGAAAGTGTCTGGCAGAAAAGGACCTGGGGGTTCTAATTGACAAGTGGCTGAATATGAGCCAGCAGTGTGCCCAGGTGGCCAAGAAAACCAATGGCATCCTGGCTTGGATTAGAAATGGTGTGACCAGCAGAAGTAGAGAGGTGATTGTCCCCCTGTCCTCAGCACTGGTGAGGCCACACCTGGAGTATTGCATCCAGTTTTGGGCACCTCAATTCAAGAGAGATATCGAGGTGCTGGAGCGATTGCAGAGGAGGGCAAGGAAGCTGGTGAAGGGCCTAGAGAATAAATCCTATGAAGAACACTTGAAAGAGCTGGGAATGTTTAGTTTGAGGAAGAGGAGGCTGAGGGGAGACCTCATCAGTCTCTACAACTACCTGAAAGGCCATTGTAGAGAGGTTGGTGCTGGTCTCTTCTCACAGGTCATTAGCGACAGAACAAGAGGGAATGGCTTCAAGCTGCAACAGGGGAGGTTTAGACTGGACATTAGGAAAAAAATTAACAGAAAGAGTGGTTAGACACTGGAATAGGCTGCCCAGGGAGGTGGTTGAGTCACCATCCCTAGATGTGTTTAAGAGTTGTTTGGATGTGGTGTTGGTGGATATGGTTTAGGGGAGAACTTTGTAGAGTAGGGATGATGGTTGGACTCGGTGATCCCAAGGGTCTTTTCCAACCTGAATAGTTCTATGATTCTATGATTTTAAGCACAATGAGCATCCATTATTACCTGCACATTTGGAGTAATTATAGACTGGCTCACTAGCATAAAGCTGGAACTGTATTTTATGTGTCATTTTAGCATAGTAAATACATAATTCATAAGCAAACAAATAAAGTAGGACAACATCACCACCCTCTTGAACAGAGTGATTTTAAGTGTCTTTTGGTGAGTCATTATAATCTATTTTATAATAAAATTCTTTTATATAATCCTTTCTTGAATGTGCCACTAAAGGAGGATGACAGAATGTAGGAGGTGAGAAAGACTAGATGAGTATTTAGTACCAGATTGCTATTCCATTAATATGAACTACCATTTCTGTATCATCAAAGACATTTGCTTGGATATCCATAACCATAAACTTATATTTTACTAGTTTCACATTACAATTACTCTACATACTAGTATTTTATTTCTTAAAACTGCTAAATAACTTAGTTAGTTATTTAGTGTTGGCAGAGATTCAAACAGAAACATTATGTTTTGTCACCAAAGGTGTTCTAAAAAGTATATTCTTGTGTTTTGTGCACAGGGCACAGGTTATCTTGCACCTTGCCATCTCTATGCTCCAAACACCCAACAAGGAAAAAAGCGCCACAACACCCTGACCTCTATTAGTTAACTTACATTTTATTATATAGATAAAAGTGATGTTTGTAGCTGACTACACAGCCAGAAAAAAAAACAGCCAGAATTGCGACTAATTTTAAGTCCATAATTAAAATATGTTACTAGTGTTTCACACCCTGTAGCCTTCTTCTGTAAAAACAAATGACCTTTTATTTAGCCAAGCAATCAGACTGAAAAAAAAAAAAACAACTTAAAAAAGTGTTTTTCAGTACAAACTTTGTGAATACACAGGCTAGAGTGAGAACAGAATTTAACACAGGGGTTTTCATTCCCAGATTAAATTACATACATTGAAATAACAGGGATTTGTGTCTTTTTAAAATCTTGTCTAGTAGCATCTGAACCCAATTTCCAGGAAAATTTTTAGAATTATGTGTAGATCAAACCACGAACTTTGCTGAGTTATAACTGATTTACAATTATTTATATATGAACACAGGGAAGATGCTCTTAACATTTTGATTTTAACATTTAAAAGATAATTTCAGATTAATTAATTAACAGATTGATTGGTTGCACCAGGCACTGCTACTTGTAAGGTAGATACCAATGTCCAACACTTCAATTTTCTGAGATTTATGTCTATACCAGAATAACCTTCCTATGACTGTCCTTTACCCTCTCCACCATCCCCTATTTTCCTAGTCCTCTAATGAGAGTGGGTGTGTAGTTTTCATTCTGGTTTTGCATATTTGTTTAGCATACTTTCAGCATATTTTATGTGTGGCACACTTAGACTACAATCCAAATGCTATCACCAAGGCAACTGGTTAGTAGCCTGTCTGCATTTCTGTTACTGGAATGGAGAACAAAGGCAAACAAAAAAATGCGCTGTGGTGTTTCTCTTCTTTTATATGACACAGGAGTATGGAGTGAGGGAGAGGGAGAGAGAAAAGGAATAAGAGATTAAGGCAAGGGAGGGAGGGAGGCAGGCAGGCAGACAGGCAGGCAAGAAGGAAAGAAGGAAGGACCTGAAATATTAGAAAAAATAGAAAACTGAAATATCCTGAGACTCAAGAAAAATTGGAGGAAAGTTTAAAATGAAAGCATTCACTTTGCTTTCAGTGGATTCACTTGCTTAGCCTTTGTCTGCACTAATGATAGGAACAGTAACATGGGAATCAAAGTGGCATTAAGCTTTGTTTGTTTGCTTAATTTATAGAAGGTTCACCAATTCTGAGTACAAATAATATATCTGCAATTAAACTAGGCAAAACCTCAAGTCATGGAGGCTTTAACTTAGTACAGAAATGAGCCTCTTGTTTCCTTTATTAACATTCCATGCACAGCTTTTTGTGACAGGTGGAACTCAGGTCAAGTGCAAGGTCTCATTACCAAGAAGATAATAGCTTTGGGTTTATGATAGTCTTCTGTGTTTGATACAAACTTGCTGAGCACATAATGGTTCCAAATTGTCTAGGCTTATCTGCATTCCATTTTTTTTTAGTTCAATGGTGACATTAAACTTCAAGAAGCTATCACCTGAAAGCTGACAGTTGCATTTACAAAGAAGTGTATCAAGCATCAAAGAGCTGATGCAGCATCTTCCACTGCAAATTTTGCATCTCAGATTATGAAATAATTTGAAAAGTAAACTTTCATTAAAGTATAATGTGGTAGTATAAAAGCAAAATTACATAATAAAAAATTGGAAATATGCATACATAGAAAATGTAATTTGCAGTGGGTATCATAGCAATTTCAGAAGCACAGGAGGGGAATGGAAGATGTAGAAGTGATGCTTTGACAAGATCCCCATCTGAAGTCAACGTAAATTTGCCCATTTACACCAGTTTTGGGTTTTGGTTTTTTTTTTTTTTGGTTGGATATTTTTGTGTGTTTTTTTTTTTTTTATTTTTGTGTGTTTTGTTGTTTTTTTTTTTTCTGTAACAAGTATTTCATGGAACTCTAATACAGGTATTTTCTTGTAAACCAGGAAGTCAAATTCCAGATTTGTCCTCAATTTCATGCTGACACCTACTTTATGATCTGAGAAAATTATTTTGGTTTTAAATTCCTTGTTTACAATAAAGTAACTTTTATTTTCCAAGTAAATTGTAAAAAATATATGTAATTCTTTCCTTTAGACATCTGATTGGAAGTACAAGGAGTTCATAGCATGTCCAAATGCTTATAGATTAAGACAATTAGCTGAATATTACTTCATCGACAGTTAATCATTATGATAATCTTGTTTCATGTATACTTAATTTCCCTAGAGCAATCAACAACAGAAAGACCAGAATTTCCCACATATTTTAAGATTAAATTATTTAGTGCAAAGAAAAAAATATTTATTTTTCCTTAAATCATTATAATAGGCAAGAGTTCAGTACCAGTAAATTTGCCTGACAGTGCTATTGTATTTGCCATATATCTTTATCACTAGTGGTACAGGTACTCAGTTCTTCTATTTTGTCCTACTTTGAATGAAGGATTTAATGTAAATATATAATTTAAACATATTTAAATGTATGTTTCTGTTGGTAAAACTGACTCATTTAAATAAGAAGCAAAATACACATTTATTTAAATGAAGCTAATATTTCAGGCTTTTGTAATATACATAAGAAATAAGTGGATTTTTTCAGATCAGTTGCACAGACAGAACAGAAAGTGATGCAGGTAGAACTGCCATTCTGTCAACTTAGTTTCATGTATCACCAATATGTACAGCACAGCTGTACAACCAGAGATACACAAGTATAGCACTGAAAAGAAAAAATACTTGATATAGTTCACTACTGTGAATTTTATGAAGCCATATGGTATTTCTAGTTTCTGAAACTATTGTAAGTATTCTAAAGTGTGTGCAAGCTTCTATTGCTTTATTATTTAAAAAAAAAAAAAAGTCTGATGCTCAACTTGTGTAAGTTAGTATTGATCCTTAGAAATAATTCAAAGCCAAGTAAATATCCAAATCTATAACAAAATGTGCAGGTTACATACTTGTAAGGGGTGGTATATAGAAAGAAGAAGTGCAGAGAGGAGAATCTATTATTTTGCTTATTCATTTTCTCATCCATTATTTGGATCAGGGCAGTCCAGTAAATAATAAATTATATTACACTTCTTGGATTCAGATGTATTACAGGGGTTAATTTAAAGATCTTTTTTTTTATTAAGTTAATATGATACATTAATTTTAAAATAAAACTGTTGTTGCTGATCAATGTAGAATTTATTTTTGGACTGCTTTAATTTACTTGAGTTTTAGAAAACCACTCTTTTTATCCCTGAGATCAGGTGACTAATCTGGACTAGCTTAGCAAATTTACTTGTAGCCTGTAAGGTTCTGGTCACCTATGATGACTTTAAAAGTGTGATTTCTGTACTTTAGACTTTCTTTCCTATCCTTACTCCTGAGGGATATCGCTGAAGCAGACCTTGTACTGGTAGTACTGCATTTCCTGCTCAGTTCTGGCAGCAAGCAGAAGAACGAACAGAGAGACGGAAACACAAAAGTGGAAACTCCATTAAAATTACTTTGCACAACCATGACTACCAAGGACACCATTTTAAAATAATTGTGTTCTACAATAGTATTAGAGATCCATGTCTTCTTCTTTTCCTTGTAAAATATAAAGTTATATTAGGTTTTGAACTTTGTTATAATATACTATTTTACAAATGTATACACAGGTAAGTTGTATTAATATGTATAATACTAATTGACTAATAAGACTAATTAGATTATATGAGTCAAGCATTAGTGCCTATAATTTTTGCAGGGCTTTTGAAAAAATACATACAGGATAGGTCATAAATTGCCTTGAGTATGAATATTAGATTTACAGCAAATATATATATATTGAAGGTGTCTCAGTGTATTTTTCTTCAAGATTTTCTCCTTATTTTAATGGTTTTATACCAGCCACCCCTAAATAATATAGCATAATTATTTTCAGGCTTGCACAGTTATTTGAATTGTTATTGAAGACATATACTGGAAACTAAAAGTCCCATTCATCTGAAAGTTCACTGTTCTGCTTTTGCCCATGGATGTTTTGCAAACTTTCATTTTTAGATACACGAATAAATCCTGATCTAGACTCAGGATACAAAAATCCTTGACAGGAACACACTTGAAACATGTCAGTGTCCCTTATGCCTTTATACACTGCAGTATATAAAAAGGTGTTCTGGAAATATGTCATCTGATCTGGAATCTGGATTTGCAGCAGACATTTACCAGCATAATTTAATGAAACTAAGAACTGAATGGAAAGTGGCTGATTAATAATAACACTGGCTGGATTACATAAAGACCTGTGGTACTGCTAATCAGTACTACCAATCAGTGTGCTGTGACAGCTCACTTATATTTGCAGTCAATTGAGTAAGATGCTTCTGAACAAGAATTACCATTGATTTTGATACAAAAGAAAATTATTTTTAATGTCACTTCTCTTACATGTGCTCAGACATTTGGATCATGGATAATCACTGCCATTATAATCCTTTTAGGACTGAAAATAGATTCTGTTGGCTTGGTGTTTAGAGCCCATCCTTTGTTATGGAAACTTCCTCTGTCTTTCACAGCTGAGTTCTCTGCCTTAATGACACACCACATATCTGTTAAATGTCTGAGGATGTTTCACTTCACACTTCTGATTCATTCACTCAGTAGGTCTCTACTGAAATTTGTGTTTCTGTGCTTGGTGTTACTCAAATTTTTTTTATTATAACAAGCAAGAAAGCTTCCAGCAATTCTTTTTAGATCTTAATGGTGACTAATTTTGCATGAGTGATTCAGAGAAGAGCTCTTAAACTTTTATTCCCACCAAATAAATGAGGTGTGCTAATCATGAATTTTCAAATGCTAAGTACAAGCAGATCTAAGACAAGCCTGTGACTGAAAGGGGCACTTCCATCCTTTCACCTCTCTGTGTGTTTATAGTCTCTGAGTGTTTTCCAAAGCAGAATTCAAGACCTAAGATCAGCTTCATGAAACTGCTGGGAAAACAAACAAACAAAAAAACCACACACAAAAAAACCCCAAACAAACAAACAAACAAACAAAATGAAGATAAAGATCTGTTTTCAAACTTGTGGTCCATCAGATTAATGGATTTTTCTGATCACTGGTTGAGTACTCATACTGGTGCTGCAGTCAGTGATTAAAATGGGGAAGATCTACACTTCTGGTGGTCAGGGCTTGCAGCAAATTCAAGAGCAATGTAAGCCAGAGAAAATTATATTCACACAATGCCACAAAGACAGTTTCCCCACTCAGTCCAGACCCACTGCACGTACGCAGCAAGGGGATGATGAAGGACACTGCCAGGTGAGGAGTCTGAGCTCAGGGTGGGGGACTTCCAAAGCCAAGTGTGTCATGGAGGAGGGGTACATGGCACCATCTCTTACTTCTGCCACTTCCCATATACACTGGAAAGACATCTCACTGCAGTAACAGTCCTGCAGCAGGGAAATGGTCCTCTCCATCTGAAGCATGGGGGCTTGAGGATTGCTGTCTGACACCCTCCAGATGTGGCATCCTCATCTGGGGTCAGCGCCATCTCTACTGTCTTAGCCCAGATGAAGGTGCTTGAGGAAAATCTAAATCAGAAGTGTTCAAACACCCCATTTAAGAGGAAATGGATTCATGGGAACAGATCATCTGGCAGATGGAAGAGATGGGGTGGTTATTTCCACCAGGGAGGTGGGAAAGATCAGCTGGGAGTGAGGTGGCATCTGTCCTCTCCCCTTCAATCAACACAGCTGCAGCCGGAAGAGGACATATTTCTCCACCCATTGTACTTCAAATCAGAGGTAAACTAATTTCAAATCTAATAAGTAGCTTCAGTAGTCTCAAAGGATTAATTTGGGGCTTGATGAAGCATGAGTCATATCCCATGAAGAAGGTCAGAAATACTGCTATTGCTGTTTACTTCATGGAAATTATATGGGAGAGACGAGTTCAGGAGCCCTGGTTAAAAAGCTTTTGGTTCTCAGTATTTTTCATGTTGCATAACTCAATTGAGTGAAGAAGACAAGTCCCCTGTTTTGTGTGGACTTCTGTGGTGCTAAAAATGATGAATAATTTCTTTTAGGAAATACAAATTGCACCACAATCTCTTACTTCTTTTATCCTGTATTATTGACAAATGGTTTCATACAAGGATAGAGGAAAGATACAGAATATTCTGATATTCTCTATGTCCCTCTTATTTTCTTTTCAGTACAGGATTGTTAACATTTGAAATTAGCTCTGTTTCAGGCTTAAGCATCAACTACTTGAATTTAAAATAGAATAATGTAGTATTTCATTTAGTGTTAAATTAAAAAGAATGGCTACAGTTATGATTCCAATTAAGTCTTAAGAAAACTTTTTAAATTATTTTTGTAACACAGTGTGCAGTTTTTAAAAAAATGTTTCTGGATTATATTTAACTCCATTAACCTCTAGCAAAATGTGATTTATTTTCCTGTTTGCTCTTACTCATTCCTTTTCCTGTTATCATTCAGTGCTGTGTTGTTCTCCTTAATGCTGGCATAAAAAAAGCGTAAGATTGGAAAGAGCAATACTTAGGATCTAATCCAGATCAGGTACATGCAGTATAACACATCTGACTGTGACTTTAACATCTGTGGTATTCAGTATTCTCAGCTGGTCAGCTAAGTATTACCAAAATGTCAGTTTTCTAGATAAGACAAGAGTGATTATAGTTTGTCTGGCACAGCCATAGGCAAAAATCTAGCTATCAGGGAGAAGGGGTTGGAATCATGCCTCTCCTCCTGATATTGATCACAAATATTTTTAAATATTTTGGAAGGGTTTAGTAATACAGTGTTATGTTTGGTGTCAAATTTTACTCAGATACTGGTTGCTCTTTCTCTTTTATGAGACAAATCTACATGCATCATCCTCTAACAGGAACAGAAGAACAAAAAGAAAGCAATGAAAACTAATCTGTGATACTGTATTTCATACTGTGATAGCACAAAGGACTTGAATTACAAGTCTCCTTTTAAGTGTATTAGCTATAAATCACAACAAGGTTTTCAGACAAATTGATGTAATACAAAAAGGTTAAAAAAACCTTAACTCCTCAGTTCTCCTTTTTATTATGCCATTTTTCCCTAATTACAATTTTTTTTTTCAATAGCAATAATCACACTGTTAGGAAAGATGCAATAAAGAAAAAAAAAATACAGAGATGTTACAGGTATTTTATAATGTCATAACAAAAGTAAATGTTCATGCACCAGGAATCGCCAAGTTAGTCAGTTTAGTGGTGTTGATGACATACTAATAATAAATAAATAATGTCTACTAATAAAAAGTAAATCATGTTTCTCATGAGCTCAGTTGATTGATAGAGAGACACAATGGGATGAACTAAGCCTGTCAGGGACCCTCCTCAGTAATGTAGCTACCTAGGGACTGACAGGACACAAGTGAGAAAACAGCGTTATTGATAGAGGACCAGAATTCCCTGAACTGATTGGTTGGCATGAAGTATTGAAAACACCCTTATCTGAGCGTTTGGCACATGTACTAACAAGGCATTGAAAAACCACCACTCAAGAGACTCAGGAGGGAAGTATAAATACAGGGCTACAGGTTGCTTGGTGCAGTTTGTTGGATGGTTGCAGGAGCAACAGAAGACCAAAGAGCTCTACAGGCAGCGGCCAGAAAAATCCTGACGTGGGGCTTCTTTTCCTCAGAGATCTGGCAACCAGAGGCCCACTCGCTGCTCAGAACCTCTCAACAGGAACATCCATCACAAGTGCATCAGCAGCCCCAGCCCTGCAGTACCACCCGCAGCCGCTTGAAGTCGCTGTTCCCCGCAGCTCCCCAGGCTCCCTGCAGGCGCCGGATCCACGCCCTGAGTTTTCCTGAGATTTCCTGTCCTGGGAAATCTAAACCGGCCTCACACACATGCAAGGCGTCTTCCCAGCTGGGATGGGCGACGGGCACAGTAACCAATCCCTCTAGTCAGCACTGTTACATTTCTAGTTTGTGTTCTCACCTTTTGCAGTTGATATCTCCGGTTGGGACCGAGTTGAATTCTCATTGATTCCTCAACTTTAATTGAGTCCCTTTAATTTTGTTGATCTACCCTGGATATTCTTGTGTGTTCCTGCCCATTTATATAAGCCGTGGTTAGCTTTGTTAAAACATATCATGGTTGCACGTTGTACTTTTGGTACGGGGAGGCAGTAATTCATGGGGCTATAACACTTTGATGACCCAGCACATATATGCTGGCTCTAAGTTGGGGTGGACCCGCATAAACGACTTGTCACGTGTTCATCAAACTGTGACAGGGGAGGGTCAAAGAGTGAGGAACAATCTATAAATACCACATAGATATGAAATCCAGGAGTGTGGAGTGGGATGGGGATACTTTTCTGATAGAGGCACTGATAATACATCTAATTGCATACTACAGACATACCAAAAAAACCCCACAAAACTATAACAAGATGCTCTGATACAACTTCATACTACAAGTTATAAATTCAATTCATATTGGACTGATCATTAGGTAAACGTGAAAATGGAGAAAAACATTTTTTTCAAAAAATAAAACATCCCTTGTATTGGCCTGGCAAAAAAAAATAGATACTGCTGGATACAAATGTATTATATAACTTCTGCAATAACTCTTTCCTCAAGTTTGGCATTATTTTTCATGTGGAACTGTGCAGCAAAGTATCCAGAGGCAGCAATACTCACATAGTGTGGTCAGCTGAAATCCATTTTCTTGGGAGTAGCACATCCTCCAAGTGCTAAAATAAGCAACCTTGGATATGTATGGGTAGAGGCCATCACATAAAATATTCTTCGGAGACTGGCATTAAATATTCTTTGGAGGGAGCAATGTTTTTAAATAAGTCAAGTCTTAAACTTTCTGGATTTTCTTGCTGAGGAAATAATGGTTTTTAAATAGGACTTAACATTCTTATGCTTTTCGCAGATCTAGTCTTGCTAGATACATATTTGGAGTGGGGAGTATGTTTTTATTAGCATGTGTTAAGTTTGATCTAATGCTGTGTTAGATAATATGTTAAATGATATTTAACAACAGGAGTTTTCTTAACTCATCCTGGCCCCTTATACAAATGCTAGGTAATTTGGAAGTCCTACTAAAAGTTTGCCATTAGCATCTGTCCATTTTGCACAGGCCTCTTTGGAGATGATTGATGTGGGATACATAATCTTTTTCAGACTGTGACTTGGCATTTACAAGTGAAGGCAGTACTACATATCTACACTGATTAGTGTTTCAGTCCCTATGCACAAACTAAGGGAATACTGCTTGTGGAGAACTGGCCTCAAAAAAAGTGTGTCTCTCACTGAAATTGACTGTAATAGAGAGACATAACAGAAAATTAAAAATAAAGGAGAAAACAGTGGCAATACTGCGTAGTAGGGGCCACAGCTGGGACTTCATCATGAGATGCACATAGGCCTTGGAGCAGCGGCCTAAGACTGCAAAAGCAATAAATGCCCGCTGTAGCTGATACAAAGGAGAGAAAAAAAAGAAAACAAAAGAGAGAGGAGAAGGAAAACTGAATAAAAGGAGCTGAGCTGAAAGCAGCCCTTGCTGAGACCACCACAGGCAGTGACTTTGCCACCAGACCCAGGTCCAGTGATGAAAATAGCTCATCAGACTCCCCGCCTCTCCAGCAATCCTGAAATGGTTGCGAAAGAGGAAGAAAAGGAAGAAAGCTCTTAAGGGTGATAGCAGTGAGTGGCCCTGCCACCCATGCTGTGCCCAAACTCCAAAGAGAGCCATCCCCTATGTGCCCAGGCACACGGCAGCTCGGCTGCCAGAGGCACCAGAAGGACGAAGACAGCAGCTGCTGCAGCCGCCACTGCTGTCCCTGCCACTGGTGCCACCTGTGCTGGATCTGCCACCTGCGCTGGATCTGCCACCGCTGCCACAACTCGCCTCACCCCCCTGGCTCCAGGAGGACGTGAACACAACATCACCTTCCAAACCTTTCCTCTCTAATGCCTTCTCCCCCAAGGTGTGTAACTGGCCCCTTACGTGCACTCCCTTTCATTGACCTTCAAGGGAAAGCCTCAGGCTCGTAACCACTCTCTCTATTATTATAGCTTTCATACACACATATTCCCTGGTGTATTTATGACATCTCTTCCCAGTCTCCACTGCTCTATTTGATATTTTAGTAAAAGTTAAAATTTGCCTCTGTGTGTGGGCTTCCAAGAGGAGCTTATCAATTGGTCACATACCTGGTGGAAGCAAGCCAGTTCCCAGCCAAGGATGGACCCACCGAAATAATTAAAAGTCTATCCTGAATATATAATTGGTGTCAGAAAATCCTGATAAATAAACAGGGCAATTGTGCCCTCAGATAAGGTAGCTTAGACCCAAACCCGAGTTCAGATAGCAACATCTTAATTTGGTGTCAGAAGTGGGATACCGATTGTGTAAGCCTCCAGACAGTACACTTAAAACACACACAAGGCACATATTACAACACGGGAATCTTGGATTTCGTTTGTTCCATCGAAACTGAGGAACAAGCCCAACCATCATCCCCCTTTGCAGAGGAGTTTTGGACTTGTCCTCTTGTAACCCTCCTTCTATGATCACATTAAATCAAGGAATTATGCTCCTTCTAGGCGCTTTTATGAGCTAATAAGGGGATTTAATGAAATGGACAATCTAAACCAGCTGTGCAATGAGCTAAAGTATTTAGAAGATGAATCCAATCTGACTCAAACCCAAAAACTACGAGAGCATGCCATAGATTATTACAATGCTAAAGCTTTCCTTGCTTTGGCAGTAGTAATCTGGTGGAAAAATGACACTTCAAAATACAAAATTAGAAAAAATAATCAGGAACCGAAAACTATGATTGAACCAAGTGCACCACCTGAATCAGATTAGCTCAAACTCTTCAAGTGGGGAGGACAGGGAACATCACACACCCAAACCCCTGAAAATAAAGAATATTCCCAAAAAGAAGGGTATGCGTGCCAATTTTCAATCAGACTCTTTGGAGAAGGAAGAAATACCTCCCATGGTACAACAAAAATGGCAGGTAAAATCTAAAACCCAGAAAACCCAACACAATAAAACATGAAAATGCAGCCTAGATTCTCCTTCTGCCAGTGATAAATTAGAGGCAGATATAACATGACTCAAGCAAAACATCCCAAAATTAGAACAAGCTCTTTAAGCTGGACATAAAGAAATAAAATGCATTTGGGATGGTTTAAAGAAAATAAGTTTAGTTGAGAGTGATTCTGCCAGCTCCTCTAGTAAACACACTGATTATAGTGATAATGACAGCCCTTCACACGCTGTTTTGTGGCCGGTGATGTGCACCAACTATTCATATGATGAGAGGCGGCACCAGCAGACTAACATTAGACACAAAGAAACTCCTTCCAGCCCTTTGGAGCTGGCTAGTTTAAAAAAGCAGTTTAGCTTGCTGCCCACTGAAACATGTACGGAATATGTGATTCTTGTGTCTGCTTCTGGAGGGGACAACATCCAACTCTCAGAAAAGGAAGCCTCCAGATACTGGGGTCCTGGTGCCTTGCTAACCACTGGAAATCATGAGGCTCTGTGGACAATAACCCAGCGAGCTGCTTATAACATTGGATTAATAGACACGATGTCCGGGGTGAGACATTTGTATTAAAGGGTGTGCTTCCACAGCTAATGGAAAACATTCACAAAGCTGTCGTGTTACAATTGATTCACCAAAACAATCTGTTAATAGGACAAGAGTCTCCATTAATGTTGCAGGCACACCCAGAGAGAATGGACATTTTAATCAGGGGTTTACAGGGTGAGCTGAAAAACGTGGCTACCCAATCAAAGGGAAAGAAGGAAGATTTGGACCCTGACAACAATCCATTCCCTGGGGGTACCTGGCAAAAACTTTGATGGAATATGAAAGAAAATACGGAGTGCCTGAGTGCGATTATGCACAATATCAAACGTCAGGCAAGTCTCCATAGCTTCCCATGGTTTACAGCCAACTTATCCTGCAATGGCTGCATGGCCACCACGCACCCCTCCTTGAGGTTTGGGAGGGAGGCGGGGTGACCGGGCATTCACTAACCCCAAGCAAAACACTGCACGTGATTCCTGACTCCAGAACAGCTCTCGGCCACAGGTTGGTGTCCGCCAGGGGCACTTTGCCCAGCTTAAAGAGGAAGCGCAGTGTAAAGGGATCCCCGCACAGCTTTTAACGCAGAACTATAGCTATAGCCATCTCAAAGATTTAGCTGAAAATTGGCCAGCATGCTTTGCAAATGGGAGCAACAACTTGGGAAACTAAACGAGCTTCCCTCTGTTAAAAGAAAGCATGAGGAAACAGCAGAGGGAGGAAAAAGGTGAAAATAAAAATGCAATCAAAACTAGTATGACAGGCAGTCTGGGTAAACCATGGGAAGACCTACCAGAAAATGAAAATTATTTGCCAAAAGAAAACAAATCAGACACTCCAAAGGAAAATGAATTAAACTCCAAAAATAAAAACCCTCTACAAGATTGGGTGTATATACTAAAATTATCCCAAAACTCTCGGGGTGATTTGGAGATTACTTGCAGTGTGGGTCCTAAGCAATGTCCGGTGACTTTTGTGGTGGACACAGGAGCTCAAATCACTATGCTCAGAAAAGATGAGGCAATAAAATGTGGCATTAAACCGACCCTGAAACCATTAATGGTATGTGGAGCATTTGACAAGCCCACTTCACAAAAGACAGCTAAAGTTTACTTAAAATTACCAGGTGAAAAGAATCTAATTAGGATCAAAATGGTAGTGGGTGACATTCGCTACAATTTGATGGGAATGGATATATTGGAAGGAAAGGCGTGGAGAAATGATAAAGGTAGTTATTAGAGTTTTGGCACACCCACTCTGGAAGTTAGGTTATTACAGAGAGTTCCTCTTTTACCACAAAGCAAAATCACCAACATCAAGCAGTATCCTATGCCATTAGCAGCAAAAGAAGGAAATAAATAAATTATTAATGATCTTAAAGAAAAGGGCATCATTGTCAGTCCTCATTCGCCCTACAGTTCCCCAGTTTGGCCTGTAAAAAAACCTAATGGCATGGTGGTGCTTGACTGTGGACTATCGAAAGTTAAATGCAAATACTGGGCCACTAACAGCAGCTGTCCCCAGCATGGCTGTTCTGGACATCAGAGATATATTCTTCGTGGTCCCTATTGATGAAGATCATAGAAGTAAATCTGCATTTACCTGTAATGGGACCCAATATACTTTTACCTGATTACCACAGGGCTGCAAACATTCGCCCACAATAGCCGACCATGCTCTGGCAGCAGAACTAGATCAAATACAATCCATAAAGAATAATAAATATATTAAAGTGTATCAGTATATAGATGATATCTTAATTGGTGGATCTAATGAGGAAAAGATTAGAGAAATCTATGATGACATCATTCAGCATTTGTATATTATTGGCATTGAAATTCCAGAGGAGAAGCGACAACCACCAGCTTCTGAGGTAAAATTCCTCAGAATCTGGTGGAAGAAAGGTACCTGGAATATACCAGTGGATATATTAACCAAATTAAGTGAAATTAAAATACCTGGAAACAAAAAAGAATTGCAGGAAGTACTGCAAATTTTGCTGAAAAAAAACATTCCAGACTTAGCTATTATTACTAGACCTTTATATGATTCGCTGAGAAAGCATTGATACTGGAAATGGACACAAGTCCAAGAAGAAGCTTTACAGCTATTATTATTTGAAATACAAACTTATCAGACATTGTGTCCTACACACCCATCTGATCCAATTACAACTGAATGGGGCTTTGCTAAAAGTGGTTAATCTTATCACTTATGTCAAAGGGGACCTGAAAGAAATACACCACCAGTTGGCTTTTTCTCTCAAAGGTTTAAAGACACAGAGAAAAGATATTCTACATGGGAAAAAGGTTTATTGACTGTTACCCCCACATTGAAAGAGGCAGTGAAGCTTGTAAAGAAACAAAAAAATCATATTAAGAGTACCTTTTAGAATCATTAATGAAATTACCTCTGGGAAGACACCTCTGCTGCCACAACTCGCCTCACCTCCCACCCCCTGGCTCCAGGAGGACCTGAGCACAGCATCACCATCCAAAACTTTCATCTCTAACGTCTTCTTCCCCAGGTGTGTAACTGGCCCCTTACGTGCACTCACTTTCATCGACCCTCAAGGGAAAGCCTCAGGCTTGTAACCACCCTCTCTATTATTGCTTTCATACACACATATTCCCTGGTGTATTTATGACATCTCTTCCCACTCTCCACTACTCTATTTGATACTTTAGTAAAAGTTAAAACTTGCTTGTGTGGAGGGGGGCTTCCAAGAGGATCTTATCAGTTGGTCACATACCCGGTAGAAGGGACGGACCCACCGAAATAATTAAAAGACTATCCTGAATATATAATTGGTGTTGGAAAATCCTGATAAACAGGGCGATTGTGCCCTGAGTTAAGGCAGCCTCAACCCAAAACCGGGTTTGGACCGTGACACCGCTCTTAGACAAATTTCAACTGTTAACTGACTGCTTGTTAAACATGAAATAAATTTCTCCCATAGTTTCTCTGTTTTCTTTTATGAACTTGGTGAAACCTAAATAGCCCATAAAACTAAGGATTTTACCTGCTTTTACAGATGGACACCACTGAAAACTAACTTAGTCTTTTAAATACACATGATCTAAGCCCAGAAAAATCATAAGCTTTTTCTTTATCCTGTCAGAACTGAAACTGTAATATACACTTTCTCAACAATGTTATTCCCTTAGATATTGGGAATCAGCACATCTTTGAACAAACATGGTAATTCGTACTTTCAATAAATAATTTCAGTAAAGAGCTTTTCAGATAAAGATACAATCTTTCAGTTCTTTGTAATTGCTAATTATTCCTTTGAATCACTGAAGTAGTATTCATTATGCACTGAAAAAGTAAGTTAGTCTAGAATAACAATAATAGGTACTTTAAATACAGTTTGAAGTAGTGCTTTTTTTTTTCTTCTATTGACATAAAAATTCTCAGAACATGGTTCTAAGAAGAAAAATAAAATAAACTAACCTGTGTCTGAGATTTATTCTCATCCTCCAATCTGCTCCGAGATCTGAAAGAATTGCTAATGTCAGGTGGGTAAAGTCTCCTCTGAATTAATTGGATTTTCTGCTAAGGGATTAATCTCACAAGATATTTCTGGTCATCATTATCATGTAAAAATCTTATGCTACCTTATTTATGTGAACCTGTCAAGCATACGTAAGGAGGGGAGATAAAAGGGAAAAGGTCAAGGGAAGTGATTCTCCCCCTCTGCTCTCGTGAGATGCCACCTGGAGTACGTGTCCAGTTCTGGAGAACCTGCCATAAGAATGACTTGGAGATGTTGAAGTGAGTCCAGAGGAGGGCCACAAAGATGATCAGGGGCCTGGAGCACCTCTCCTGTGAAGATGGACTGAAAGAGTTGGGGTTGTTCAGCCTTGAGAAGAGAAGGCTCTGGGAAGACCTTACAGAGGCCTTCCAGTGCCTGAAGAAGCCTATGGGAAAGCTAGGGAGGGACTCTTTAAAAGGGCATGTATTGATAGGACAAGGGGGAAAGGCTTTAAATTGGAAGAGGAAAGATTTCGATTAGACACTGGGGAGAAATATTTTAGTGCAAGGGTAGTGAGACACTGGAACTGGTTACCCAGAGAAGCTGTGTATGCTTCATCCCTGGAAGTGTTTAAGGTTGCATTGCATGGGGCTTTGAGCAAACTGGTCTAAGGGAAGGTGTCCCTACCCATGCAGAGGGGTTGCAACTAGATAATCTTTATGGTCACTTCCCACCCAAACTGTTCTATGATTCTAGGATGAAAAGTAGCATGGAAAAGGAGTAGATGATACATCTCCCTTTGGAGATTATTGTAGGACAGGAGTATGTCAATGCAAACCCAGAGTGTACTTTGGTCTTCACAAAAAGTGAAATTTCCTTTAGTCCAGAATCCTGGATGTACAAGGCTTTGTCTTCTCTTCTTTTTTTCATTTCAGCTCAGTTACGTTTCTAAAACTTATCTGTGGAGTGGAACCATACATTAAACTGATTTCCTGTGATTTGCTTAGTATACATTGTGGCAGAAGTATTTTAGGTGCATTGTTTAGCAGTTAGGGCTGCATATATATATATACTTTTATATATATATATTTACCATCTCAAGATACACACCTTTACTTTCTGAAAAAATTATAATCAGAAATATTCTTAATTTTAACTATTTAAAGCTTTGTTTTGTGCCCATGGCTTCATTCTACATTACAGGCCTGGGGTTTTTTGGAATGTTTTTTTGTGTTTTGATTTTGATTTTTGGTGGTTTTGTTTGGTTTGTTTTAAATAAGGAACTTCAAATCAAACTGTTAATAATTATAATGACAGTAACAGCAGCTAATTTTAAATTGCTTCTTACCAGGCTCATGAAGTACATTAAGAGCAGCTGTACTGAAAGAATACTTATGATCCACAAATGTGAGTGGAACATACTGCTACCATATTCATTAAACATAACTTTGTTTTCAAACAGCAGAAACAGAAAAACAGTGACAGAAGGGGAAAGGGTATTGTGCTCCTCAGCTGAGAAAGCAACCTGATTGGGGAATGGTCCTGAAGAAGAAATTGCTGTGGTATTGGCAAAAGCAAACCATCTTTAAGCATATCGTTATGTCTCTGCTGCAAGTACAGACGGGCAATGACATTGTCATTGGATGTAAAATGGTTCTTGAATGCATGGGCCCTGGCTCATGGATGTGGTGGAAGCAACCGAGCAGGTTACCCCATCTCCTTTAGCCACCTTTATATTCTGCTATATTACAGCAATGCCTTGAACCAAGGAAAAAAAAAGGGGGGAGGGAGCAGGGGAACAAATATTCAGTACCTGCAGGGAGAAGAAAAACAATAGGTGATTATTAGAGCTGCCATTTATTATAAGAGGTAGTTTAGAGCAAAAGCTTCATCCTGATGGCTCTGGTTTCCTCAATTTACACTTAAGAGACTGATATGTGGATCTTTACAATGAAAAGATGTCTTCATTAGAAAGAGACTGTAATTCACTAATTTTACTAAGTATGTCACTTGTGGCTTTCAGTGCTCTTCAAGTCCCAGTTTTAATCTTCTTACTAATTGTTGTCTGCAAATGGAATAAGGTTATACAGCTTGTATAAGGATTCCCAGAAATCATAAATTTTGCTTTATGCCATAGATCCAAAGTGGAATTTCCTGTTTGTTGGTTGGGTTTTTTTCTTGTACCATTATTTGCCTTAAGCAGTAAGAAAGAATGTAATGGAATATCTGAATGCAGCAATAATGTGAGGAAAGAACTATTTTCACTATCTACGTAATAGTCATATTGTCACTTCCTTGTATTTTCTGTGAAAATATCTTCAAAGGATTAAGATTTTAAGTTATTTTTTCTTTAATATGATGTTAAAATTATCTTCTTAGTGATAGTTGCTCACAGCTTAATTGCATATAGAATTCAGAGCACTGGAAAAGGCTGCCCAGAGAGGTTGTGGAGTCTCCTTCTCTGGACACATTCAAAACCTGTCTGGATGAGTTCCTGTGTGTCCTGCCCCAGGTGGTCTTACTGTAGCAGGGAAGTTGTACTACATGATCTTCAGAGGTCACTCCTACCCCAACCACTCTGTGACTAAAAATCTGTTTTTCTGTATTAGAAATGTCTTCAGGTTTTCACACTGCAATTTTTTAATTTATTTTTTTTTTTTTGTCCCCAAAGTATGTGTTACTTAGAAACAGCTACATTGGAGAATTCTTTCAGTTTTTGAAACAGCTTGTTTGTGTTTTTTTTTTTATAATGCATGGAAAACATAGACTCATAGACTCAGAATCATAGGGGTTGGAAGTGGCCTCTGAAGATCGAGTCCAACCCCAGAGAAGGAGACTCCACAACCTGTCTGGGCAGCCTGTTCCAGTGCTCCGTCACCCTCCCAGTAAAGAAGTTTTTCCTCCTGTTGAGGTGGAACTTTGTGTGTTTTAGTTTGTGTCCATTGCCCCTTGTCCTATCACAGAGCACCACTGAAAAGAGACTGGCCTGTTCTTGACATCCAGCCTTCAGATATTTATAGACATAAATAAGGTCCTCTCTTCTTTTCTCAAGACTAAACAGCCCCAGGTCTCTGAGCCTTTCCTTGTATGACAGATGTTCCAGTCCCTTAATCATCCTTGTAGCCCCTCTGTTGGACTCTTTCCAGTGTATCCCTATCCCTCTTGCACTGGGGAGCCCAGAACTGGACACAAAACTCCAGATGTGGTCTCACTAGGGCAGAGTAGAGGGGGAGGAGAACCTCCCTTGACCTGCTGGCCACACTGTTCTTAATGCATCTCAGGATATAGTATTGGCTCTCTTGGTCACAAGGGCAGTTTTCTATCCCATGGATAACTTGTTGTCCACCAGGACCCCTGAGGTCCTCCTCCATGGGACTGCTTTCTAGCAGGTCAACCCCTAAGCTGTACTGGTGCATGATGTTTATGTTTTATCATGTTTAATGTAACATAATTGCAAATGTTATTTTTTTCAGTAATATGTGTAGGTACAATTGGAGAGCCCTGGGTCACAGTCTGGCTAGAACTCCTTAATATGACCTCACTGCACCATCGTATATAGGACTCCCCATACCCATGTCTCTGAAAACTTTCCTAAGACTGAATAGTCAATAGCATTGTCTCATTTTCAATCTGTTATTTTTCAGGGCATATCATCACTGCTTGTAATCTCATTATGGAAATGGGCTTTGTTATCGCACCTTAAAGCTTCATAACAAGCACAGACACAGATCGACAGAGTGAACACCTGTGAAACATTTTATAGCATCATACTCTTGAAAAATCTGAATTTACAGTTTATCTTTTTCAGGTTAAATGGCTGTTGAAATAAATTAATGTATTTACTTCACAAAGTAAGTAACTAACATGAGTGCTTCTGAAGATGAAAAAAAGACATGGAAAAGAATAAAATAAGCTTTTTTTTTTTCTTTCCCTCTTTTGAGTAATATTTGAGTCAACAGATCCCTACCACATCCTCTTTCTAATTATTCTAACCATTCTAATAATCTGTGGTTCATGAGACTCTTAATATAATAATGAAAGCATGAAACACTATTTTTCTTCCCTCCTCAGCTCTCACCAACTTTCTTTTCTCCTCACAGTCTCTGAGTTCTGTCATTTTTGACAAAAATACATGGTTACTCGTGTTCATATTCTGAAAAATTCAAGCTCCCTCTTAGCTAACACACTTACATGGATCAAGTCTTTGAAGATTCAACATCGTTATCTAGAACTGTTATTCTTGCTAAAGATTAGGTCCTGCACACCTCAGATAACATATAGGAGTGAAGGTTTATTATTCTCTAAAGAATAGCATTTACAATTATTCAAAATTAAAAGAAAAAAAAGACAAACCCCAAACCAAAATAATTTCTGTGTTCTGCAAAATAACTTAAAATCCTTTAAGACTCTTGTGAAGTGTATCTTTCCCTTTACCGTCTAAAAGCACAGTAACAGAGAAATGGTAAGAACAGACTGAATTTTTATTTATTTTTTTTTCCTCGTAGGGATATTTCTATTCCCCTTTAGAAACCTGATATACATTCTGATGACAGAGCATTAAGCTCATCATTTATAAATGTAAGATTTATCCAACATTCTTTTTCTGAGCTGCCTTTCTCCCTAATTATTCAACTGCCATATTTCTTCAGAAAGAGAGAACAGATAGATTAAATAAGAAAGCTGATTGAAAGAAATTTATTATATAATAAAATATAAATGAATGTTGGACTTAATGAGAATAGTCTGCTTTCAAATTGCAGTGCTTTTTTCATCAAAGGCAAAATAAAGTCTTCAACATTTTGTTTCTGAATAAAGTACATCTACAACTTTTCTCCACAGGACATCAGATCAAAACAATACAAAATAACCATTAGGTTAATTTTCAGTTAATAGCTAGAACTGTAGAGTTATAGATTATTTAAACAAACACATATTCTAATATACATAATAGATATTTAAAAACTGTTAATCACATCTTGTGTACTCTTTGCCTCGTTATAAAATAATTACATAAAAAAATCTGATGAATCTTTTAAATATATTGCATTAAAAATCAAATTTATTAATTGTTGGTTTGATCAGCTTGTCAAAGCATTGCTGAAGTATAATGGGGATGGAATCTGTTAGTGTAATAGCACAATTAAAGGACAGTGATTACTTGAGACCATTTGCTAATCTGTAAACTGTATTAGAAGGCAATGTAGTAGATTAAGACTATTCAACTCAGAAAAACAGAGTGAAAAAGCATCAGCTAAATCTCCATCACAATAAATGAATAAATGTTAGTTTGGTGTTCCCAAGTAGGAGAAGTCCATTGTGTGTAGGGTTATTATTATCAAGCACTCACTGTCATGGTCAGTGGCAGTCATCTGAACTGTAATGCCCTGCTTTCACTTTTCTGTAACATTGGAACTATTGCAGAAGATTATCCCTGAGGGTGATGCTTTTGTTCCTTTTTTTTTTTTTTTTCCCCAGATCAAACTTAAGTGTGTGTGTGTAAGTCAGTTTTGTAGTATAAGCCTGTAGAATTGTTTCAAAGCAGGAATAACTTCATAAAAGGGTGCAAAAAACTCTCAAGATTAAAATAGTGAAGAAAAAAATCCTCTCAGAGATCATTTCAGTGGGCTTCAGCAACAAAGTCCAAAAGTTTCAGGCTTACTAGTTCCCTCTATTTGGAAACAAAACAAGGTGTCACCTCTTGTTACTGTAAGGTTTCTGTCACCTGTTATAGCTCTGCCCATTATTGTCTGAGGTAATTCCTGCCTAGACCATGTTTGGATCCAGCAAGTGGATGCTCTGACAAGTCAAAAGGGTAAATATACCTGACAGTTCTATTTCTGACAGAGAGCTCTCCTTTACAGGAGGGCTCCATGTCGATCTTAATGAATCTTGACAAGATGACTGCTGAACTCCAGATCTGGAGAAAAGGATGGAAAGTGCTATCTGGACACTTTCTGGTTATGCACAGAGAGAAGCTCAGATACAGCTACTTTTCATTTACGTAGGTGGTTGTAAATTCTCACTTAGCATGTAATCTTTGGGATTTGTCTTCTCAAGGCAGAAGAGGTGCATCTGGGAGTTCTGTGGAGAAGTAAAGCATCTAAAGAAAGCACTGGAATGCTTAATTCATAAAAACGTAAGGGATTTACTGAATCTTGTACTTTTATCTTATTATGTCAAACTGATGATGAAACTACACCAGCAGTATTGGCCACTAGGTTCATGGGGGAGTAAGAGGAGAAGGTTCTTGAAGAGGACAGAAAACTGAGGAAGCTCAGGTAGATCCACTGTTTAGCTTTCTTTTCCAGTTTGTCCTTTCTGAATTGTCCTACTTCAGCATGTCCTACCCAACTCATATCAACCTTCACTATTACACATTATTAGCTTGCTCCCTTTTCTCTCTCACCAGTTCACAAAGTCACCACCAGTGCCAGTCCTTTCCTCAATGCCCTGCTCCTACCATTCCCCACCACAGTCTTGTCAAACAGGACTGTCCAAACCCTGTTTTTTAAAACCAAGAAAAAAAAACAAAAGGAAAATGCACTTCAAGAATAAATTTGCTTCATGATGTCCAGCGCTCCTTGCAAAAACTGACAATCTGAACTACTGAAAATGCAAACAGTAATTAAAAGAAAGCAGCTGAAAATGTTGTGGTTAATTTGACACTGTGGTTCTTTTTCCAGGCTGCAGATTAGCTAAAATAATTATGATTTTTATGATCTTCTTCATGAACATGTATAAATCCCTATTGGCAAAGATTTTTAGTTTAGCCTTCATATAATTTACAAATTTAGAAAAGCCCTTAATTTTGAAATATCACATAGTTTTAATTGTGGTCTCTTATTAGCTGTTATTATCAGATGTAACTAAATTTGCAAATATAGATTGATCAGCTTCTGACTTTAATAGGTTGGACCTGTTTAATTAAAATGACTATTCTCCAAAAACTACAATATTTTTTAAAAGAAATTTCTCAATAACAGAAAATTACATATTATTCCAGTCTCAGAGGGACTTGAATGATACTTGGATGGAAGGGCAAGACAGATACAGGCAGCCATTACCTCACTTTTTTTTTTTTTTTTATTCCCTCCCCAAAAGTGTCTGTTTATCAACAGCTTATTGCTACTTCACTAATGCTGAAATTTAGTCTGGTGTAGAGATGCTTCACTAAATGTATGGATAATTTAATTTGTGTCTCCATGCAATTTAGAAGCCCTAGTACTGGCATTAGTTTAATCCAGATTATTAGAAAACCAGCAAAATATCTGATTCAGTAAGTATTTTGCATATTAAATAAATCATAAGGGGAAAAATGCGTATTCAGAGGTGTTGATTGATGAACAAAGGATGTATTTTGAAATAAATCACTTCTAAATCATAAGATAAATCCTTCCTCCTGTCATAACGTTATAGTGCACTATCTACTACAGAAAGAAAAAAAACAAAACAAAACAAAAAACAACCCCACAAACAAAACCTTGCTGCTTCTTTTACACATTTAGGAGGAAAAACCACACTTCCATACACTATTTTCATACATTGTTTACCAGAATTAATTTGGATCAGAATTAAATCAGAATGTTGTGTAGTCCTCAGTGTTACTGCTTATGTACCACATGTTTATGTTTTATGATTTCACCAGTTTAGACACAAGTAAGTTACATTATAAAAGTAAGCTAATTTCTTCACAGAATCACAGAATCTCTGAATGTAATGGGTTGGAAGAGACCTGAAACATCACCCAGTTGCAATCCCCTTGCATAGGCAGGGACACCTCCCACTAGACCAGGTTGCTCAAAGCCACACCCAACCTGACCTTGGACACTGCAGAGAAAAGGCATCCACAGCCTCCCTGGGAAGCCTATGCCAGTGTCTCACCACCCCCACAGGAAAGAATTTCTTCCTAATATGTAACCTAAATCGACCCTCTTCCATCTTAAACCATTACCCCTTTTCCTATGACTATATGCCTTTAGAAAAAGTCCCTTCCCAGCTTTCCAATAGGCCCTCTTCAGGTACTGGAGGGCTGTTAAAAGGTCTCCCTTGAACCTGTTTCATGACCCTCCTCTGAACTTGCTCCAACAGCTCCACATCCTCTTGTATTGGGAGCTCTGAAACTGAATACCTCCTATAGAGGCATCAATTTAGTACTCATCTCAAACCATTTTAAATGTATAATTTTTATGCATGTTGACCAGATGTTTTTTGAAACAACCATTAATTCTGATAGAAAAACAATGTTCTGAAAAGATTGTTTAAGAAATTGCTTAAATGCTAGGTATTATTTTGTCTGAAATTACTGTTTAATATATGCTGAACTGTCCTAGCATCTCAGTCACATTAGGAGTGTGATGGTGAAGCGGTAAATATTTTAAATAACATTATTTTTAAACCAATTTTCTTTTTCCTGTTATCAACAGATATTTACTGATATTTTGCTATGCACATTCTGTAAAATGTACTACAGAAGTGGAGTGATTATGTTACAGAAAGAAAGCAAACAGATAGAAAGAGGTGCGTTGGAAGTGATTTTTTATTTCACATTATGATATAATAATATGTTATTGATATTACTATGTTTGTTTAATCCCAGTATTGACTTTGCTCTTACATGACTGCATAAAGACTTTTTTTTCTTCTGAAAATGTTGGTGATGTCTTATTTTATTTTTAAGTAAGAAGACCTTTTATAAAGATAATGACAGTTCTTCTGTCAGTTGGATTCAGGTGAT
This sequence comes from Apus apus, assembly GCF_020740795.1. NCBI lineage: Eukaryota > Metazoa > Chordata > Aves > Apodiformes > Apodidae > Apus > Apus apus. The sequence continues at coordinate 107,397,489 of NC_067282.1, forward strand.
AATAGTGACAAAATCAGAGACATTTGCTCTCTACATGCTGTCCTGAAATGTAAGTAAATGCAAGTTTTTCATTGTGATGAATCAGAAATGCAATAAATGTCTTTACTTTCTTGTATGTCCACTATACTAGTTTATGTATCATGAAAATTATCCCATTGGCATTGGTCAAGTCTTCTGAGAAGACAACATTTTTAAAAAATAATTAAACAGCAATTAGAGTTATATGTCCCAGACAATATTTCTAGCCACCAAGCTATTAGCAAAAATATAGCAAAAAAAATTATGTACCTAAAACATTTGAAAGAAGCTGTCAAAATATATGCTGTTTTATTCTTGTGTTGTTTTTTGTTTTTTTTTTCTACTTCATCATTTTCAAGCCATATTCAGGGGTGCATATTTGAATCTGAGATGCAATCTGCCATAACAGATTACCCTTCAAAGCAAAAAACTATTTACATCTGTTATTTTCAATATGTCAGGATATACTTTGCCACTGAATCATTTTTGCAATGCTAATTTAGATCAGTAGTGTCTCATCATCAAACTTAATTTAGCAAGCCTTGGTGACATGACTGAAGTCATAGAATCATAGAACTATTCAGGTTGGAAAAGACCCTTGGGATCACCGAGTCCAACCATCATCCCTACTCTACAAAGTTCTCCCCTAAACCATATCCACCAACACCACATCCAAACAACTCTTAAACACATCTAGGGATGGTGACTCAACCACCTCCCTGGGCAGCCTATTCCAGTGTCTAACCACTCTTTCTGTTAATTTTTTTCCTAATGTCCAGTCTAAACCTCCCCTGTTGCAGCTTGAAGCCATTCCCTCTTGTTCTGTCGCTAATGACCTGTGAGAAGAGACCAGCACCAACCTCTCTACAATGGCCTTTCAGGTAGTTGTAGAGACTGATGAGGTCTCCCCTCAGCCTCCTCTTCCTCAAACTAAACATTCCCAGCTCTTTCAAGTGTTCTTCATAGGATTTATTCTCTAGGCCCTTCACCAGCTTCCTTGCCCTCCTCTGCAATCGCTCCAGCACCTCGATATCTCTCTTGAATTGAGGTGCCCAAAACTGGATGCAATACTCCAGGTGTGGCCTCACCAGTGCTGAGGACAGGGGGACAATCACCTCTCTACTTCTGCTGGTCACACCATTTCTAATCCAAGCCAGGATGCCATTGGTTTTCTTGGCCACCTGGGCACACTGCTGGCTCATATTCAGCCACTTGTCAATTAGAACCCCCAGGTCCTTTTCTGCCAGACACTTTCCATTCACACTTCCCCAAGCCTGGAGCATTGCATGGGGTTGTGGCCCAAGTGCAGGACCCAGCACTTGGCCTTGTTGAAGCCCAAACCATTAACATTAGCCCAAGGATCTAATCTATCCAAGTCTCTCTGTAGGGCCTCCCTATCCTCATGCAGATCAACACTCCCACCTAGCTTGGTGTCATCCACAAATTTACTGATAATACACTCTATGTCCTTCTCAAGATCATCAATAAAGATGTTAAACAGAAACAGTCCCAACACTGAGCCCTGAGGAACACCACTTGTGACTGGCCTCCAGCTGGATTTGACTGCATTGACTCCAATGACTCTTTGGGCCTGACTGTCCAGCCAGTGCTTGATCCAACAGATCATATGCTCATCCAGGCTGTGAGCAGCCAGTTTTTTAATGAGTGCTCTATGGGGAACTGTGTCAAATGCTTTTTGGAGGTCCAGATAGACAATATCCATAGCCTTTCCCTCATCCAATAGTTGGGTCATCAGGTCATAGAAGGAGATCAGGTTCGTCAGGCAGGACCTATCTTTCATGAACCCATGCTGACTGGGCCTGATCCCCTGGTTATCCTCTTTATGTCTTCTAATAACAGTCAAGGTGATCTGCTCCATGATCTTCCCTGCTACTGAAGTCAGAATGACAGCTCTATAGTTTCCTGGATTCTCCTTTCTGCCTTTCTTATAGATGGGTGTTACATCTGCTACCCTCCAGTTCATTGGGACCTCCCCAGTTAGCCAGAACTTCAGGTAAATCATGGAAAGTGGCTTGGTGATCATGTCGGCCAACTCTTTCAGCACCCTCGGATGTAACGCATCCGGTCCCATAGACTTTGTGCATCTAAGTGGTGTAGCAGGTCTCTGAACACTTCCTCTTTCATTGTGATGACCTCATTCTGCATCCCCTCCCTGTCTCTTAGTTCATGTGGTGGTATATCCATGGAACAGCTAGGTCCACTGCTAAAGACTGAGGCAAAATAGGTGTTGAGCACCTCAGCCTTTTCCTCATCCTTTGTTACTAAGATTCCCTTTGCATCCAATAAAGCATGGAGATTTTACCTAGTCCTTCTTTTGCTGTTAATGAGCTTATAGAAACATTTTTTATTATCCCTAACAGCTGTAGCTAGTTTGAGCTCTAGCTGTGCTTTGGCTCTCCTAATTTTCACCCTGCATAGGTTCCCTTCATCTTTCTAGACTTCATGAGTGACCTGTCCCCTCTTCCAAAGGTCATAGACTCTCTTTTTGTTCCTAAGGTCCAGCCAAAGGTCTCTATTTAGCCAGGCTTGTCTCCTACCCCCCTTACTGTTTTTCAGCACACACGGACAGCTCCTGTGCCTTTAAAACTTCTTTCTTGAAGTATGTCCAGTCTTCCTGGACTCCTTTATCCTTCAAGGCAACCTCCCAAGGGACTTTGTCAATCAGTCTTCTGAGCAGGTTGAAGTTTGCCCTCTGGAAGTCTAACGTGGCAGTTTTACTAACCCCTCTCGTTTCTCCAAGGATCAAAAACTCAATCACTCATGATCACTGAGCCCTAGATGGCCTCCAACTTTGAATTCCCCCACAAGATCTTCCCTGTTTACCAGAAGCAGGTCCAGGAGGGCACCCTCCCTGGTCAGCTCACTTATCAGCTTAAAATGATTATAGTCTTGAAAATATTGGTTCTGAATCAAAAATTCACTTTAGCAATTCTGAAATTCATCAGTGGAAACAACTCACATATTTCAAGTTAGCAACAGACCAAGCATTATCCTTAGATCAAGCTATCTGTCAAGGACTAGCTCTCTGCTACAACCGGAATTTGATGAAATTATTTTTCCTTTTCTGTGTGTGGATTATTTTACAAGTGAAAATTTTGTGCTGTAAAAATAAAAATTAAGTACGACGCTTCATTCAGTGTGCAAAATTAACTTCATACAAGTGAGGTCTAAGAAAGGAATATAGTCTAGGAATCATATTATGACATTTGTTTAAGACATCAGGTTCTCGGGAATAAAAGATATAATATGTTGCCTACAATCAAGGCAAATACTGTTCATTGGAAGGGAGAATTCAAACACAGTTGACATGCAATTAAAATTTTATAAGCACTAAAATACACCTGCAATAAGTCAGAGGAAGAGCGGATTTGACTTTCAGTTACTCTACTAGTTTGCTAAGTTGTGACACTCCATTCTTACTATTTTGTTAGAAAAAATTCACCCTGACACTATGATAGCTTAGATGCTAATTATATAAGGGTTAAATTGTTATTCCATTGTAATTGATAATTATAAACATATTAAAAATATAAATAGATATGGATACCTTGTTAAAAGTACAGGTTATTATTCTCTATAGGCCTAAATATTCTTTAGAGGTCTTGCTTTTGCTCTCCATTCCTCCTAGTGAGGTAAGAAAACACCATAAAGCAAGTTATACAGAAAATATTTTTATAACACGTCTTTGCTGCAGAGAATGTCTTATAGAATCAAAGAATTATCCTGGTTGGAAGGGACCTTGAAGATCATCAAGTCCAACCATAACCTAAATCCCCCTACCATAACCTGATTTACCCACTCAGTGCCTGAATAATGTCTCTAAGCACTATATCTTTATTTCTTTTAAATACTTCCAGGGATGGTGACTCCACCACCTCCCTGGGCAGCCTGTTCCACTGTCCAACCACTCTTTCAATAAAGATTTTTTTTCTAATATCCAGTCTAAACCTCCCCTGGCGCAGCTTCAGGCCGTTTCTTCTTGTCCTGTCATTACTCACTTGAGAGAAAAGGCCAACTCCCACCTCCCTACAACCTCCTTTCAGATAGTTGTAGAGGGCAATGAGGTCTCCCCTCAGCCTCCTCTTCTTCAAACTAAACTCAGAGAATATTTGTGTTTAAACACATGTTGTTAGCTGAAGGGTTTGCGCTACTTTGGAAAGGTCCACATCTCAAATATGGCAGTTACCAAAACTTATACAGAAAACATTTAGTAACAGAAAACTGATATAATCTTATGCCATTTATACAGGCTAGCATTTGTGGAAAAGAACATACGTCTGCATGAGCAGTAGACATGCATATTTTAAACTGTGTTTCAATGTCATTCTAAGCTATTTTCTTTCTCTACAGCAGATCTTAAAATATCTTCTCTTCTCAGATACCATGAAAAAAAAAAATGCTTCAAGATATCAAAGGCCAACTATGAGCTGGGGAGTTGCTTTTTTTTCTTTTTCTTTGGTTATCTTGCAGATACACGAATAAAGGTACTCCAGGCTAACATTCTTTGATCTGAATTTCAGGCTGAAAGTCTAAGAAAAACAGAAACGCTTCCATGTTGTTTGTGTTGTTTTATTGTTGTTGTTTGTTTGTTTGTTTAATCAAACACAGTATCAGACTCCACTTGTGAACATTCTAAGTCTGTAAGAGTATTTACACCCCCTCTTTTTGCCTGTCTCCCCCAGTACTGAGATTATAAGAAACCATGATCAAGCGCCACCTGGTGTTTCAGGAAGCTGCGAGTGTGCAGGCAATTGACTTTTCACTCATAAAGGTTTCCTGGGCACCTTAAGATTTGTACTTTAGCATCATTACAACTGCCTATGGGCTGAACATTTAACAGGATTCCCTTAAGATCTACAAGCTAGGCATCCCCCAGCTCACCTTCAGTCCCAGTCCAGCAGACATTTTTGCCATGTGAATCACAAAATTAGTCTTAGGAGTTAAAAGAAGAAGAAAAAAAATACAAAGAAGGGAAAACCAAACCCCACAACTATACTGTCAGATAAAGCTCTTTTCTTAGTAAGGATTTTAGTGGCTCGACTAGGATGTTGGAGATAAGGTTACATTCTTTTCTGTGATGGAGCAAATTTGAAATCTTACTGCCTAATAAACAAAAGTTCTGCATTACATTTTCTGTGATGGGACTCAGGTCTCCCCATCACAACAAAATGAACATTGTTTGGTAGATATAGAAGTCCCACATAAAAATTATTTGGTTTCATCCATCTTTGGCTTAATTGATGAAAAATGCTGATGGAAGGACTTTGATACAGGAGGAAGCATAAAATGATTAATAGGTCTTAATAACACTCTTACGCCAGAATAACACTACTTAACTCTCAAGAAAGAAAGGCTCTGCAGATTGGAAGAGTCAAAAAGAGTTTGCAAAACACTGTTCAAAGATGGTTTCAATGCAAGGAGTTTAAATGAGCTAAAGAATAGTCTTTTGGGGGAACTCAATATTTCAATAACAAAATATATAATCACAGTAAACTCAGGCATTTCAGTGACCTTGTTTCAGGCAGATGTCTAAAAGGCAAAATTTCCTCATTGACCAGAATGACACTCCTAAATTCTAGAATAAAAGCATCTTTCTGCTTGTCTCTTCATTCTACATAGGCTATTTAATCAGTGCAACGTGTTTTTGGGAGAATCCAGGATATAACTTCTACTCATTCATGCATCGCGTAGCTTGCTTTGATGACTAAAATTGTGATTTGGGATTTTTTTTTTTTTAATTTAAAAATAGCTACAAGTTGGTACTACAATATTCAATATTTGCTGAATTGCTTACATCAGTCTACCATTTACTCACAAAGACTTGACAAAAGAAGATTAAAAATAACATTTAAAATAAAGGCATAAAAAGTATTACATGTTAAAGAAAAATACCAAAAACCCTTCTAGGTTATAAACCCTCAGAGAAATAAAATAACTTTATGCAGATTTTAGGTGATGTCTTGTCTATGAAAATACTTATGAAACAGAATATTCACAAAGGCAATGTGTGTTTTTTTTATAGTTCACAAGTGTGCTTAAGTTATTCTTTCTGCATTACTATTCACTCAATAAAAAGCAAAGTTGGACTAAGACCAATTGTTATATCTGGCCAAGCAGGAATTCTGTTTTTCTTCCAGGTCAGTAAACCAATGTGATACATCTTTAATCTGTAAATCAGCATTTTGTAGTTACACTTGCTGCTTTCTAAGTAAACTTTCACTGTCTTGTTTTCTTTTCACATTTTTGCTTACTTAAGGTCAGTTTGGTTTGGTTTGTAGACCTGGTGCTTGTTTCAAGGCTGCCACTGAGTATATGAAAATCAAAGAAAACAGAGATGCTTGATGCTGAACAGGCCAACTATTCTCAAAGGTCTCATTCAATTTTTGTGACAATGTAGTGAAAGCTAAAACAAAAATAACTATTCATAAATTATAACTGTATTTCTGTAAGGTATACTGTTCTCAAGTTTCTGATTGTTAAGATGCTCCTTGATATAACTCTACTATTTGTTTGTTTGTTTGTTTAATTATTGCCTTTACAATATACATTTTTACCATACCCTCATTTGTCTTCTGACAGGTTTAGGTGATCTCTTTATTTATAAATAAAAAGGGCATATCAGATTGCAGACAGTGAAGGAAAGAACAGTTTCTGGGCTCTATGTCGATGAATTGTGGAAGTCTTCAGTGTTCTGACAAGACAGCAGAGCATGATCTGGGAAACAGCAGCAACAAAAAGCCAAAGCAAAGGATGTATCTTTTCTAAAAATATTAATAGTGTGTAGAAGGCTCACTGTTTATAAACCAAGACTTTCCAATTTTAAAGTAGGCAGACCAGTTCTATCATACGAGACTCTATGGTGACAGTGTTTGTCAAATTTTAAACACGGATCACTCATAGTAATAAACCAGGTCAGGTAGGCTGGAATGAGGTAGAATCTTACTGGTAGACTAATTGAAGCAGGACAGTGTAAAAGATTATTAACTTTCTGTCACAAATCAAAGTTCAAATCAGCTCTGCTAGAATATTTACTTTAGCAAAATTTTATATGAGGAATATTTATACACAGAAAAATTAAAGAGGTTCTGGAAATTGTGAATTACTTTGGGTAATTTTATAAACAATTATGGCATGTGTAAGGACCTTAAGATTGTGATTAAAGATAAATTATAGATAAATACTGAGAGAAGAAAAATAGGGTGGAAAGAAAATAATAGAATTAGCCTGAAGTCTCCAGTAAAACTCCTCTAGATTCCTTTCAAACAGACATGTATGTAGAATGAGCATGTATAACAGAAAAGTAATTTGAAACAAGGAATTAGAGTGGAATTAAGTTCGAATTCACCTCAGTCATTAAGTTAATAAGAACTAGAATTACAAAACATAACGAGTCTTTTACATGTTCAAGGTAAAGAGATGGAAGACAGTCTATATACTTCATCTGTCCACTTTGTTTTGAATATCTGAGTTGACAAGTATATCTAAGAATAAAAAAGGCAAAAATGAGGAATAGATTCATCATCATATAGTGTTGGAAAATGTATTCAAGTCATAGCTAAAAATATAAATTTATTTGGCATACTTATATAATCCAGTATAAAACCAAAAGAAAACCCACAAAACCCAAGCATACCTATTGTCCATATCTCTGAGAGAAGGCCATTATAATTCGTAAGTCTTTGCTATACATTTTTTACTTCAGAATCACTTAAAAGATTTTGTCCTGAAGGTCTTTCTTAAAAACAAACAAACAAACAAACATATCTCACCACACTAAAAATAAACATAGTTTTTCAAGATCCGTTTTATGGTGATGGTAATAAAAAGAATAATTAAAAAGAAAACCAAACCAAACAAACCCACAATGTTTTCAAAACTTATCTTAGTGGATATATCACAAAGATGCAAAAACACTTTTATAAGGGAGCCTCTGAAGTTTATGTTTCCATTATCTCTCCTCTGGAGAATTATAGATGTATCATCAGTATAGTAGCTGCTTTCAGAATGATAATGTGGATGCAATAGGCTGAATTGTGGTTCTGTTCTTCTGTTCTTTCAGGAAAGCTGATACAGAAGTAGGATGTGTTTTTTGGAAAATTCATTTAGGCAGAGATCATGTGGATAATCATAGTCTATTCTGAATTATTAACATATGGAAAGCCATCTTTCTGTTTTATTTAAATGGTGTGTATGTGTGTTTGTGTGTTTGTGACTATAGTAACAATAGTTTTATTACTGGGGTTATTACAGTATCCCATGAAGGTACAGCATGCTAGGCATTGGACACAAAGAAATGTCCTGCAGCCTTGTAATGAACAACCAGCTAATGCTCACTGGTTGCATCAATGATGAAATCACTCCTACTTGCTTTGTTGTCATAAGAAAAACAAGATGCCAAAAGTAGAAAATGATGGTAAGGCATACAGTATTTAAAAAAGAAAAAAAAAAAAAAAAAATCAAGAATGACTAATTGGACCTAATTAATTAATTATTGTTAGACAAGAAATAAAATTTTAAAAAAAAGACATTTTTATATCAAACTAAAATACTCCTTAAGGAAAAAAGCAGATATTTGTAGATATGATCAACTTCATTTACCAGGCTTTGTTCAAAAGTTCATCCAAATAATTATTACTTGTTTTCAAGTAATGTAAGTCAAAACTGTGTCTGCAAGCTCCTGTTACAACAGCAGCATTTTAATTAAACTGAATCTTTCCCACTGCACAGAGAATATATCGTGTGCTGAATCCCTTCCACTTGTGCTTAATACATTGGCAGTCCTATGGTGTGAAAGCTCCAAAGAACTCAGTGTTGTTCTGGCTTCTTTTGCCATCAGTGAGATATACACCATATCAAATTGAGAGAACAGTTCTTCAAAATAAGTGCTAACAAAACCACATTTCCTCTAGCAACATCACTATAACTGTTGATGAACTACATATAATTCTCTGCTTAAAAAATACAAACCTGGTTTTGCTTTTCTCTCATTATATAATAATTTTCTCCTTCTTCCCATTGCAAGATGAGCATAATTCCAGAAATAACTTCCTGGGTTTAACCATATATATGGCAACATAGAAATTAAACACTTCATGAATTATAAGAATGCCTTATTAAAGATCTAGTAGCATAATTTATTGCAATTTATTTTTTCTTGCCAGTGTTCTTCCTGAGGATTCCCTTCTGGCTTTCCAGAAGAGAAGTTGTGATTCTTATATTGACTTCAAAAAATTTACTTCACCCAGTATTTATTCTGAATTTTTTTATTAACCCTGCCTACCTAGTTGCAATTATGTCTTCACTGAGGTGATAGACACTAACATATTTTATGGAGATTTGTATTTAAATTATTCTGTTTTGTCTCAGAGCTGGAGATCTGTATTGGAGTACTACAGTAATGGCACTGACTGAGCCAAAGTCCCTGGAAAGGAAGAAGTCATTGTGATTGCTTTCCTTTCTCTCTTTGTCTAATAGCTGCAAAGTTTCAACAGTTTTTTTAAATACCAAAGCTCTTCTAAGTACGCAGAGGGTTGCCTAATGTCACAGAAAAACAATGTAAAACAGAACAAAACCGAAGTTGGGCTTCAGAGGAGGAAACAAAATTGTTAGATATTTGTTTCCTTACTACCCTGTTACAAATGAAACATCATAGGAAAATCTGGACTGTAGCTGACAAAGGAAGGGTCTGACCTTGGAATCCATTCATACACTTACAAGAGAAAAATAACAACAAGCACAAATGTAGATACAATATATCCATATTTTTGTACATAGTAGAATAAAATAATGTTGAAGAAAGGACTAACGTGTGTGAGTACCATCTGAAAATCTGATCCTACAGATTTTAGTTAAAGGGGTAGAAGTGAAAAAATTGTTAAGTTTAAGCCTGGGTCATTGTCTGCTAGAACAGGTTTTGAAGAGAGTCAAGTACTCGTGAACCCAGGGACATCTATGGATTCAATTATTCAAATGAAGGTTGTTATCACAGAAGAAAAAAAGCCAGTCAACAGAATGTGAGAGTGTGAATATAAGTTCTGGAGCACCTCATTATCTCCACAGGTTTGGGGTTTTTAAGTACTGTCTTCAATGGTGGCGGTCCTGGGGAGATGACTAGAAAGACATGAAGCAGAATTTATTTGAATAGAGAATAAATTGCATTGTATAGTAATATCCTTCTCGTGTTCTTAGAATCTCTTGTAGACAAACCTTAATACAGAGGGCATTCATTGTTCCCCATGCACTTTTAACTTGATTCATTTACCCTCCTTAATAAGACTCCCTGCAGGTTTTCCCAGTTTCAACAATTTTAATTTAAAACCATAGAGATAAAATAAGGACAATCAAAGGAAAGCTTATTTTGTCAAGAATTTCAATATCTGTAAAGACAAGAAACACAGTCAAGGATTCCTGTTATTAGATATGTCAAGTTCAATAAACTTCACCTGTTTGTATAGCCCCAAAGCTACTATCTGTATTCAATTGCTACCATAGACTTTTGTCGCTACAGGCTGAATCTTTCTGACCAGAAATGTTCAATGCATCCTTCACCTAGAGACCTGAGGAAGTTTGATAATACTTTACCAGCAGAACTGAACTCATGTTTTTTGAGACATCATTTACAATAATCAATGAAATTATTGTTTTTCTTGCTATGTTCAGGAGTACATTATATTACACTGTCCTCCTGGATAATGTTATTCCACTCTCACATAAGCATATATAAGGATACTTAATCTCTGATTAATTAATTTTAGGTTTAAAATGGGATAATGAAGAAAATGTTAGCAGTTATGGATGGTTGTGAAATTTGCTAGTGCAACTACATAATGGGATGATGCAAGCTGGAGAACCTTACTGTCAAAGAAAATTTTTTGCTGTGGAAAAAAATGTGACTACCAAATATATTTGGAGAGGTGAACTGAAGAAATTGGGTTACAAGACTTCAGTAAAATGAAACAGATATATTCAGTGCCCAGTAATAGTTTGCAGTAGATGAGGACAGACTTTCATGTGACTTTAGAAGGCTATTGACTGAGCTTGAGAACAAACACTTTTTTGTACTTTCTAAAATTCCTCAGAGAGCTGCAGAGGCCAGAAGTTAATCTGTATGTATTTTTCTTACAGGAATTTATCATTTTCCTTCTTAAAATAATGCTTGTGTGCATCACAGTGAGGGGACAATGTGATTGACCAGTCTTGCATTCAAATGCAGAGTTTGTTACGCAACCATGAACGTATAGCTATGAAAGCAGATCTTTAATTTTAGTCATAGTGTTCAGGCTATATACATTTTCTCTATCATCAGAAAAGGTTTGAAAGATGCAACATCATAAGCATGTACATTTATTCTTACAGAACACAGCTACTTAGGTGGTTTCTAGATGTAACAAGAGCAGTATAGCTAGATTCAGTTTTCACATAAATCAACTCCAAACAGGAAATGTAACTCTCTTATTGAAAATGTACATAAGGCTTATTATTGAACAATATTGGGTAAAGAAATTAACTACTCCCAAGTATACATAAGACGACATGTTGAAAGCCATAGATTTATGAATAATTATATTTGCTTTCTTCAGTCTTATAAGGAAATTGCTGTGATTCTTCAGAAATACTTTCATGATAATTATCACACCTAACATACTGCATATGTTCCAGAGCAGGATGTAAATTTAAACAGAAACACACACGTACACACACGTGTGTGTATATGTGTATGTATGTATATACAAAAATGCACTATGTGTGCATCTGCATAAAGGAAAGTATATGCATAAATTTATGTGTGTGAAAAAGACCTATAATTTGTGTAATTGTGACTAAAACCACATGGCTCAAACCCAGCAAAAAAACCAAAAAAGCAGCAACAACAAAAAACAAAACCAAAAAGAAAACCAGAGGGTAAAAGCCTGGAGGCGGGGGGGGGGGGAAGGGGGGGTGTGTGTGGATGGAGCTGAGGAGTCCTTTATTTCACTGCAATTTAAAACTGGAATAGGAGTTCCTGAGCTGGAGTTTAAACTTGTATCAGATCATTTCTATGACAGGAATTGCCGTTTTCTTACGTGTGAAGGTATTTTGAAGGAGAGGAGAGATTAACAGCTCACATGACAAGAATGAACAACAGAGTATGTACAAAGGGTAAAAAAAATCCTGAAAATTAAAAGTAAAAATTGTAGTTTAAGCAGCAAAAAAACCATAAATACATATATTTATTTGTCTGATTGCATTATTTGCTGCACATTAATTAATACAGAGTTACTACTTAATGCAATGCCCAGTTCGCAAATTTCTACAGGCTTAAAGCCGCTTTAAACACGTAGCTCCAGGCTTTACTTACAACTGTGTTTGAACGTGAGTTGTCCAAACAAAAACCAGGATGATCCAGTCTTGAAAACAGCTGCTCTGGCTTGGACAATGAGGACACTGGAACTTGGGCCTACTGTGGAGTTCACCATTGGGAGCAATAGATTCTTGGTCCATAACTGTTTTATTAATGCTACAAAACTAAACATGCCCAGGACTATACCCTGGCATTGTTGTGAAGTTCAAGAAATCTCTCATGTTTATATTACTCTGCAAAACAGGATGTGCACATCCAAGCTGCCCACTGAGAATTGGTTCTGGACTGTGATGCTACCAACATCATGCCCTGGAATTGTCTGGGGAGTGATAGTTGTATCTGCATTATCCTGACAGCATTCTGTGCTGCACTAGACAGAGCATTACTGGTGGGTTGAGAGAGATGATCCTTCCCCTTTACTCAGCCCTGGTGAACTGCACCTGGCTCCAGCGCTGGCTGCTTAGGACAAGACAGAAAGGGACATGGTAGAGCAAGTCCAGCAAATGGCCACGAAGAGGCAAGAAGATACACATTACATCTATGATTAAACATCTCTTCTGTTCCATTTAGTTAAAGATAGAATTTACTACACTTTTTTTTTTTTCAGGCTAATATAATTTGTTATAAAGAACATGTGCATTTTTGTATATACATACATACATACATATATACACACATGTGTGTGTGTACGTGTGTGTACACTCCAGTCTACAAGAAGGGCAAGAAGGAGGACCCGGGTAACTATAGACCGGTCAGCCTCACCTCCATCCCTGGAAAGGTGATGGAACAACTTGTCCTTGGCACTATCTCTAGGCATATCAAGGACATGGGGGTCATCAAGAGCAGTCAACATGGTTTTACCAAGGGTAAGTCATGTTTGACTAACCTTATAGCCTTCTATGAGGAAATTACTAGGTGTATAGATGATGGTAGAGTGGTAGATGTGGTCTATCTTGATTTCAGTAAAGCATTTGACACGGTCTCCCACAGCATCCTTGTAGATAAGTTGATCAAGTATGGGTTTGATGATCAGGCAGTGAGGTGGATCAAGAACTGGTTGAAAGGAAGAAGTCAGAGAGTTGTAGTCAATGGGGCAGAATCTAGTTGGAGGCCTGTGACTAGTGGAGTCCCTCAGGGGTCGGTACTGGGACCGGTGTTGTTCAACATCTTCATCAACGACCTGGATGAGGGTACAGAATGTACCCTCAGCAAGTTTGCTGATGACACCAAGCTGGGAGGAGTGGCTGACACACCAGAAGGCTGTGCTGCCATTCAGAGAGACTTAGACAGGCTGGAGACTTGGGTGGGGAAAAACCTGATGAAGTTCAACAAGGGCAAGTGTAGAGTTTTGCATTTGGGGAAGAAAAATGTCATGTACCAGTACAGGTTGGGGGCTGACCTGCTGGAGAGCAGTGTAGGTGAAAGGGACCTGGGGGTCCTGGTGGACAGGAGGATGGCCATGAGCCAGCAATGTGCCCTTGTGGCTAAGAAGGCCAATGGCATCCTGGGGTGCATTAGAAAGGGGGTGGTTAGTAGGTCAAGAGAGGTTCTCCTCCCCCTCTATTCTGCCCTGGTAAGGCCGCATCTGGAATATTGTGTCCAGTTCTGGGCCCCTCAGTTCAGGAAGGACAGGGAACTGCTTGAAAGAGTCCAGCACAGAGCCACAAAGATGATTAAGGGAGTGGAACATCTCCCTTGTGAGGAAAGGCTGAGAGAGCTGGGTCTCTTTAGTTTGGAGAAAAGGAGACTGAGGGGTGACCTCATCAATGTTTACAAATACGTAAAGGGTGAGTGTCAAGAAGATGGAGTTAAGCTTTTTTCAGTGATGACCAGTGATAGGACAAGGAGTAATGGATACAAATTGGAGCATAGGAGGTTTAAGGTGAATATCAGAATTATTTTTTTTACTGTGAGAGTGACAGAGCACTGGAACAGGCTGCCCAGAGAGGTTGTGGAGTCTCCTTCGCTGGAGACATTCAAGACCCGCCTGGACGCATTCCTGTGTGATGTGCTCTGGGTGACCCTGCTCTGGCAGGGGGGTTGGACTAGATGATCTTTCGAGGTCCCTTCCAACCCCTATGATTCTATGATTCTATGATTCTATGATTCTATGATTCTATGGTGCACACACACAGCATTGCAGAGAGGAATGAGAGATATATGAATTCTCCTTCCATTAGAAAGTGTTTCAGTCGTTGTCCAAGATGATAAAAAGAGAAGTTATATCCTATAAAACTGTTAAAAGGCTGGGCAGGCTGTTACTAAAAAACCCCTGCACAATGGACAATTTAAGAGAATTACAGTAATACAAGTATGAGAATTACATTATGGGATGCATGCACTTCACCTTTAACTATGCAAACAGTTCTAAGATAAATGTTAGAATTATTCATCCTAAAGATATTGACACAGTACAATTCTCTTCCAATATTATTCTCTATTTCACCTAGAGTTGTGAATTAGAATCTAATGGCTGAATATATTTTTTGCTTTTACCTGTGCACACTGCTTAACTGATGACTCTTGCTTTTCACGACATGACATCCCTGAAGAGTACTTGCACAAGATCCTTACCATCAGTTTTTCACCTGCTGTATTAAACTATGCTGAAAAACAGGCTTGTTTTGCCTTCATGTGCTGAACTGAATATTACAGCAATCCAGGAATTATTTCATGGCTAACCAATCCTTTCTATCTCAAGGGCATCAGATTCCACTGGAGGAACAGGTTGTATGGCTCAAGGCAGAAGCTTGCTTCAGCTGCCTCTAATCATACATGAGATGGCCTGAAATAATTTATTTTTTTTACCTGTGCCACATGTTTTTCAGCTGTTGGAAAGCCTCTGGGGCTAAGGAGTATTTGAATCCCCTTCTCTCACTTTCATATTGAGAAAAACTGAAAAAAATGAAGTATTATTGTTGTAAAACTGTTTGGAACATTTGACCACATACAATTTAACAGTTGTTTGACTAAAGAAATCTTCACAAAGTTTTCTTTCTGGGGAAAATTTAAGAAAAAAAAAAAAAAAAAAAAAAAAGGAAACAAAGGCAAGTGAAGTCACAGCAAATGAATTGTCAGGGAGTGACAAGAGCTGCAGGGGCCAGTCCCTGAGGGTCCCACAGCAGGAGTCACAGGTGGCCTCAGTGTTGGCTGGGCAGCACCTGCACCATGGGCCCATCTGGGAGCATCAGGCAGCAGCTGGTTCTATGTGCAGTCCAGAGGATCCAAGCACATCCATCACAGGGATAAGGCTGTAGACCGTCTCTGCAGCGGCATTGCTGGGGAAGGCCCCAGGGGCTAGATGTGGGATCCTGGGCCATGGGTGGGTAGACTGCCAGTGGAAGCCTCAGGGGATGAACCAGGCTTGTGCCATACCAGCTAGAGTCTTCAGGGCCTAAAAACCTGCCAGTTTTCTTTTGTAGGCGAGGGACACTTAGACACTCATCACATTTTGTGACTAGTGCATTTTTGGCAGTCACAGTAATGTGCTGAAGCATCTTTTTTGCTTTGCAAGAACATAGGGATGAGCAGGGGAGGAAACTAATTCAGGGTGCATGTTTGTAACATCTCTCTTCTCATATAATTGCAAATGTTTTAATTCAAAGTCTATCTATTATTTTGAATGAGGGAGACCAAAGACTTAAAATTGGTGTTCCCTTTTTCTAGACAAGTGCTCTCAAATCTGTTTTCTGCACTCCTCATCAAAACAAAAAAAGAAAGAACAAGTAAGTCTTCACAATTTTGTTTTCAGATACAGGGCCTTCTGCCAGTTTAGTGGTTTCATTCCAAGAGAAATTAGGGAAAAGGAAATGTGGAAAGCTCAGGTGCAAATTGGATGTGTTATGACTTGTGTATCAATACTTAGAAACCCAGCAGAGCAGATGATAGAACGGTCATTTGTTAAATGCTCAGGCAGAGGACAGAGTGTTGCTTCTGTGCATGCAAACAAGGACACCGTTATTATTCTACAGGAAAGGTAAAAAAATAACTGCTGAGTATTATTCAGGAAAATTGTTAGCTGAGGAAGGGATTTGAGAATGCAAATTATAACAGACAGTAGAGGGCCAGAATATTCACAGTTTCAGGTGGTTTAAATTTGACTAAGCAGCACAGCTCTGCAGGAGGCTCATTTTCAGAGTATGCCTGAGGATACACCAAATGAGCAGAAAACCTGCACATGATGCATGGAACCGGAAAGCTCAAGGATGCCAGAGGAAACTGGCATCCACTGGTATTCACAAACTAGGCTGTCTTGCAAGAATGCTTTACCCCAGTATTGCAAAACCTCATTCAAATGCATTCACTAGAGTGCAGAAGCAAACAAGATAACAGCAAGAAGAGAAATGTGGTAAGGAACCCCTCTCTTCACCTTTGCTTTCTTTGCCCAGAAATAATTTGCTTAACTGGCAAAGTGACATAATGACCAGCTCAAGAAGACAGGTATGAGTTTTCCAATATTGCTTAAAAAACAATGATAAAGAAAGGAAACATACTAAATCAGGTAAAGAGGGCAGAAAGGAGCCAGAGTCTAAAAATACTGTGACAAAATGAACACAGCCCCTTTCTGTGCCACAGCCCAGAGCTCTCTGAGAGGAAAATTCCTGGAACACATGGGGAGGGGAGAAGTTGCGGAAGCATCCTATCGGTAGCCTCTCTGGCATTGGCTAATATTTCTGTACTATCAGAAAGCATATTTATGTATTTATTTGTTTTGGTTTTGTTGTGTTTTAGTTTGTTTGTTTTTTTTTTATTATAGCTATTGCCATTTGGGCTTCAATGCAGTTTATCTGAAGTAACTTATATAGCTCAATCACAACACTTTCAGAGCATAGAAAAAATATATTTTCTTTTCCAGACGGTTTAAATACCTCAAATGTTTTGTTCAAAACACCTATGGATTAATTGCCAAAAATGGGTTTAGATGTTTAGGAATAGTGGTTTTCAGTGTATTTTGATGAAGATTTTATTCTCTTATTTGTACGTTTTCACTTTCTATTCACTGAAGAACACTAATTTTGACTACTTATTGTAAAATACTTTGATGTTTGCTTGAGGTCTAGCCTTGTATTGCTTCCCTGTTTGCTGCAGGCAAGTTCAACCAGTTAGATAAATCAACAGTGAAGAATAATTGCATTTGGTAAAAGCATACTGAGCCCAATGGGTGTAGTAAACTAATTTCAGTTCTGTAGCTCCACAATGAAGTCCATTTTGATCATTAACATCACACAAAAATTAATTGAAAAAGCTGACTTTTAAACAGTTTTTTGTGAGAAAATATCACAAGTATTTCCACTTAGTGTACAACTTTTTCACAGAAACATAACTGTTAAAAAATGTAAGTCTATGATGTTTTTTATTCAATATTTTGTACAACTATACTATCCTTAAATAATTAGCATTCCTTCAGGCTGAGACATTCCTCATAATCAAAAATAAAACTATTTATTTATTGAATATCCAGAAGATTGACTGATATATAAATTCCTTTAATTGACTTACCTAGATGTCTCTGAGGCATGTTTTCTTTTCAGTGATAGGCTAATCACCATTGTGGTAATGTTACCAGTGTATTTTCTCTGCAAAATAATATTTTTCTTTATACTTCAGTGTATACCGGAGTCTTATAATATGAATGAAAAGCTAGTCAATCAAGAGCTGATGAATTAAGAGTAGTGAATAATTTTTCAATGCTTGGTATGGTTAAGTCTTCAAGGTTAAAATATCAAGGCTAAAATTAATCCCAAGCAATAGGTTTCTTTTATTTTTTTTATGGAATGAACAAATACATAAGACCATGTCTATCTACAGTAGAAGACAAGGTCTTTCCATATAATTTGGAATTTTTCAAGGGAAATATTTCAGAATATGTTTAGGCTAAGGGCTGATCTCCTTTTATCACAAGGTGACCCACTTATAAGATGAGGGAAAGGCTGTGGATGTTGTCTGTCTTGACTTTAGTAAGGCCTTTGACACCATTTCCCACAGCATTCTCCTAGAGAAGCTGGCTGCTCATGGCTTGGATAGGCAGATGCTTTGCTGAGTTAAAAACTAGCTGGATGGTCAGGCCCAAAAAGTTGTGGTCAATGGCATTAAATCCAGTTGGTGGCCCATCATGGGTGGTGTGCCCCAAGGCTCAATACTGGGGCCACTCCTGTTTAACACCTTTATTAATGTTTTAAACAAGGGGATAGAGTGCTCCCTTAGTAAATTTGCAGATGACACTAAGCTGGGTGGAAGTGTTGATCTACCTGAGTCTAGAGAGGCTCTACAGAAGGATCTAGACAGGCTAGATCTATGGGGCACGGACAATTGCATGAGTTTCAATAAGACCAAATGTCGGGTCCTGCACTTCAGCCACAATGGTGGCCAGCAGCGCTACAGACTTGGGGAGGAGTGTCTGGAAAGCTGCCCAGCAGAGAGGGAACTGAGAGTGCTGGTTGACAACTGGCTGAGCATGAACCAGCAGTGTGCTCAGGTGGCCAAGAAGGCCAGTGGCATCCTGGTCTGCATAAGGAATTGTGTGGTCAGCAGGGCCAGGGCAGTGATCTTACCCTTGTGTTTGGCACTGGTGAGGCTGCACCTCGAGTATCGTGTGCAGTTGTAAAAAGGTGGGGATTGGTCTGTTCAATGAAGTCACAAGTGAGGACAAGAGGTAATAGCCTCAAGTTGCACCAAGAGAGGTTTAGTTTGGATCTTAGGAAGACTGTCTTCACTGAAAGAGTTATCAGGCATTGAAACAGGCTGCCCAGTGCAGTGGTGAAGTCACCATTCCTGAAAATATTTAAGAGATGTATACATGTAGTATTTAGGGATATGGTTTGTTAAGGACTTATCAGTTTTAGGTTAATGGTTTCACTTAGTGATCTTTAAGGTGTTTTCCAACCAAGGTAATTCTGTGATCCTGAGTTATATAATATGTGGGTAACTGGGCTTTCTCCTGTCAGCAAATATAGTTTGGGGTTTTTTTGCTTTATTATACTAATTAAAGATTTATTTTGAGCAAAAATAAAACTGTATTATTTATAACTTTTTTGTTTGATTTACAAATGTACAATCTCTTGGTAATATATACTGCTAGGAGCTTACTTATTTAGGTCAGTCACTTTACACTGGCCAATAATTTTCACAATTATCCATGCATATGATAAGAAATAATTCCTACATATAGGATGCACATTACATAACACCTCTATATTAATATAAAAATCTTTATTTTTATGTATTATATGTTTTATATTTCAGACACATTATGTCTGTATGTGTGAGTCTATGTGCAGTCCATACTGTAAGAAACCTGAACTGAAAAGTCTTTTGAAGCTATTAATTCCTTTAAGTAGAAATCTTATTCCCAAGAAAAAAATTAGATACTGAATCACCTGCTCTACTACTAAGTGGAAGTGCTAGTCTTAATTTTTCTCCTAATATATGTCACAATCTTAAGCACAAAATTAAATCTAATTTTTATCTCTATGTTTAAGAAAATGAGCTGCCGATTTATGCCAGTTCATTTTGTGTAAAAAAACACAACCAAAAGGTCATTAACATATTTCGTTCTTCTACCTCTTAGAAGATAATAGTTCATTATAATGCAAATGGAAACATGCTTTGGCAAAACTTGTTGCGTCTCTTACAATCCATGCAAGACATTACTAAAGAAAGAATGTTATAGCTCATATTAAACTTATAAGCTGTCATATTTCTGGATATGTAAGAAAATTCTGTCACAGAACTGATTAATAATTCTAATCTATATGTGAAGCCATCTGCAGTAATCCTTTCAGATTTCAGAACCAGTTTAAGATTGAAAAAATGAATGGCTTTCAAAAAATGTAAGAATACCACCAGATGATGGCATTTTTATTTTTAATAATAACATAATGAGATTAATAATATTAATAGCAGCAGCTTTCAAAATATAGATCAATTATGATTTTACAGAGTGAAGTTGCAATAGAAGTCACATGGCCACTGGAAAGAGAGTAGAAAGAATCAACTCAGAACACCTGTTCCAAATAGAATTTCTACTGCATGAATAACTTCAAAAGTCCATTTTGCCCTACTGAATCTAGTTGAATTAAAGAATTAATATAATTTTGAGCATGTGCTTAAGTGCTATACTGAATATAAATATGTGTACAATTAAGCATTTTCTGTAATTAGGACTGTGACGTGGTGATATAGTGAGATTTTGATTTATAGAAATTCTGGGAAGAGATTAATCATTGGCTTTTGACTTGCTTGCTCACTAACATCAATTAGTGTCCAATTTAAAAAAAATATATTACTTTTGCATGAACAACTGGTGATGTGTTTAGCAACTCTAATTGGTCTTCTTTGAATCACATTGCTAGAAATACAGAATTAAATCAAGAAATTAATATTCTGACTGAAGCAAGAACTTCAACAAATCAAAACAACACTGCATAATAGTGAAAAATAAGATGGAAGCTCCACCACTCCTTAGCTTAAAAAAATCTATCTTTCATAACATATTTACAAAGTGGTTTACCCTCATATTCCTCCTATTTTATTTGCTTATTAAAATGTCCATTCTTTGTCTCCTCAGTTTAAATCTCTGTATTTTATTAGAGACACTATAAAGCCCTCCTGCTTTTAAGTGACAAGGACATAAATTCTCATATAATTCCCACTTAGCTTCAATTGGAAATGAGTATTGTCTCTATTTTAAATGTACCCATGTATGCTGAACTATGGAGACATATTTTCTCATTAAAAAGATGAGAAAGTAAGTAACTTACTCTATAAATTTGTTACAAGCAAGTACATGAATTATTTAATGAAGATATACTTACAAACATACTCTCAGATTTATTAATCCTGAAGTGGCAGATAGTTGTCAGATACTTACACTAGCAAATATACCAGCAATGGAAAACAAACTTCCTGTAGTTTCTGAAAATATCCAACATATTTCCTAGAAAATTATTTCCTGTTAGAGTTGTAAATAATTCATTATTAGAGAGAAAAATGTTGCTGGCAATTTATTTATTTAAACACTCACACAAGAACAGGTTTCCACCATGGCAAAACTGCAAATTAAAAGACTAGATCTATCACTTTGTGATGTCTCACTAAGCCATTAAACTTTTTAGTCCCCCTACACAAATGTAGCCTAATCGATTCCATTGGGAGTTCACCTATTCCAGTGCTTGTTGGCCCATGAAGAAACTGTTGTGTTTTCTTATGCTCTGGGTTTGCCTGAGATAGAGAGAATTTTCTTTACATCATATGGCGCCAAGTCTTGGATTGGTGACCAAAACAGTGTTGATAACACAGGGGTGTATCAGCTATTCCTGAGCAGTTCTTACACAGCCTCAAGGCCTTTTCTGCTTCTCGCACCACCCCACCAATGAGTAGGCTGAGGATGTGCAAGAAATTGGGAGGGGACACAGCTGGAACAGCTGACCCCAGCTGATCCAAAGCATATTCCATGCCATATAACATCATGCTCAGCTTATAAAGCCGGGGGAAGAAGAAAGAAGGGGGGAAAGTTTGGAATTACAGCATTTGTCTTCCCAAATAACCCTTAAATGTGACAAAGCCCTGCTTTGTCACAGGCGGCTGAACACCTGCCTGCCTGTGGGAAGTAGTGAATTAATTCCTTATCCTGCTTTGCTTGTGTGAGATACTTTTGCTTTACCTGACCTATCCATGATGAGAGGTGGATACCCCATCCAACACTTCCAGGGAAGGGGCATCCACAACTTCTTTGGGCAACAAACACTTCTCTGCAAAGGAACTGTATTTCTTATTATTTTAATGTGACAAAGCATTCATTAGATGTCCTTTGATTAGAAAATGAGTGTAGTTGGTAACTCCTTTGGATGTTACATTCAATGGTATATGAGGATTCATCTTGTAGCAACACGTTAACAATAATAAGTGTTTTGCTAGGAGGATTGAGTTGGAAGGGGTCTAATAGAATTATTCTTTATAAAGGATGACCATAATTTTCTACTTATTTAACAAACAAACAAATAAAAAACAAAACAAACCCAAAAGCCAAACAATACCACCTACAAGACCTGGTAGATTATTCTCATATAATTAATATTTCCTTTTGAATGCTTGCATAATTTGTGCCCCTTTCAAAAATTTTTACTGATTGTTCCACTCTGAATATTTGTATTAATATCCTGGATTTGGTAAAGACAACACTACTGTAGAATGAAGGACATCAGACTTGCCCAAATATAAAAAAGATATTATATAGGTATAGATATAGATACATAACAGGATTGTGGATAATCTACTTCACTTAGGAGTCTGCGTTTAAAAATAATGTGTTTGCAGTAGTCTTGTTCTACAGTACACACAGAAATTTACTATATTCTGATAGTTCGTTAATTTGTTAGTTTTCACTTGTATGAAATATGTTCTTTTGTGTTCAGCTACCCTAAAATATTCTGGCTACTGTTTTACAGGACTACTACCAGCAAAATGAAGTTTTGTCAAACATCAATGTGGTGAACTGAATTTAAATTCTAGGAGTCAGGATGCAATTTACACCTCACATATGCCCTCCAGAAAGGTTTAAACTAACTGCATTGTCATTAAATTTAAATGAAGAGATAAATGTCAGGGACATTAATTTTCTTTGCCTTAGAAAAATGTAGTTATTTCTACTGTGAAAATTAATTGTTCCATTCTTAAAATTAAATCGTGTTTCTCATTACCTATCTACATTTCCTGACACAGCACTAAAAGCCATGTGATTCTTCTTGGTATCTTTTGTGATTACAAAACCTTGTCTGAAAGAGTTTGAGAGGGAAGTTTGGGGTCAAATTAACATAGTAAGTTCAGAAAAGATAAAATACTATTGGTTTTGCAGAGGGTGCTGTTTAACAAGCAACCTGCCCTTGAGCATCTCTTTGACGTAGTCTGTATTATCTATGCTGGGATCTATGAAGCAGTTTCCTTTTCTGTTTTTTTCCCCTATGCAGAAAAAATGGGAAAACCTTCAATTCTTCCACTTTTTCAATTAAATGTGTGCCAAGCAGGCCTTGTTTGATTAAATAACAAATTTTTAAATTACCTGTGTTATTTTTCATTCTGTAGTCCAGATAAACAGATTTTTTTTTTAAAGTCTGTGCTTCATGTGGTAGTATTTAAATGAAATACTTTTTACAAATTAACCTTTCAGGACATCAGTGTACCAAAAGTAGTAGGGTGTGTGTTCATCTGTCAGGAAAATCACGATGAACTGCCATCATTTGAGACCAATAGCTGCATAGCAGACCATGTATTTAAAAGCAGAGGTGTACTAAGGATATTTGAAAATCAGTTTCATTAGGCTTTCTCTAAATGCCGTGATGATTTTGACTATGTATGTGAATTTCAAAAAAAGCAGGATCAATAAACCACACTCTGAATTGTGTTCAAATTATCTGGGGGTTCAGTCCTGGTGAACCAAAGCAGCAGATTTAAGACAAATATGTATTTAAAATAAACACAGATGAACCACATTTATAATCTAAAACTGAATGTAGTGCATTATACTTATTCTACATGACATAATGACAGACTAACTGGAGGTTAAAGGTGGATTCAATATTTTCCTAACCTTCTAACAGCCCTAAAACCCTGTGCTCAAATATCCAGGACAGTAAGAACTATTTTCTTGCATTTTTGTCTCCTTTTAAATGTTCTTTATTGCTCAGCTGGGACACCCACAGGAAAAAGTTTGCTCAACTCCTGAAGAGAATAGCATCCGCTTTCAAGAGGACTTGAATGATCTACCTGAATAATTAAATCAACATGCTTGACTCCTAAGCAATTATAAAGTCAATTTATTCATTAATGCATGCAGAACTTTGTCAAACTAGTTAGGTCTTTTCCTCACCTCTTTGATTCTTCAGCTTCAGTTAGAAATAATTAGTAATCATCTTCTAACTCCACATAAGTTTATCTGTGACCAGGTTATAATCCTTTGTTCTTTAGCCAACTTTTATTTATTTTAAATATTTCTTCCTCATTTATGTTTATGAGTCATACATTTCAGACAGGCTACATCTCAGAAAGTAGCACACCTAAGCTTTCACTTGGATGGATTCCAAGAACAAAGTTTATGTTTTTTCTCCTTGTAACTGCCGTGATTCTTCTCTGAATGCATATGTTATTTGAATTTACCTTTTCTAACTGTAAGAATGAGGTGAAGAAACATTATTATTCCATTTATATATCAGTTCTGAACTTTTTTCCGTTTTAGCACACTCATAATTTTTTTGTCAAAATAAGAACATTGGACAAAATCAAACCCTGAAATGGACCTTTAAGAAAATTTACAAGTACCTTTCCTTTAACTCAGTGGTTTCCTTTTCTAACCTATACGCTTTTTAATCTTGTTTCTCACAATTTTCTAGTACTTTTATCAAACAATAACATCTCTAATTTCATGTGTCACTCTACTGAACAATGTACTGAAAGGTCAATAGAAGAATTGCAACCGTTCTTTTCTATACAAAGAATAAGCTATTCCCAGAATGCATAACTCTGCAAACAGCCATATTATTAGCTGCTTCAATAGTTAGCCTGAAAGAACTTTGTGCATTTAGTTTGGTCTCTCAGAGAGTTTGGTCTTGCTAGGTGACATCTGGCTTTTTGTAGTTTATGTAGTTTATGTAGTTAAATATTCCAGTTGAATATTCTTGCCATATTAATATTTTGATTAATTCAGTATCATCTCTCAGGGTATGTCCCACTTTTGTCTTGTGTATAAAGCATGATATGCTCCTGTGCTCTTTTTTATGTGATCTCTGCCTCAGAAGTTCCTATCATCTTTATCTATCTACTTACTGACCTATCACCCACTTATAAATATAAAAACACAGTATGTCTCTGAAGCTAAGCTGTTGCACAAACAGACTTGGTGTAAGAACACTAGGCAGGAAGCAGTGAACTCTAAGGATACAGTTTGTTCAACCCAGAACTACTTTTCCAAAATACAATATAAAATTGTATTTTGAAATTGTAGTGGTGTAAATTATATATATCTTCTACGAAGTTAGTAAATCTCATATCTGCTTATTTTCAGTCTTATCAGCTAGGCTAGAACTGAACACTGCCTGGACCTGTGGTTCCTGCTTGCTCCTCTGGTCAATAGTCCAGCTACAAGGGAAGCACTCAAGATTGCTCATAACTTGATAGTTAACTCCTGAGTATAAAAAAATAGTCCGTGTCAGTTTGAGAGGTCCCTGGAGCACAAGGTAACCACTTTCTGGGTTGCTGTTCTAGACACACATAGGTAGCTATTATATCATCTTTAGAAGAGAGCATAGTAGACCAGACTCTAGGCTATAATTACTACTGCTTTTGTAACCTGATTAGGAGACAGGCACTCAATTTAGGCTGAAAAGAGCACATGAACCACTGTGCCTCCAGAATCCTTACGTATGGAAATGACTGCACCAGTGAACTCAGTGTTTCCTTTTGTGTTTTGCACTTTACCTATACTACATATAACAGTAATCTCTACTGATTGACAGAAGTGCATGTTTGTATATACTATACATTCCCAAACCCCCAAGGATGGGTTACTAGTAATAAGGTTCTTAATTCAGGGATTTGAATTAGTCAGATTAAAACTCATGCTGTTGTTTTCAGGGGAAATAAACCTTGCCTGGCTCCTATTATCACTGGTCTTAATGCTTTTCCCCCCTCTATTGTTCATCCTTTCACTTAATTTTAATCATTTAAGCATTGCTGTAATTTAATGGACCCCTTAATTGATTTGAGATCAACCTGAGTTTTCCAAAAGAGCTTATAAAATTTAAGTCAGAATTATAGTCTTTTTACAGATCTTTTTAAGAAAACTGCGTAACTATAAAGCAGTAGAAACAATATGATAGGTGTTAACTAGATGCAGACATTAAAATGTTTTTAACAAATTAATATATTTTAGGACAACAAGATAGGAATAAATTCCTATGTTCTATGGTAGGAACAGCTAAGGATGCGGCAGAGCTATCACACTCATTAAGTAAAATTTTTATTTCTTGAGTGTTATTTAATTGGATAGCACTTAAAATTTCCCACAGTGAATGGAAAACTGTAGAGTTATGAAGAAAAATAAGTAGCATTCACAAAGATTATACCTATGTATGTACCTACACAAGCCAGATGTATGTATTCTTTATTGTCAATGGAGTGATGTCTTCCAGAGGAAACAAATATTTCTCCTCTTCTATAAAGCAGATTAGCTTCTTTAAGGGGTTTTTTATACCTCTATTCTTTCTTGTGTTCTTAATTTCAGAAGACAAATTGAGCCAATGGATTCACATCAGCATTATTAAAGAACTCCTTTGTGTTTACACAGGCTAATAATCAAACCAGCCTCTAGTTACTTTTCCTCCTTTCCCCCTTACCCCCCACCTCCCTTTCAAAAACTTAAGAATGGCGTTTAACTAAAGTTTATAATTGGGACATGAGTAAAAAACAGGCTTACCTTTCAGAGTATAAAGCAGTAGTAAATTCTCTGAAATGTATGTAATACAAACACAAAATTACTTTTATTGTTTTGCAAACATACATGACAGGTTTTGAAATTAAACTTGGGAGATTTCAAAGGAGTATGATACTGACTATGCCTAGAAACATAGCACATGAATATTTCTATTAGTGTTTAATTGTTAAAACTATACAGACATGTTTAGTATTTGAATATGCTAGTGTAACATATATAGAATTTGAAGGTTACCAAGAAATAGTTTGATTTCGAAGATGTGATACAGAAGTCAAATTAAAGTACAGGTTGTTTTCTGAAATAAGAAATGCTTTCCCATGCTAGCTGTGCTGAGATGAAAAAAAAAAAAAAAAGTGTTTTTTGGTTGTTTGTGGTGTTTTTTTTCACATTTCATCTAGAAACTATGTCAATTTGATAAGATAACTGCATTCTTATTTATCTGAGGTCTTGATTTTTCCTGTAGAAAATGTAGATTTAGTTGAATGTCTGTTGTTTTCACCCAGAATCTTCAAGACATTAAAGCAACAGTGATGAAGAATAGACAAGGGATACTGCTCAAATGCAGACCCTTACAGACACTGGGAATGTAAAATATATCCATAATTTTTATTAGTTTGAAAAATAATTATAGTAAAAGTTGATTAAAAATCTCTGTATGCTACTAAGTATGGAGTCCCACTCATACTGCATTTTGCAGATTGCAGTCATGAATGTGAATACAGAAGTGATTTCAGTGGCACATCTACTGACATAATTTCATTTATACCCTTTTAACAATACTGAAATGCAGTGGAGGCTTCAGAGAAGAGCTACAAAGATTCAAGATTAGAATGATATAATTTTAATAGAAAGTTAAAAGAAGATTTCATTATAATTTCAGGCACCTATAGAGAGTGAAGTAACCCTCAAACACATCACAATGCCTACCGTGTTTCATTTTTACTAAACTCCTAATTTCCACATCGCAATCAACATCTTTCATTTTGCTCTACAGCAGCACAGCCACTTTCCCCCAATAGGTAGAGCCTAGCATGTTTTGCAAGCTAAGCCAAGTCAGCAGACAGACTTTCTTATTTTCCAGGTAGGACCTAGTGCCTCAGACACCCTGAACAGTGATTTCAGTTAAAATCCACCATCAGTGAATGCCTTTCCAATGGAATTTATTGCTAGAGCTCTTACAGGGATTAAATCTATTCACTTTATCAGAGCTGAAGACAAGTGATACAATAAAAATAAACTGTGCTTATTTTTTTGGTAGTCATCTTAGAGTAATTCAGTAATAACCTCTTCAATACATTTAGAACAGTGTACCCTATAACAGTGCAGTACTCCTCGTGATAATTCCTAGTATTCAGATGCAAGAGAAAGGTATAAAGTTTTAATTATTTCATTCCTATTAGGTGAGTGTATGACAGTGAAAAAATGACAAACTAGAACTCCAGCACTTTTATATGTTTGCTTATGTATATATATATATATATATATAAAAATGGCACAAAAGTATGGAATTTATAATAATGGTTTTCTTGTGCCATGAAATCTTTCCAATTACTGTAATAAGGTAAACATTTATTACATTACTATCAAAAACTGGTCATAAACATAAAATTTGAAAGAACTCCCATGGGTACTATTCAGACTAATAAATTATTTTTCACCAATAAATAAATTGAACAGTTTTTATACAAAGTACTTCTGATTTTTCAGGTTATCTTAAATAATATATTTTTCAAGTTAAACAAATGCTGAAAACCTATGACTAATTTTTTCCCTGTAATTGAGATGTTTTATTTATAAATAGATAACCATGTGCTTTCTAATATACAAGAGACTTCTTCCTTTAGCAGATAGATTAAAGACGATTGAAGTCAGAGGCTCTAAGAATAGAATATCATTCTTTGCAACTGCTACATTTTTCTTGATGACCCTTTGAGGCCTTGGTCTAGATGCTGCTGTAAACTTCTGGTATACCTGACCTGATATTGCTGTGTGACAGTTTCAGATAAACGAAGCACATGATACATTTATTTTCAATATATTTAAATCATAGAATCATTTAGGTTGGAAAAGACCTTTAAGATCACCAAGTCCAGCCTTTAATCCTACTCTAACATGTTCACCCCTACAAACACCACACTCGTACAACTTCTGAACATCAAAGGGTGCTGACTCGACCATCTCCCTGTTCCAATGCCTGACAACCCTTTCAGAGAAAAAAAATAAATCCTAATGTCCAGTTTAAGCCTCCCCTGGTGGTAGCTTTCTTCTGTTCCCTCTTGTCCTGTCACTATTTATTTGTGAGAAGAGACCAGCACCTACCTCTCTACAATGTCCTTTCCGGTAGCTCTAGGGAGCGATACAGTTAATTAAATTTTGGTTAATTACAATTTGGAAAGTTAGGTTCTGATTATTTTGTTTCTGTTTTCTAAAATATGACAACTTAAGAATATGCTACTTCATTTAAGCAATAAGCATCAGCTTCCTTTTCTTTAGACTAAACAGCCCCAGTTCCCTCAGCTGCTCCTCACAAGACTTGTTTTATAGAACTTTTACCAGCCTAGCTGCTCTTCTCTGCTACCATTCCAGCACCTTGATGTCTTTCTTCTATTGAGGTGCCCAAAACTGAACACAGTACTTGAGGTGGGGCCTCACCAATGCAAAGAATCTGTGATTTGGAAGTTTAACAGAAAGTGGAAGAACTTGTTTCTTTGTCAAGAGGGTTCTACGTGCAGACTAATTTTGTGGACAAAAAAATACCAAACTAAAACAAACAAACAAATTTAAAACTTATCATCTCAGGTTAAAGATAGGATGAGATGATATTAGGATTCATACAATGCCAGGCTAATGAGTGGGGAGGTGAGAGAAAGGGTCTGAACCTAGGCCATGACTGGAATATAAATCCTAATTCTGGCATTCTGAAACATCAAGTTAGATGCTGTTTCTTAAAATTTATCATACATGCAGAAGTGGTATTTTTAATTTCCTCATACCCCTTTAAATATGAGCCCTTTTTATTATTTATTTATTTATTTTTATTATTGTTTGAATCCACCAGTTCAGCCTCAGCAGTAAAAATAGACCAAGCCACATCCATTCTTTCTATTTTGGTGGTATGGTAACCACGATTTTTTTGGCTCTGATTCCTTGGTTTGTGTGTATATTAGCCAAAAATTCATTCACAGTCTCCTGTTACATATTGGTCACACCTGTAGCTTCCTGACACCACATAATCCATTGGTTATAACATCACTTGGCAGTACGGAAAACAACTCTTCTCTTGTGTTGCAGACATTAAAAATAAAGATTATGTCTTTGGTAAGGAAGTGAAGCAGTGCCTGGAGCAGTTAGCTGTGCAATGACAGCAGTGAACTTTAGTGAGAATAAAGGTAAACATCTTTCTATATTCCTGACATATGGGCTAGTGACTCATCAGGTTTTTTTCATTTATCTCATTGGATTATCATGCTTTCATTTTTATGTTCTCCTGTAATTATCACTATGTTCTGAGCAGATTAAAAAACTATATTTTGAAGAAAAAAAAACTAACAAAAGCAAAGAAAAAAAAAACATATGCTTCTCAAAGGAAGAAAAGCACATTTATTCAGAGTCATTGACGAGTATTGTGGTACATTTTCCAAATTGTTAGATGTTGTTACATTCCAATCTTCTGTTTATGTGTACAGAGTTTTTTGTACCAGAAGCATTTTAAAGACGTTGCTGGGGAAGAAGAGAGGGATTGTTGAGGGGAGGTATATTTGTTTATTTATAATTTGAAAACAAAGTTTGCCTATTTATAAAACATGAACCATGGTACTTGAAAACATCTCACAGAAAATCATCACCTTGAGGGAAGAAAACTTTCCAACTATTACTTTGGTGAAATTAAATGCTGTGACTAATGCCAGCAATTACCCTGCTTTATTAATAGCTATAAAGGACCTATTTGTTTCCATGTTGGTGCTTACCAAATTGATCTGTCTTTTAGTGAGTGCTGAAGTGCAGATTTATTAGTGTTTCTTTCAGTATTGAGTAGGAGAGAGCAGCAGAGCCAGACCTGTTCAGAGAAAAGTTAAATGGAGGTTTTTTGTAACTACAAATTTATGACACAGAACTGACATCCAGGAGGGGCCACAATGAGGATTGCTGAGAGCCTGGTCACTGCAATAACAAGATCAGAGCTCAACGTCATCAGTACAAGACCATCTCCTCAATGCTGGATTCAGCGGAAACTACCTGAAGATTAAATTGAAGGACACCACACGTGGGGCCTCACAATGTAGCTATTTCATGTTTTATGGAGTGAGAGTTGCATAAAATGAGTAAGAACCAAGTCAAAGAGGCAGACCAACAGTGACAGTGCAGTGCAGATACAGCCATGTCTCTCATTTAGCTCTAATATCACACACAAGGCAATGAAAAGCAAATTCCGGCTTTCAGTTAAAACAGTTTTCATCAGAGGCATTAAGAAAACTTGGGTATTAATACCCAAGTAATGAAGAAGATGTTAGTATGTTCCCTTTTATTTTTTGGCTCGTGCTAGAGCTAAATACTATTGCAGTCACCTTTTACTTTAAGAAGATTTAATTGCCATAATTATCCTTACTTTTGCATTGGTTAATGTGTCTCAAAATAATACGTTAAGGAAGCATGCTTAATGTCCAGACTCTATATGCTAATAAAACAGATACAGTTAAACCATTAGTGGTTTGTACATCTTATCATAACAGTTGGGATAAAATATTAAAAGGCTAATCTTAACAGTCATGGATGTCAATCTGACCTGACAGAACACTTAAAAATGTTCCTTGGGTGTTTTTGATTTTTAATAGAAAAAAATGCATTTAGCTCAAAGTAGAAGTATGAACTGCAACAAAGTCTTCTTTATACTTAAGATATCTAAACGTTTTTTCAACAAGAATATTTATTTTGTTATGAATATTCATATCTTATATTACATTACTGCTTAAAGACCTATCTGGAACCACTGCATTATTGCCTAAGATACAGCCCTGCCCATGACAGCACATAAAAAGTGCAAGAAGTGCCAATTTATATGCAGACCACAAAGGTACAGAGATTTCCCCCAGGATTTATGGTGAACTCAGATTAATACCAGTCAATTCCATAGCTTCAGGCTCCTCTAAGGTTATTCTTGAACTCAAATTCTTGCATAAGGCAGGATTTCTGACCAAAATATCCATACTCTTCTAACACATATCTATTTCTAGTATTCACAGCATTTGACTATGTTTTGCTGTAAGTTTATGTATTCTTTTGGGAAGAGGAGCTAGGGACATCTCACAGTTGAATAACCTGTTGCCACCAGTATATGAAAATATATCAGACATCATTTCAAGCATTAAAATACCCAAAGCCATTAGCATTTCAGGTTTACAAAAGTATTTTGACTTCTGAAGAAGGAGAAAAAGACCTGCTGGCTTTAGCAAGAGTACTTTGATGCCTACCTTCGACTTTTGTAATATAAAGGGCATAAATGCCTCTAAAAACTTGCCTTGGTTGCTCCTGTAAATGTTCGGCTGGTGGTCTTGATTTTACTCACTCTAAAATAGTTTTTTTAAGTCCCATTGGTTGCACTAGTGGGAAATGAAGCCCTTACTGTATCTGTGTCATGAAAGATGGTAACCGACATGTAAGCAGAGCAACAGCTTCAGTTTGAAGTTACAATGATCTACAAAGTATGCAACCTGCCTAGAAATCACACCCAAAGTGTATTCTGTTTTTGAGATGCAAATAAAAAAGCTGTGTGGGCTCACTGAGACATTGAGGTATCTGTAAGTCAATTCTAAGTGGAGATAAATATCTTATAATTGTTTAGCCTAAAAAAGAATTTTTTAGTTTGAAGCAGAAAAGGTTTTATCTGTGGCATCCCTGAGGAAAGGATCCACTAGTAAAATTTGGAAGGTTAGGTTCTGATTATTTTGTTGCTGTTTTTAAAAATATGTCAACATAAGAATATGCTACTTCATTTAAATTTTACTGTATTTTTGGTTTGCACTAAAAATTTTGAGGCTAGTTACAGCTCAAAAAAAATTTAGATATAATAGAAGTTGTTTCTACAAACGCTGATAAGAGTAGTCAGTACCTTAAATGCCTGCTATTATTAATCTCCCAGGTTTGAGCTATGGAGTTGTTATCAAGATGAAAAGACATTGTTAATAAAATTGGAACTTACAGCACCTTCATCTAGGTAACCATTCAACCATTCATATAATAGAAAGATTGACTTCAATCTAATAGTGAACATGGAAAAAATGCAAACTGTTTCATAATACTGACTTATTTGAATGCTTTGCTCTCAGATGGTATTAATATATTCATGTTCTCTATTCCTTCCAAGGTGAAAAATGAAAGTAAATATAGAAAAAAAAATAATGATTGTTTGCTTTTATTGAAAACATGTTGAATACTTTTAATAGAATCTTTTCAAACAAGGAAGCCATCCTCTTACTAAAAGTTATTTGGTAATCACAAGAAATCTCCTCTTTTTTCAGTTTATCCAAGAGACTATATCAAGTCAGTGATGTTGCAGTTTCAACACTACTGAAAGTAAATAGGAAAATATTTCATAAGAAATAGTCATTATTTTATACATGAGGAAACTTGGAACTGGATGTCTTTGGTGATTCAAAGGCATTTGCTACTAGTTCAGGTGTTTGAATTAGTCCCAAACAAAGAATAGTTTTACTGCATATGTGTGCTCAGTAATTAATATAAAACCAAGGTCTGTGCTGAATCTAAATCTATTTTTCTGCTGAAGAAAAGTGAAGGGCAGTTCAGGTCAGGGCAGGAGACAGGAGGAAATGCCTGATTGACTGGTCCACCAGAATTCTGATCCATTAGTAGTATGTTTAAAGATACCATAGCCAGCTCAGAGACATCTGGAGTATTGTGTCCAGTTCTGGCCTCCGCAGTTCAAGAGGGACAGGGATTTACTTGAGAGAGTCCAAGGGAGGGCTACGAGGGTGATTAAGGGACTGGAACACCTGTCTTAGGAGGAAAGGCTGAGAAACCTGGGGCTGTTTAGTCTAGAGAAGAAAAGACTGATCTTATTAATGTCTATAAATATCTGAGGGGTCGGTGTCAAGAGGAAGGGGCCAGTCTCTTTTCAGTCATGCCCTGTGATAGGACAAGGGGCAATGGATGCAAATTAGAGCACAACAAGTTCCACCTCAACATGAGGAAAAACTTCTTTACTGTGAGGGTGATGCAGCACTGGAACAGGCTGCTCAGAGAGGTTCTGTAGTCTCCTTCTCTGGAGACTTTCAAGACCTGTCTGAATGTGTTTTGATGTGACCTGCCCTAGGTTCTGTGGTGGTCCTGCTCTGGCAGGAGGGTTGGACTTGATGATCTCCAGAGGTGTGGCCTCATCAATGCCGAGTACAGAGGGAAAATAACCTCTCCGGTCTTGCTTGCCACACTATTTCTAGTAAAGGCCAGGATGCTGTTGGCCTTCTTGGCCACCTGAGTACACTGCTGGCTCATATTGAGCCACCTATCAGTCAGAACCCCCACATCCCTTTCTGCTGGACAGCTTTTCAGCCACTCTTCCCCAAGCCTGTAGCATTGCCTGGGGTTGTTGTGTCCCAAGTGCAGGCCCTGTTGAACTTCATGCAATTGACCGTGGCTCATCAATCTAGTCTGTCCAAGTGTCTCTGTAGAGCCTCCCTACCCTCAGGCAGATCAACACTCCATCCCAACTTGATGTCGTCTGCAAACTTACTGAGGGTGCATTTTATCTCCTCATCAAGATTGTTGATAAAGATATTAAAGAAAAGTGGTCCCAATGCTGAGCCTGAGGAACCTCACTTGTGACCAGCTGCCAGCTGGATGTAATTCCATTCACCACGACACTCTGGGCCCAGCCATCCAGGCAGTGTTTTACCCAGCAGAGCGTATGCCTGTCCAAGCCATGAGCAGCCAGTTTTTTCATCAGAATGCAGAAGGAAACAATGTCAAAGGCCTTATGGAATTCCAGGTAGACAACATCCACAGCCTTTCCCTCATCAGCCTGGGTCATCTTGTCATAGAAAGAGATCTGCCTTTCATAAGCCTGTCCTGATGGGATCTGACCACCTGGTTGTTCTGTATATGGTGTGTAATGGCACTCAAGGTGATCTGCTCCATGACCTTCCCTGGCACCAAAGTCAGACTGATAGGTCTGTAGTTCCCTGGATCCTCCTTTCAGCCTTTCCTGTGGATGGGTGCCACGTTTGCTACCCTCCAGTCCACTGGGACCTTCCCAGTTAGCCAGGACTGCCGGTAATCGATGGAAAGATTCTTGGTGAGTGCATTTGCCAACCGCTTGAGGACTCTTGGGTGCAACCCATCTGGCCCCATATACTTGTGGATGTTTAGGAGGTGTAGCAGGTCACTGACCACTTCCTCTTGGATTACAAAGATCTCATTTTGCCCCACCTCCCCATTTTCCAGCTCAGGGGACTAGATGTCTATGTTTTCCCCTGCATCCAAAAAGGGATGGAGATTCTCCCTAGTCCTCCTTTTGTTATAAAAGCATTTATAGAAAGATTTTTTATTGTCTTTGACAGCAGTAGCCAAGTTGAGTTCAAGTTAGGCTTTGGCTCTCCAAAGTTTTTCCCTGCATTGCCTCTCTACATCTCTCTATTCCTCATGAGAGACCCATCCTCTCTTCCAGAGGCCATGAACTCTTTTTATTCCTGAGCTCCAGCCAACTCCTTTTATTTAGCCCAACCAGTCTTCTTCCCTGATGGCTTCTCTTTCAGCACATGGGGACAGCCTGCTCCTGGGCCTTTAGGACTACCTTCTTGAAGTATGTCCAACCTTTCTGGACTCCTTTACCCTTCATTACAGTCTCTCAAGGTACTTTGTCAATTGGTCTCCTGAATAGATCAAATTCTGCCCTCTGGAAGTCCTAGGTGGCAGTTTTACTGACCCCGCTCCTTACTTCTCCAAGAATTGAAAACTGCAAGTTCATGGTCACTATGCCCTAGACTTCCTCCAACTGTTAATTCCCCCAGAAGTCCTTCTCTGTTCATGAGCAGCAAGTCCAGAAGGGCACCCTCCCTGGTTGGCTTCCTCACCAGCTGTGTTAGGAAGTTATCTTACATGCACTCCAGGAACCTCCAGGACTGTTCTCTCTCTGCTGTATTGTATTTCCAGCAGACATTTGGGAAATTGAAGTCCTCCATGAGAACAAGGGGTAGTGAATGTGAAACCTCTCCTAGCTGCGTATAGAATATTTCATCCACCTCTTCATCCTGGTTGGGTGGTCTGTAACAGACTCCTACTACTATATCACCTTTGTTGGCCTTCCCCTTGATTCTTATAAAATTCCTCATGATCAAAGAATTCAAAATTCCAACGGTGACACCAGCCTCTAAGCCACATGATAATCAGGTGTTTTCCTCTCTGTTTTTTTTTCCTACCACTTAAGGGATTGATGAAAACACCTGTGCACCTGAGCCTTCACCCAGACACCCCAATACCTTGAAATCCTTTTTAATTGTCTTTGGAATTCTCCTTGCAACCTTGTCACTGCCAACCTGGATAAGTAACAAAGGGTAATAATCAGAGGGCTTTACCAGACCAGAGAGTTTCCTTTTAACATCTCTAACCCAAGCCCCATGGAGGCAGCAGATTTCCCTGTGGGATGGGTCAGGTTGACAAATGAGACCCTCTGTTCCCCTCAGAAGGGAGTCACCTACTACAACTAGCCTTATTTTTTTCTTAGTTGAAAGGTGTGGGGGTGAGTCACTAATCCTGGGAGACTTACTGGACGGATCTTCATCTCCATCCTCATTTGTTCAGCCCTCAAGTTCCAAAGCCCCATACCTATTGTGCAAGGGCAACTGGGAAGGTAAGAGGTCCAGAAGGGGTTTTGCTTGCCTATCCAAGGAAGGACCTGTCTCCATTCCCCCATGTCCTTTAGGTGTCCCTCTATCCACTGCCTTTGCCTCAGGGTATGGCCCCACCAATCTATTTCACTCTTATATTCTCTGATGCTTCTTAAACTTTTTACTGCCTCCTTCCATTCAACCACCTGACTGAGAAGATCATTTATTTGCTCACACCACACACAGGCAGTGTCTCTGGCTTCCTCCAGTACAAGTACCAGGCTCAGGCATTCACTGCAGCCAGAGACGTGCATGGTTGTGTGTTTGTGAGGGAGCTGGGTCTGAGTTCCCACATTCTTTCTTGCAGTGGATTTTGGCCATGCTGTGACCATGATCATCTCTCGAGCTGGTCTTGCACACATTTCTGTTAGAAGGCTAGCCTCAACCGGAAGAGCTGCAAACTTCTGTTGAGTCCCTCTACTCCCCTCAGGTTTCTCTGGCTCTGGGAACCCCTTGTTTGCCTGAATCTAGGCATTGACTGCTGTCACTTCAATTCCTTACTCTTCATGGTCCTGATGTTCCTCCTTTCACACCCACCTGCACTCACCCATGCACCAAGCTCACGCCACACCTCTGCGATGGCCGCTTTTAAAATAGCTGTGACTCCCCTGACATGCCCTTATCCACATCAGCCTCACTGCTCTCTCATGAGAGACAATGATTCTTGTCTCCTTTCTGGTCTGCTTCTCTACTTAGGGCTTCTCCATTTCTGAGAACCCCGCTGTGCATCTCAATCTAGCTCAATTTTTTTTAAAGGCATAGCACTCACTGCTGCTGCTGCCTCACTCCTCATGGTCAAGAAGAACATGGATCTGTTGAAACAAGTCTACAGAAGGGCCACAAAGATGATCAGAGGGCTGGAGCACCTCTCCTGTGAAGACAGGCTAAGAGAGTTGGGGCTGTTTAGCCTGGAGAAGAGAAGTCTCCAGGGAGACCTTATAACAACTTCTAGTACCTGAAAGGGCTACAGGAAAGCTGGGGAGGGACTTTTACACAGGCATGTAGTGATAGGATGAGGGGTAATGGCTTTAAGCTGAAAGATTTATATTAGCTACTTGGAAGAAATTCTTTAGTGTAAGGGTGGCGAGACACTGGCACAGATTGCCCAGGGAAGTTGGGAATGCCCCCTTCTTGGAAGTGTCTGAGGGCTTGTTGGATGGGGCTTTGAGCAACCTTCTTCTAGTGGGAGGTGTCCCTGCCTATGGCAGGAGGGTTGGAACTAGATGATCTATAGGGTCCCTTCCAACCCAAACAATTCTATGATTCTACAATAAATAATACTCTAAATCATACATAATGAAGTCTGAGTGCCTTTCTTAGTGGGATCATCACTGAATAGGCAAATAACTAATGAGATGCATTGCGATCCAGTCTTTCCTCCACAAAATTTTCTAATTGTATCTTGCACTTGAAATATTCCATGTGTCTTAAATGTTTTTTCAGCTTTGTGTCTTTGGAAATGCATATTAAGTACCCCACTGAGATAATGAGATTCATCATGGTGGTAAATAGAAAATTCTGTTTCTTGTCAAAGGCTTAAATCATAACAATTATAAATATATGTTATATTTTCTTGTATACTGCATTACTTTCATAAGTGAACAGAATTATATGACTTTATGAAGAAAAAGTACTTATGTAGATAATTAACATGCACTGCACTTCTCATGGAGACAACTTTGTTGCCAATGTATATTCTTTTGGTGTCATACTAAAAATAGCAGCACAGATTTTATGCACATTTAGTATGTTGCTACTCATTTGAAAAGTTCTGCTCTTGATTGAGGTTACGTAGACAAAACCAATGATCAAACAGGCAAGAATGTGCAAAGTCAGGAATTATGAACAATATGTTGTGGTTTTTGTTGACAAGTTATGCTCAGCATAGCTAGATGTATCACAATTCATGAGCTCAGATATTGTTGTGTGCCTCAGGAAGTCTGGCAGCAGTTATGAATGGATTTAAAAATTTGGCCTAAAATTTCCATAACAGAACAAATTTATTCTGATTCACAGGAGCAACATTTCAAATATTTTCAAATGGAAGTCTAAAAACATTAAATTCCAGTAAATGTCAAAATGTTTTATTTCAACATACTCTGAAAAATGAAATATTGCAGTAGGTTTTGCAGGAATTTTTCCTTCCTTCCTTCCTTCCTTCCTTCCTTCCTTCCTTCCTTCCTTCCTTCCTTCCTTCCTTCCTTCCTTCCTTCCTTCCTTCCTTCCTTCCTTCCTTCCTTCCTTCCTTCCTTCCTTCCTTCCTTCCTTCCTTCCTTCCTTTTTTCCATGTCTCTCATGGGAGATTCCAAGATTCAAAATCTTCAGCTGACACCTAGAAATTAAAGGTAGAAATCTTAGCTAGAGCTTCTTATTTCAGCTACATCTTACTGCAAATTAGATTTTTGCCTTTGTTTTACACTGATAGATTAAAATAATGGCAGTTAACCACAAGAGCTAATTAAAGATGTACAGGTCTGCATGTTTGAATACTCTCCACTTTTAAGACAAATGAGACTGGAAAAGTTGCATTTCAGCAGGTAGGTACTGATACTGGATAGCAAAATTAATTCAGTACCTACATTTCCATCTTTAACATATATTCTTTCTATCTCAACTAAGCTACAAAAACGTCCTTCAAAATTGATAACGTACTTCCACTGTACAAGCCAAGTAAACAATTTGGGGTTTTTTTGTTTTGGTGGATTTTTACAGTCTTAAGATTTTAAAAATCAGACTCAATGCTTTAAGGGAACGACTCATGATTTCTCAATGCTTTAAGTCACATATTATCAAAGTTTCTAGACAGATAGTTGGCTCGGTGATGTTACTGAATAAAATGCTGAGTGAAACCCTCTACTTTTCATTTTCTTATATTGTTGCAGTATGTCTAGGTAAAGAAAGGTCAATTTACTATCTTGCTTGCTTGCCAATATAAAGAGTATAGAGAAGTGGACTAAGAAACTGGGATAGCAGTAATTTATGCATTGATAATTTATGTATGGCTTTGGTTCACATAATTTTTTCTTTATTCAATAAAAAATGCATAGTTGCCATGGAAACTGCTACAACATAGGATTTGGATTACTGTGAAGGGGCAGGGAATTTTTATAAACAAATAAACACAGAAGGCACATAATTCAACTGCTAATCAGCATCATGCATGTTATTAAGATGATAGAGCTCAAGCTTCCAACTGTTG
This sequence comes from Apus apus, assembly GCF_020740795.1. Lineage (NCBI taxonomy): Eukaryota > Metazoa > Chordata > Aves > Apodiformes > Apodidae > Apus > Apus apus. The sequence continues at coordinate 107,437,445 of NC_067282.1, forward strand.
TTGAAGGCGCAGACGGTTCAGTCCACACACTTGATCTCTGCATGGGTGTCCTCAAATATAATATCCAAAGGTATATTGAAGTCATGTTATTTCCCAGTTCCAGTGACAACACACTTCTGAATAACTGTTCAACAATTTGGTTTTAAGCACAGACAGATCCCCAAACAAGACTTTATTTTCTAAGTGCTTACTTAAGCGTATGACCTCTTTATGAACCTCCAGTATGAAAGGTATGACTATCTAAGAAGACACAGAAACTGTTGATGCTTTATGAAATCTACAGGAGAGAGAAAATCTGTGTTAACTGTATGCGTAGGATAGAAAGGACAAATGAGTTTTATTTAATCTACTACTCTTATTTTCAGTTCTTTTTATATCTTGCTTGTCTATTTTTTCCTCTTTTTGAAAATCCTTGGCTTTTCATTCCAAATTAAAAATAATTGCAGTTCTTCCCCAACATGCACACACATCCCCATCTACTTAATAATCATGTCTATTAAAATCCATTTCTGCTGCTATGTGAATTTTGTACACTTCTAATTTTGTCTTTATTGATATATATAAATTTATATTAATATATTTATAAATATTTTCTATTTAATAAGAATACTGAGACCAGTTTAAATCTAATCAGTCTTGAACAATATTGTGAGAGATGTTTTTCTTTTGATGTGTCATGGTTTAACAAGAGACAGAAAATAAACCCCACACAACTACTCTCACTCCCCCGTCTCACTCCTCCCTGGTGGGAACAGGAAGCGATTTGGAAGGGTGAAAGCGAGAAAACTCGTGGGTTGAGATAAAGACAGTTTAATAGGTAAAGCAAAAGCTGTGTGTGCAAGCAAAGCAAAACAAGGAATTCATTCACTATGTCCCATCAGCAGGCAGGTACTCAGTCATCTCCAGGGCAGCAGGGCTCCATCACACTTAACAATGACGTGGCAAGACAAACACAAAACCTCCAAATGTCCCCCTCTTCCTTCTTCCTGCAGCTTTATATGCTGAGCATGACACCATATGGTGTGGAATATCCCTTTGGCCAACTGGGGTCAGCTGTCCCAGCTTTGTCATCTCCCAGCTGCTTGTGCACCCTCAGCCTACTTGCTGGCTGGGTGTTGTGAGAAGCTGAAAAGTCCTTTACTCTGTGTAAGCACTGCTCAGCACTAACAAAAACATTTCTGTATTATCAAGGCTGTTTTCGGCTCAAATTTAAAGCATAGCCCATACAGCTACTATGAAGAAAATTTACTCCAACCCAGCTAAAACCAGAATATGATGCTTTACACAAGATCAGTAAAAAAAAAAAAAAAAAAAAAGTGCATTTCAGAGGGGTTCAGAGTCACAGATTATTTCAATTTGGGTGCTTAGTACCAATTTTGCATAAAAAGAGCAAAAATGTAGCAGGTGTCAGAAAATGTTGTTTTATGAGCAAAAATGTGAAAAAGTTAAATATTTATATAGTCTGTTCAGTGGCCCATGTATTGACAAAATTATGCTGACAAACACACATATTTCAAAATTGTCTTTATTGTTTCATCCCAAATATATATATATATATTTAAAATTCCATAGAAAATATGTATTGCAAACATTTTCATAGAATCATAGAATGGTTTAGGTTGGAAGGGACCCTATAGATCATCTAGTTCCAACTCTCTACTTCAGATGCCAACAACGCCCTGCAGTTCTTCATTGTTATACTAGCCCGAACACAGGGCTTCAGTTTTGAACAACCTCACTCTTTGTTCCCACCTGCTGCTGGAGGTTGCTACTTAGGCACAACCATCCCCAGATTGTTTCTGAAATGGTAGCTTACATTGCTTCACTTGCCTGCCTGAGGAGAACCTCATGTGAAGATACACTGATGAACTTAGAAATCTAGAGAGACTTGATGCTGTGAGGCAACCACAATAACCTCATAGCCTTTAAAAATCACCACCTAAAATAGCACTTTACGTGCCACCATTGTGACAAGAGACACATCTACTAAAGAATGAGTGCTTTAAGTCCTAAAGGAAGAGTGGAAAGAGCATCTGTGTTTGTTTTCTTCACAAGGTGTTTTGACTGCTTGTTAAAAAGGTCTGTTCTATTCTTACATGAAAAAACTTTGTTCCTCTTCATTGTCTAACAACATCATTACCATAACTTACACCTTCAGGTATCCAAACACATAGATTGATGAAGCAGCAAGTGTACGTAAATTAATTACTGTTTTATAGAATTTATATCCCTAAACATGGCTACCCACTAACTTCACTGCCATTAAATGCCCAAATCTAATAAATTACATCAGATCCCCTCAAGCTGCCATGTAATTAGTGTCAAATGTTTCCTATAATTACTATAAATTATATATGCTAAAAAAAAAAAAAAAAAAAGTGAATTTTCTTTGCAAACACATCAAATAGTTTGCATGGGAAATAAAAAAGCAAACAAAAAAATGTGCTGTAGCTGGAAACTTACTGTAGCTCTTTAAGCAGATGGGAAAGCCTCCACAAATTTCACAATTACTTACTTACAATTACATGAGGCATCACTTTAGAAGGGCCAACCTCTGGAACAGAGACCCCTCTTTATTAAAGTTTATTTTCTCAACTGATACAAAGTGATATAATCCTGCTGACGGTGAAAGACCTTTAGTTCTGTAAGGGGGAAGTGCGTAACAGCCACTATTTACTTAAATTATGCAGACCAAACAATTTCTCTAATTTTTACTACACAGCAGAAGAGTTTTGGAATAGATTTGATGTATGAGTTTTCCCTAAAATGTGGGTTTGGTCAGAAAATTGCAACTTGTCAAAACTTGCATTCCAGTGCTTCTGGTATTTTGGTGACTACAGTAGAGCTCATGTTCAGCTAGCCATGTCTACTGTTAACAGCACTCTCATAACAACTTAAAACTCAGTATAACCTCCTGTAGCTGCAGTGTGGATATACACTAACATCCCAGCACTCATGCAAGACACGGGACAGATGTAGAATTGGCTACAGAAATGCAGGCAGATCTCTCAAATCAGATCTAATTCACGTTCTCTATCAATGGCTATTTTACAGGTTCTCCAATTGCCTTTTTATTTTTTTAAGCTGCTTACTTTAATCTGCATGACCAAAATAAAGAAGCTCTTATTTATTTTTAACTGAAATATTTGGTCTCCAACGAGGCCCTATGCAACATTGCTCTATGTTTCTCTTACTCATTTGTATCCATTGCAAAATGGATATTAAGTTAATGATAAAGACACAAGCCTTTAAGTAAATTTTATATAGAACTTTTGTGATAGTCACACCAATGTAGATTGTAGCTTTGTTGTCTAAAATGTGAAAGTACTTGGAGGTAGGAACATCCCAAAGATGACCATGCATTTCAGAACAGGCTTTCTACATGTCTCCATTTGCCAGGGGGGAGTAACTCATTCTCACAATATCCTCACCAAAACTCAAACAATTTGAATGTTTTTGGAAAACAGGGCTCTAGCTGATTCCCTGGGAACATTGAGGGTAGGAGCATCTTAAAGTTAGACTTAGCCTTGATTACTTCCCTATAAACTGATGCATATGGTTATGGCAATATGTGAGTGCATGTCTGAAACTCAGCTTGTGGCTCTGATGAAAAGGGCATATGCAGACCTAGCTACTAACATTTAGATTTAGAAGAATAAAAACCTACCTCACTTTTTGGTTTATTCGTATTCACATATATATGTGGTTTCTTACACCTGCATACCAGGATGTGGTGGGAGGGCAAATTATGTTGGGGAAAAAGAAGAGAAAAATATGATAAGCTCTTTGTTTATGTCAGTAATACCATTATGGCAATGTGTAAAGCAGTAATGCTTATCATAGTGCTGTCATTTGCAATGTCATGGATACGAAGTTCCATTCCTGATTTTTTTTTTCATGTTCATTCTTCTAGTAGCAAAAATTGCACAAGGCCAAAGGGCTGACACAAATACACTGAAAGTTTTGACAGATTTATAGTCAAATAATGTTAAATAACAGCATTCTTCCAGAATGATTGGCAAATAAAGAAGCCTAGGAGCTTTATGTAAATGAAAAGTAACAAAAATAAAAATAATAATAAAAAAATCCTTAAAAAAAATCCCCAACCCCGCTTTGGGAACACTATTACAGTTGTTCCTATGGTAACCAGTTATTTGTGCTGCATGCATCATCATATATATTTCAGGAACTGGAGTGCTGGAAAGAGGGGAGGGAAAAAGAGCACGTATTACACATAATTAATTCCAAAGACAAGCCCATATTAAAATACTTGACCCTTTCAGTAAAAGCAACACACCTTTATGTTATTTCACCCACTTGACACTTGAAAGTGTGGTTCTCAGAAAAGGGACTACGAAAAACTGGCATACACTTACTCATCTGCTTCTATTTAGTTCTGAGTCATAGATCTAATTCACTGCTAAGTAGCAGTTTCAGTCTTGTCTGAACTGCACAACTGAGGTGCTAAAGGGAGAAAGCATTCAGTTGCTTTCAAGACCACATACCTCCAAGTGACTGCAGGCAGTGGCAAAACACTGATAGCCATTTGAAATAGCTGGTTATTACAAAAAAGGTAGAGGTATGCCCAGAGAGGAGAGTGAGTTACACTACAGAAAGTCATTTGGAAGACAAGATCCATCAGCTTCTATAGTGTTCAGCCTTTTGTGCTAGGTAAAATGCACTCCTCTCCAAGCTTTCTTTTGTTAGTTTTAGTTTTGCACTGTCAGGCTTTGGTGTGAGGTCTCCAAATGCTGAACTTCCTAGTAATGTGCAGAGAGATTGTACTGTTTCTCACAGCCAGGGCTGAATAAATAAAGCTGGCAGCTATTAAAACATCCTTTCCACTGTAATCTGAAAATATCAGATCTTGTATCAGTGGGGGAGTTTAAACTTGAAACTTTTCAAAGTTCAATAGCTTATTACAAAGAAACACTGTTAGATACACCTTTAAAATGTACATATATACAATATGTACGCTATATATATATATATACACACACAAAATATACGTATGTACAATATCCAATATATAATCTTACAAAATGTAAGATTAGCTGGAGTGCATGGAGCTCTCTCTGGGGACACATGAGGAGTCAATAGAGAACTTATGGGTTAAGATTAAAGGAAAGGCAGGCACAGGTGACATTACAGTGGGGGTCTGCTACAGGCTGCCTGACCAGGAAGACAGCATAGACGAGGCACTCTACAGACAGATAGGAGCAACTTCACCTTTGCAAGCCATGGTGATACTCATGGGTGACTTCAACAACCCTGACATCTGTTGGAGGGACAACTCTGCAAAACACAAACAATCCAGGAGGTTCCTAGAGTCCCTGGATGACAACTTTTTTCCATATCATTAAGGAACCAACAAGGAGAGGTGCTATGCTGGACCTCGTTCTCACCAGCATGGAAGGGCTGATGAAGGATGCTAAGTTCAAGTGCAGCCTTGGTTGTAGTGACCATGAAATGGTGAAGTTCAAGATCCTTAGGGCAGTAAGGAGGGCTCACAGTAAGCTTACTACCCTTGACTCTAGGAGGGCAGATTTCAGCAGCTTCAGGAATCTGCTTGAGAAAGCGTCATGGGATAACATCCTGGAGAGAAGAAGGATCCAAGAAAGCTGGCTCATACTTAAGGATCACCTTCTCTAGGCTTACAGAGAGGTTGTCTGAGCAGCTAGGGATCAGGTGAGGAGAGCCAAATCCCAGATGGAATTAAATCTCACCAGGGATGTAAAGAGCAATAAGAAAAGCTTCTATAGGTATGTTGGGGATAAATGCACAACCAAGGAAAATGTAGGCCCTCTCCTGAAGGCAACGAGAGACCTAGCTAAGCAGGATATTGAGAAGGTTGAGGTTCTCAATGAATTCTTTGCATCAGTCTTCTTTGGTAAGTGCTCCAGCCTCATCCCAAAAGCCACAGCAGGTGAAAGCAGGGACTGGGGGAACGAAGTACCCCCATTGTAGAAGAACAGGTTTGTGACCATCGAAAGAACCTAAAGGTGCACAATTCTATGAGACCTGATTGGGTCCATCCAAGGGTCCTGAGGGAGCTGGTGGATGCAGCTGCTAAGTCTCTGTCCATCATATTTGAGAGGTCATGGCCATCTGGTGAGGTTCCTGCCAATTGGAAAAAAGGGAACATAGTCCCTATTGTTAAAAAAGGAGACCTGGAGAACTACAGGCCAGTCAGTCTCACCTCTCTGCCTGGCAAGATCATGGAACAGATCCTCCTGGAAAATCTGCTAAGGCTTGTGGAAAAAAAAGGTGATTGGTGACAGCCAAAATGGGCAAGTCATGCCTGACCAATTTGGTGGCCTTCTATGACAAGGCTACAGATATGGTAGATAATGGCAGAGCAACTGGCATCATCTACCTGGATTAGTGCAGCCCATCAAAGCCAGTATGGCTGGAGACATGGAACATGAAGCTGAGGAACTGGAAGAAGCTTTGCAGTTAGAAGGGTAGGCTGAGGTGGTGGTAGAGTAGAAACATGAGACAACAAAAAGCAGGAGTTTAGGATCCTAACTTGGAGGACTGAGATGTGAAATTTGAGGAAGACACAAGGGTTAGCCTCTTTTGTACCTGAGTGTGACTTGGCTTGTGCTACCTTATCAGTTTTCTCATTAATTGCCACTACTGTTGAAAGTATCTGGAACTCTTACTGTGTTGCAACTGCTACTGAGGGTTATGTCTGACTCCTGAATTTGAAAACCTGGCCACTTATTGTGCCTGATGGGCAGGAACATGATCCCTACTGCTCTTCTTGACACAGTTTGATCCCTTCCTCTGTGAAAACTGGTATTTTCTCAAAGCTGGACTTCTGGATTATTACCAGACAAACTTCAGACTTTTATAGATCCTTGCATTCAGGAAGAAAAATCACAAGAAAAAAATATTCTTCCTAATTTAACTGTTAATTTATTATATAACTAACTGTTCAGCAAAATCATAACATCTCTAAACTCCTTGAACTGTAAACTGGGTACAATAAATAATCTTTTCAAATTACTTTGCCTTGATTATATTAGTGCATCTCACTCCACCTGTTGTATGTGGAGTTTTGTACACCAATAAATTATACTCTTCAGAGCAACCATAAGATTCCATCCATTATCCTGTATATTTGATATATGAAAGAAAAAGAGAAATTGAAAATAACTGAAAAATATTTAACATATACTGTGAAGATAAAATTCCCAGATAATATTAATAATATCACATTATTATTTTTTTTAGTAAGGTTTATAACAGCTGGGAAGCCTTAACTCTGTTTTTTGTAATGTTATATATATTATTTTTTTCCTCCTGTGGATATTCTAAAAATCTTTCCTAAAATCCAGTATATTAAAAAACAGACATGGAGATGAATTAATTTTCTCATACACTATTTTCAGTCTCATATATAAAATCTCTGACTTTTTCTTGTCTACCTTATGCTACATTTATTTTTTTAGATATTGACATGTAATTGCCTAATATCTTAGTTTAAGCTGGACTAAAGATAATTTTCTTCTTAGTAGCTGGCATAGTGCTGTGTTTTGGATTTAGGATGAGAATAATGTTGATAACATACTAAAGTTTTAGTTGTTGCTGAGTCAAGGACTTTTCTGCTTCCCACCTCACCCCACCAGTGAGTAGGCTGGGGGTGCACAAGAAGTTGGGAGAGGACATAGCTGGGACATCTGACCCCAAATGGGGAAAGGGATATTCCACACCATATGGTGTCATGCTCAGCATATAAAGCTGCAGGAAGGAGAAGGAAGAGGGGGAGGTTTGGAGTTAAGGCAGTACTCTTCCCTAGTAACCCTTATGTGTGAAAAAGCTCTGCTTTGCTACAGATGGCTGAACAACTGCCTGCCCATGGGAAGTGGTGAATGAAATCTTTGTTTTGCTTTGCTTGTGCGTGCGGCTTTTTCTTTACCTATTAACCTGCCATTATCTCAAACCACAAGTTTTCTCACTTTTACTCTTCCAATTCTCTCCCTCATCCCAACGAGGTGGAGTGAGTGAGTGGCTGTGTGAGGCTTAGTTGCCAGCCAGGGTTTAACCATGACACCTAAATACAGCTTAAAACTAGTATTCTGCCAATATTTTCTGCCACTCCAATTTTAAACACATCTGATATCTATTTAGAAGTAGGCACACTCCTCAAGTTCAGGAAAAAAAAGGAAAAAAGGAAAAAAATATAGTGGTTTACAGCTAAAGAATAAGAAGTGCTGCCAAAGAAGAATCTGCATAATTTTACAAAGTTGCTTCTGATTATTTTGGAGATGGGACACATTAGAAAAATTATGGTCCACTTACAATAGATAAGTGCCTAGGGTTTTGTTGGAAAAAAAGGAATAACGTGACTCTGAAACAGGTAGCTGCATAAAAGTCACTCAATATGAACAAAAATTACCTGTTTTTCATGTATAAATGAGATGGTTCATTCAACTACAGTTTTTTGTATCCTTATGAATCGTTTCAAAAGTTATAGTAACAAGTCCTTTGAATGTTAGTGTGTTGAAATACCACTTCACAAAGGTGACAGTTCCCTAATTTCTGCTCCATTCCAAAAGAGGATCCTCTCTCCCAGGTATAAATGCATGCTATTGTTACAGATTTTCAAGTTAAACATAGAAAGAAACCCAAACCAACCACATTTAAAAGACATCCTTGGTTCTACAGAGTTACTTTTCTCACCAGAAAGAAAAGAATTATCCTAATATAAGAGTGGGCTGAACCTGTAGGTCATTTCAAAACCAAATGCCTTTGGATCAAGACTTGCAAATATTACCTCACTTCTCCAGCCGCACAACTTATGCGTGAGTGTCCCTATAAAGAACATGATTGTATGCTGGATATTTTTCAGAAACATTAATATAATAATATGCAATTATTTCAACCATTTTTTAGTAAAGAGAAAAGAGAGTAAATTATAGGACAGTGTGCTTTCCTAGGCTTAGACTTACTCGGAAAAAAAAAAAAATTGATACAGAAGCAGAGAAGACTTTTCATCTTGAGAAGTACTTACACTTCTCTGTGTCAGTCTAGCCAAGGTTAGATTTTGTTTTACTTTGGATGTTCTAATGAATAGCACACCTACATATACAACGGGAAATAATCTCAAGCTATTACAATTGACATTCCATTGAAAAATAACAACATTTACAACATACTAAAAGCACATCAAGCAATTTGTTTCTAATCATGCTTTCATAACTCAAAACCTAGATGAAGCCGCTTAAAATATACAAGCCTCGTTTTTACACCTTTCAAAAAGAGTACCGTAGAATCTCCGGCAGAAGCTGAAATTAACCCTGAAGCATCTTGAGCTCTACTGAGCAACAGTACTATGCTTTAGGGCTGAAGCATTTTTGTTTCTTCTCTTCACTTAAATACCATTTTAGTTTATTGCTTAAATAAGCTTTAAAAATGTAGCCGTTTTCACTTTCATGCTTAACTTTTTTAAGCTACTTTTGCAAATTGCTCATTTTCTCACTACCATGTTGCAATTTACAGTTCACCCTCCAGCTCAAGTGGCTGCTTTGTTTACACCTCATCAAATTTTCTTTAATTCTCTTCATCTCATTCTCTCCTGATAAAGTAATCTGTCCTTTTCCCTACTGATTTGAAAGCAACTCAGTGGAAAGCAGTACATCTTGCAAAAGTTAATAATGAAAGCAAAATGATTTTGTAGTTTGATGTTTGGCATCTTGGCAAATAAAAACACTTCCAGCAGAGCTCCATGTAACCTTGTTTCTTTTTTAGAACAGAGATTTGCCTCAAACACTGATGTTGTTAGAATTCTTGTAATTACTGTTCTCCTAATAGTGATACAGCAGAGCAGGATTCTCATTACAGCTACTATACGAAACAAAAAATTTCATTTCTTTCTGCTCACAAAGAAAAATCTTAATCTCTCATTAAATTGTGTTAGGCAAAGATATTGCAAAAATATCTTTCTGGATAGCTGGCTTGTGAAAGAGAAAACAATAGTTCTGTCAACTGAACTAATTCTGGGCTGACCCAACTCTGCTGTAGGTAATAGAATTAACCCAGATGAGATCAAAGTGAAGTGAATCAGTCTATGAATATATTTTAAAGTCTGCACAGCAATACTGCAAGCCTTTTGCAATGCTCAGTGGATTTAACTTTGCTTTGAAGACATTGCTTCTGCTTATACGGGGAAGCTCTGCTTGTACTACATGAAATCCCATGCCCCTTTTAACTGGAATACTACTAATGTCTGGAGTGGTAGAAATGTAAACTCTGATGGGTGATACACCGTCTCATTTTCTCACAGTATGCTCCTTTGAGAGTATGTGGCTGTGCAGCAATGGATGAGGCTACTGATAGCCCTATCCCGACTGCTCCTCTCTGGAGGTGGTGGCACATTCTAGTAGCATGAACCTTCCACAAGGGGAAGCTGAGCATATGCTGGACCTGAAAGCTTTGAGAGGGCAGAAATGGAACAGGCAGAGAGAGGAGCAACGGTTTGAACACACAAAGGGCTGCTAGCAGTGAACCTGGAACCAAATGAGGAAGACCTCAGAGAGCAGGGAGATCTTTGAATAGCCTTGACCTGGCCTCTGGGAAACTTCTTCCCTCCAAGATCTTATAACAGCCTGTAAGCAGTTAACATTTCTCTTGTATCTTCTCTACTAATTTGTTTTTTCTATTTCCTCCAGTCTTCTTTCCAAATCTCTTTTAAAACCCCCTCTTTGCATCTACTCAAATAAAAACCATTTTTGACCTTAGAGCCTTAATGGTAGTTCTGCTGTGCTCAATGCAAGAAATCTACAGACACTGACCTAAAAGCTCATAGCAGCTTCAGGGTTCAGTGACACAGTAAATAAAATGAATATAAATGAATGAAATGGATTTTTACCAGTGTTGAGAGGACTGTTTCACTTATTACTGCTGATCTTTAATTCAGCTGTAAGGGTCACAGAGACAAAATTTGCTACAATTTTGTTCTCTACAGTCAGTCATACAACAAATGACTGGCTCAGTTATATGAGTCATCAGCTAAACAACATATTTTGGGTAGCAATTGGCTAGCTTTAAGAATTTTTATTGCTATTTTGTGCCTCTAATCCTAGGAAAAAATGTACATAAAAAGGAAGAAGCTTTGAGCTGTGAGCACTAGTTCTGTTTTCTGAAAAGAAAACAAAGTCTACAATATTTTTGAAGCAATCTTCAAGTGATATAACATATGAAATTCAAAGCGTATACTATGCAGTGGAATCCTAATATCAAATGCATAACAAGTTCAAACATAAAGTTTCAAAAGCTCACATTTGAATTTGTGCTTTATGTCTAATGATTTTACTAGAAAAAAAGAAGGTCCAAAGACAGAAATAAATTGAGACATGCAATAAATGAAAAGGTATAGCAAGATTTAGGTTAGCAAATATGATACCCATCTACAAGAAGGGCCAGAAGGTGGACTTGGGTAAGTACTGGTCTGTTAGTCTGATTTCAGTGCTGAGGAAGTTTATGGAGCAGATCATCTTGAGTACCATCACTTGGCACATACAGGACAACCAGGTGATCAGGTCCAGTCAGCATGGGTGCATGAAAGGCAGGTCCTGCTTGACTAACCTGATCTCCTTTTATGGCCAAGTGACCCACCTAGTGGATGAGGGAAAGGCTGTGGGTATTGTCTACCTAGACTTTAGTAAACCCACTGACACATTTTCCCACAGTGTTACCCTGGCAAAACTGGCTGCTCGTGGTTTGGATGGATCTAAGTTTTGCATGGTGAAACTCTGGCTGGATGGCCAGGCCCAAACAGTTGTGGTGAATAGAGCTAAATCCAGTTGGTAGCTGGTCACAGGAGGTGTGGGCTCAGTACTGCAGCAAGTTCTGTTTAACATCTTAATCAATAATCTGGATGAGGGGATTGAGTGCATCCTCAGCAAGTTTGCACATGACAACAAGTTGGGGGGGAGTGTTGATCTGCCTAGGGGTAGGAAAGTTCTACAAAGGGATTTGGAACAGGCTAGATCGATGGGCTTGGGGCAATTGTATGAGGTTCAATAAGGCCAAGTGTAGGATGCTGCACTTGGATCACAACAACCCCATGCAATGTTACAGGCTTGGGAAAGAATGGCTGGAAAGCTGCCCAGTGGAAAAGGACCTGGGGGTGCTGGTTAACAGCTGGCTGAAAATAAGCCAGCAGTGCCCAGGTGGCCAAGAAAGCCAACAACATCCTGGCTTGTATCAGAAATAGTTTGGCCAGAAGTGATTGTCCCTCTGTACTTCTCATTGGTGTGGCTGCACCTCAAATACTGTGTTCAGTTTTGGGCACCTCACTAGGAAAAGCACATTGAGGTGCTGGAGCATGACAAGAGAAGGGCAACAAAGCTGTTGGAGGGTTTGGAGAACAAGTCTTATGAGGAGTGTCTGAGGCAACTGTGTTGTTCAGCCTGGATAAAAGGAGGCTGAGGGGAGAACTAACTGCTGTCTACAACTACCTGAAAGGAGGTTGTAGCGAGGTGGGTGCTGGTCTCTTCTCCCAAATAACAAATGAAAGGACAAGAGAAAATGGCCTCAAGTTGTTCCAAGGCAGGTTTAGATTGGAAAAATTTCTTCACTGATAGGGTTATTAAACACAGGAATAGGCTGCCCAGGGAGATGGCTGAATCACTATCCCATGCTTAAAAGACATGTTGTGGTGCTTAGGGACATGCTTTACTTGGGGACTTGGTAGTGTTGGCTTAACAGTTGGACTTGACTACCTTAAAGTTTTTTTTCAAGCTGAATTATTTTATGATTCTAAGATTCAGAATAAGATTAGACAATTACATGGATATTAAGTGCATCTATACTTATATTAAGTAGGAATAACTATTTATAAGGCACTTAAAATACCATTCTTTGGGGCATCAGACACGTATTAACTGCCAATGCTTGAATAAGGTTTTTCAGCATTTGACTAGATGTTTTATGAATGAGTATTGTGGATATGTAGAAGATAAAAGATTCTTTGTAAGGAATAATTTTTTGGTCCTCTCCTGCACCCATTGTCTCCAGACAAACTGTACATGCAAGTATTTTTATGTGTTTGTATTTACATCACTGCTTTTTACACTTTAATATTTCTCAATAATATTATCTGTCATCTGGTTGCATATTAATTATAAGATCATATATTCAGACCAGCTGTTTCAGACTTTGGAAAAGCCACTCTTCCCTTGATCCTTCTCTATTTTGCCTCAATTTCAAAAGGTCTTTACATAAGATCCTCACTAATCTGATAGGTTAAAATGAAAAAAAACAATTATACCAGTTCAGCCTCTCTTAGAACTAGTTCATCTGAAAGACTTTCAATTTGCTAGTGAACAAGTTTGTCCCTCATACTAATATGTAGATAAAAATGCATGCTCACACAGCCTTGAAGGATATTTGTAAATTCTGTTCAGAAATGAGGGCTGAATTTGTCTTATTTCTGATGCACTTACAGAACTTCAGGTTTTTTATTCTTGACAGTATTAGTGATGTTTCAAGAAGCCATTCAAATTCAGCTCAACAAAATTTATTGATGAAGACACTAACCAGCCAGTAGATGTATGTTTTACTTGGTCTTCTTGAGCTCTCTAGTCTGCTACAGTGTGACAGCAAGAATACAAAAGTTCATAACGTACAATTAACTATTCAAGTTTATACCCTCTCAAAAGCCTGCTCTTCACAAACTTCCAGAGAATTATGCAATTCCCATCTGTTTATCTTTGAAAATAGAAATAAAAATTACTGGAAATATCTATCACATGGCTCTTTGCTGATAACTGCTTTGCCAGTAACTTCTGATACTTTCAAAGAATATAGAAAATGCCAGGATGTACAAATCAGTCACACTTGCCATAAAAGCAATTTCAAGATACACGGACTAATGAGCTCCCAAAAGAATCAGCTAGGGTAGAAGTCATAAGTTTAGACAGACCTAAACCTGAATGGCAAAGTAACCTGTGAATTTGTTTCATTAATTAACATAATCAGAAAAAAAAAAAGTATAAAAAATATGCAAGCTAAAATCAACATCTAAATAACAATATGGTTGCTATTCACACTTCCAGCTGTGAATCAATGAGATACTACTCATTTTTCAACATTTTCACTTCCAAAATTTTTAAGACATTAACCTACTGATGTTAAACAAACACAATCAACTGGAAAAAACCCTAGAAGGTACTCACAGCTTGATAGTCCCATAGTTTGGCTGTCATCTGAGATGAAAATTCCTTCACTGAAACTATGCTTAGGTACACAGTCACACTTTAAACTGTCTGACAATGAAAAAGTAAAACCTTTACACAATCAAATTAAAAAACTTTTTACTAGTATGGACAAAGAAATTCTAGGATACAAAACCCAACCAAACCAAGTAAAAGGCTTACAAATATTTTAACTAAAATAGAAAAAGCTGTGACTGTCTTTCTTTTTCTGTTTATGTTCTCCTTTATTTGCACACTGTCCTGTGTTTTCCCATCTGGACTGTATTAAATATAAAACTTGAAATCAGTTCCTATTCTTTAATTAGTATTTCTTAACATGCTGGACCTGGAATTTTGATGGGATGATTAATTGTTTTTTAACAACTCAGTTGCATCTTCTTTCATTATCTCTTTTAAATTTGTGTACACTTCTTAAACCAGACAGAAAATTTTATTTTGCCTTTTCTCCTATAATTGCAGCATATTCTGATTTTAATATATGTTGTCATCTTCCTCTTCCATCCTTCACTATACGAGTTCAGTCAGCACACCCAAGGTGTAGCCATTCTATTGCAGTGTTGGTTGAATGCCTAATGCACTATTTCATTATTCTGAGAAGGTGATGAAGTATAAAGCTTGTACTGTGTAATTTCTCCATATGCTTCTAGGATCAACAGCTTAACAATAGAAATCCAACCGTTCTGGTTTTGTGTAAGGTAAGTAGGGAAGGTCATTCATTACTTTTTCTAAAATACACTTTAAAAAAATGCCTAAAACTATTCCAAATAAATGCCGACATACTGATTCCAGTGACAAACTAGTAATAATAACGAGAAGAACTACTACATAAGACATTAGTTGAACTAGAACAATTTTCATTTATTTATTTATTTATTTATTTTATGTGGGAGACTTATTAAAAACATAAACCAGTTATGTAACAATAATACACTTTAGCAAAACCAGACTCAGAACAGAGTACAGCTTTTTTAGTCAACACTACATCATTGAGGAATCACAGTTGAAAATATCAGAAATACCCATAGTAAAATGACTCAAAAATAAGGGTTTATTTCAAAAATAAATATTACAATCAAGTAAGTTAGTTCACCCACTGGTTATTGCACTCACACTAAAATCTGGCCATGAAGGCCTTTAAATAAATATAACCCTTCCTTGATCAAAACTAGCCTTTAAAACACTCATGTTTCAGATCATTGTATAATTGAAAATGGACACCTGTTCACACATTTTGATGGGCTGAAGCCTTTACAGGCTTACCAAAATAAAACTAACAGTAGATTAATTCAACTATTACCCTGTGACATGTGAGAAAGTTAGTTGCCTCAGGATCTTATACAAGCAAAGGCACTCCCTTCTGATAATTTATATATAAAATAGTGATGGTGGTATTTCCCAGTACATTATCAATTTTAATCTGTTATCAGTTACATAAAATAGAACTAAATAATAGAGGGATTTTTGTTGTTGTTTTTTTTCTTTAAGTTGATTCAGGATCAGACTGAAAACAAATGAACCCAAAAAGAATCTGAATGCTAAAAATGAACCTGGGTAGAATGGGATATTTATATGGATAGTGATGATAGCACAAATGAAATGTTCATAGTTTCAAGCTAAGAACAGGTTTTATTTTCCATTCAATTGCTGTCTAATTAAAATGCAAAAACTCTCCTAAGGTACAGCAGAAACACCTTCGGTTGCTAAACAGTTGTTTAATACAGTAGCAAAACATCACACATTAATTACTGTGCATCATTTGTAGCTTAGTAGCTTAGTTCAGTGGTGTTCTTCATGCTAAAAAACCCAAAACAAAACAAAAAACAACTTTTCAGAACAATGGCAACTATTGTTTGAAGAACACTCTAGCAGTTGTTAGTCAAATCCCAAGCTTTGGCAAATCTTGTTTGCCTTTGTTTTGTTTGCATTGAAAATAAAAATCCCATGTAACTAAATGTAATCCTGGAAAGTATACTGACCAAAGGCTGGTATAGTTGGGATAGCACCAACAACTGAACTTTTTTGTCAGACACTCAATTAACGACTATAAAGCCCCTCAAAAAATAGCAGGTGACCTTAAAAAGATTCTTTATATGAAAAATATTCATCCCATCACATTTAATAATTTAAAGGAAAGCCAGATAGTGGAATTAATCCCTTTCCAATGTACATATCCATAGTAAGTAAAGTGACATAGTTTCTTCTGGTATCCCAAATGACTGTAGAAAGGATCTAGATGCCTTGGTTAAATCATGTTATAGTTTTCAAATGGTTAAATTTAGCTTATATTAAATCCTGTGCTTGTTCTATGGAAATTTGTTCTGATATTTTTTCCTACAAATATGCTATGAAGTTTGGACTATAGATCTGTGCTAAAGAAATAATGTCTGTCTATCTCAAACCTCTGTCTAATCTAAAATACTATTGTTTCATGGTTGTTAACAGATCAAGAGGATTCTTCTTCTGCTATATATTCCTATCTTCTCTGAAATAACATATTAGGAACTTCCTCTTCCTAAAGTTGCTGAAAGACCATCAGTGGGAGTGCCTATTTATACTTAGAGAGCAAACATTAGCAAAGCTCCAAGATACAGTAAGTGCAGTGTGAAAGAATGTTGTGGGGCTTTGTTTCTCATTCTAAACCTGCTGCTACATAGTTTCATTAGGTACTAACTTTTTTTGTTTGTTTGTTTCAAATTGAGAATTTTCTTCCTTTTACCTCTGAAGTAAAAATTGACATTGTGTTGCCTTTTACATGCCAACATTCAACTACATCTTTTCTAGGCTGAAGAGTTCTTTTCATGTAAAGATATGTTGCAAGTATCTGATCATTCTACTTCCTTAGTTTTATAATTATAACTGCACATCATATTCAAAACACAGGAATATTATGTCATACCTTACTATGTTCTTTATTTTTTTTATTCTTCCATAATAATTTTCAAAATTCTGCTTTCCATTTTGGTCTCCTAATCAGGGATATTGTTTTCAGAAAAAATATCTGCAATTGCATTTTTATGTCTTTTCTGAGTACACATAACTTCTTTAGAATCTGTCATTCTTTCTGAACACTTAACATCTTTCTTACCTAGCAGTCAAAAGGCAAATAGATTGTATAGCTTCTGCATGTCTTAACTTTGAATTCTGCCTTCCCCTTTATCTCCCAGATACACTGCATTATCAAATATTATTCTTCATAATCTTCAGCTTTTACAGAATAACTTCCTATTGTCAGCAAAATTTTTTCACTTTTCAAACTTCTGCAAATCAATGTGTTAAAAACCTCACCTCATGTGGCATTCAGAATGTACAGTGCTTGTCTCGAACAATCCAAGAGATAAGTGATGGACTTTGGCACTCAGGATATCTGTTGTCTGTCTTGTGGCATCTGAGAGTTGAACAACATTTGTTGATGGACTAAAAAGATGTCTCAGCAACCCACTGAACTGTTTTGCTTCCCCTCCTGCAATGTGTAACTGGGGAGTTTAATGTGGGACATGCTGAGCTTGGAGAAAAAAAAGGAGATCTACAGCTGGTGCTGGGACAGTGATAACCAGGCCTTGATATGATATCTCATGAAAACCACCAACTTAGCAGGACAAGACAAAGAGTGCTGGTCTCAAGCCACTTCCTAGGACTGAAACTCCACTGCAATAAACTAATCCTGTGGTACCAGTTGTCTCAACCTCCTCTTTGAAATGGCTGGTCTTAACATTTAGCCAAACAAAGACTATCTGCAGGACATAGCCCTGGAGCCGTACCTACCCCCCTGCTATCTCGGAGGAGCACAGAGAAGATAGCAGGATTTTCTCCCTTATTCAGGGAGAAAAGTGGGGGTGCAGTGGGCAAGAACTGTATAAAAATCTGTGACACTATGGGTGCATTTGAAGCACTTCCCCACCAGGAACCACTTCCCCACCGACGACATCGCTGGACCGTGGTGGTAACTATGCTCTCGCTTGCTGTCCTCTGCATTTCTGCTTCCTCCTTTCTTTTCTGTCTCTGTTTTTCTCCCTGTCCTATCCGCTCTAGGGACTTTGCTGTGTTACTCTAATAAAAGTTTGTTGTGCGTGTGACATCTGACCTCGTTTGCGTCTTAATTTCACCATTTGGGATCACCTTTAATAAAAAAGTGCCACGTATCCGAATACCGGATCGTGACACCTCATATCAAGGATTCCTGAAGAACCCTTTCTTTCTGCATGCTACTTGATGATACTTATTTCCACTCGCTTATTTTTTACTAGATCACTAATCCACAATGGATTATAAGAATATAGGAACATTCTTTCAGGAATCCAAATCAATTGTGCAGCAGCTTTTTTGTTTCATAAATGCTGTGTTGCTTCTTCTCAAATAGGTAAGATTCCTATTTTATGCTTCTTTAAAAAAAATAGTTTCTTCTAGTTCTTCCAGCACAAACATCTGACTTACTAGTTTGTAGTTCCTTGCACCTTCCTTGAACTTGTTCTGAAAAATAAAACCAAGCCAAACAAACAACAACCAACAACCAAACAAAAAAACCCCAAACAACAAACCAAACCCAACAGTTACTAGCCACTTTTTACTCTCCACTAATTGGAAGATATTATGAGATTGCACACTGTAATTAATAATTTAACGTGTTGCACAGTAAACACAATTTTCAACATTGTTAGTTGTGATGGGTGACTGCAGAAGACATTGTAATCAGGCAACAGTGATTTCACGCAAAATCTAGGCAGACCTTAACCATACACCTTGGCTGTAGACAGCTGTATGTTAGAGTGACTGCTATACAACCTGAGCACATTCCATGATTTTTTATTTTTCATCTTATTTTTTCCAAATAATTTTATTAATTTTTCAATTTTTCTCATTTGGATAGAAAAGTTTTCTGAAAGCTTTCTTGACTTACCATTGTTATATTCCTTCTAGAGTTTCTCAAGTCTTTGATAGGTGGCACAGATTCTTCAGAACCTACAAGACAATGTCTCCATGGGCCCTGATGAGATGCACCCAAGCGTGCTGAGAGAGCTGGCTGATGTTATTGCCCTACCACTCTCCATCATTTTTGAAAGATCATGGAAAACAGGAGAGGTGTCTGAGGACTGGAGGAAGGCCAATGTCACTCCAGTCTTCAAAATAGCAGAAAGGAAGATCCAGGTAATTACAGACCAGTCAGCCTCCATCCCTGGAAAAATGATGGGTCGGCTCATTTTGAAAATAAACTCTAAGCACGTGGAAGAGAAGAAGGTTATCAGGAGTAGTCAGCATGGATTTACCAAGGGGAAATCATGCTTGACTAATCTGATAGTCTTCTATGATATGACTGAATGGACAGATGCAGGGAGACCAGTGGATGTAGTCTACCTTGACCTTAGCAAGGCCTTTAACACAGTCTCCCATAACATCCTCATGAGCAAGCTCAGGATATGTGGGATTAAAGAATGGATAGTGAGATGGATTAAGAACTGGCTACACAATAGAGTCCTGTCACTGTTTGACTCAGGTCTGACAACAATGCTCTTGATCCCTTCCCCCTCCCACCCAGGCAGGGAAGGAGGGAGAGAAAAAGAGAGAGACTTGGCTGGATTGAAAACTAAACTACACATCTTTAATTAAGACACTAATGAATGATATAAGAAAATATATACAATTATATACAGATGTGGGCAAAAGCCCCTCACCTCCCCCCACCCCCAGGAACTCCCACACCACTCCCCTCAGATGGGACAGTCCCAAGGAATCCCAGAGTTGCTGCTGGAGAAAAGCGGAGAGTTATGAGGATCAGGAGAGCTCGAGATCGGGGGTCGACGATGATGGATGGACAGAGTCCTCCCCAGACGCCGGCCACGGACAGAAGAGAAGGGAAGGGAAGAAGGAAGGAAGCTGTCTTCTGTGATCTCCGACCTTCTTCTGAGCTTACGTAGATATATGGAATGGAATACCTCTGGTCCATTTTGCTGTTTGTCTAACCCAGACTCCCACGGGGGGGCCACAGATCTCCCCGCAGTGTCTGAGCCGGCAGAGCGAAGGCATGACCTTGAAGGCCCAGCAATTACAAAAATATTCCAATGTCTTATCAACCTAGCAGAACACACAGTTGCTAGTTAAAAGAAAGCTCACTGAAGGAAAAAGAAAAGAAAAGAAAAAAATCAGCAAAAGAAAAACTGGCTTAATCCTGGCTCAAACCAGGACAAGCCCAAAGAGTGGTGATCCAGCAGAGTCCAGCTGGAGACCTGTAACTAGTGGAGTCCCTCTGGGATCAGTGCTGTGTCCAGTCCTGTTCAACATCTCTATCAATGACCCTGATGATGAGACAGAGTGTCTCCTCAGCAAGTTTGCTGATGACATGAAGCTGGGAAGATTGGCTGATTCGCCTGAAGGCCATGCAGCCATTCAGCAAGATTTGGACAGGCTGGAGAGCTGGGCAGAGAGGAATATAATGAGGTTCAACAAGAGCAAATGCAGAGTCCTGCTCCTGGGAAGGAACAACAAAATGCACAAGTACAGGCTAGGAGGTGATCTGCTAGAGAGCAGCTCCATGTAGAAGGACCTTGGAGTCCTGGTAGACAAAAAGTTTTCCATGGGATAGCCATGTGCCCTTGTGTCCAAGAAGGCCAATGGTATCTTGGGGTGCATTAAGAGGAGTGTCTCCAGGAGATGGAGGGAGGTTCTCCTCCCCCTCTACTCAGCCAAGGTGAGACCTCACTTGGGAGTATTATGTCCAGTTCTAGGCTCCCCAGTTCAAAGCAGATAGGAATCTACTTGAGATAGTCTTAACAGAGAGTTACAAGGATTATTAAGGAACTGGAACACCTGCCTTACCAGGAAAGGCTGAGAGACCTGGGGCTTTTCAATCTAGAAAGGAGAAGACTGAGGGGAGATCTAATTAGTGTCTATAAATATGTGAGGGCTGGGCATCAAGAAGGCAGGTACAACCTCTTTTCACTTGTGGACTGTGATAGGACAAGGTGCAATGGATTCAAACTCTAGCACAGAAAGTTCCACCTCAACATGAGGAAGAACTTCTATACTGTGAGGGTTACAGAGCAGTGGAACAGGCTCCCCAGAGAGGTTGTGGAGTCTCCTTCTCTGGAGACTTTCAAGACCTGTCTGGATGTCTTTCTGAGTGATCAGCCCTAGTTTTTTGGTCCTGCTCTGGCAGGGAGGTTGGACTTGATCATCTTCGGAGGTCCTTTCCAACCCCTGACATTCTGCTATTCTGTGATTCAAGGGGTTTCCATTATGCCTTCAGAGATTTTACTCTTTGAGATGTCCATCTTCCAGATTTTGAAAAACAAAATTCCTATGTATTTCTCATTCTTATAGTTCCCTTTCCCTTTTATACCATGACAGTCTTGTTTCTTTAAGAGCTTTTGGAAAAAAGACTTTGTTGGAAGCCTCTTGAAAAGAACTGTGTATCATCGGAATCCACACTATACTGTATTTATCAAAATATTTATTTGTTAGAGTCTTTATTGTATTTCCTGTCAAGGAAGTCCAAATGTCGAATTTACTTGGCTTCAGTTCTTAGAGTCATCTTAGAAATGTGATAAAGAGCAATTCTGCCCCCTCCAGAACTACATTTTTATGGATTATTTCTGTTGGGTCAGTATTCAGTTTAGCCTTCAAAGGGCAATAAATCCATCTCATATATTCCTGTATACTCTAAACTGAACTCTAAATCCATATTTATCCTCATCATGGAGATTTTTGCTAATTTCATACAAACCGGAAGTTCACCTTTAAACTATTCTTATAGTCCTTATTTGCATCAACACTCAATTAAGACAGACTAACAGACCCAAAGCAGACACAGAATTGCAAAAGCCCCTATAAACTTTCACACATTCTGAGACTGTGAGATCATCTCTGAATCAAAACCTACACATAACTCATTGGCCTCTAATCATCTGAATCCAATCCCAGCTAACGCTGTCAGCTGCAGAATTAATTCTAGTTTTTGGCCTATGCCTGGTCTGATCTACACTCTTACTTCATAATTTTATTTTAATAATCTCTAGTCACTTAAAGATGATTAACCTCTAGTTTTGGTGTGAAGAATATATGTAAATTACTGTATTTACATTTTTTTTTAGTTTGGACTACAGACTTTACACATTTTTCACTGCTTGCTTTCACAACATCAAACTGGTATATTTACCTAGCTCTACTAAAATATCATTGCCATTTATAACTCTAATCCTTGTTTCAGTCCAGACATAACAGGTCCCATAACCTAAAGTGACATTGGTCACAAAAAAACCTGGAGACAGAATCTAGCTATTGGTCTATTCACCTCTCTGGAATAGCACTTTAATTTCTATCCTACTGCAAAACAAACCTAATACCAAATACTGAATCTCTTCAAAACAAAGAAAAAACATAGAATCATAGGTCATAGAAACACTGAGGTTTTAAGGACCCTTGGGACTTCTCTAGTGCAATCTCATGCTTAAAGCAGAGATGTCTCTGAATTCACAGCAAGATGCTCAGGGCTTGCCCATTTAGGTCTTGGAAACTTCTGACAATAAGATTTAACAATTTCTCTAAGAAACCTGTACTAGACCTAGTGTTGGATTTTATTCCCCTGTATATCTAGACAGAATCTTCTGTTTCAATTTGTGACTGTTGTCTCTCATTTTCCTGCTGTGCACCTAAAAAAAATTACCTCAGTCTTTTTGATAACGCCCTCACAGGCATTAGCAGGTGGCTGTTAACCTCTGCACCCTCTGCCAAAAAAAGTTATGTCTTCTCCAGCCTGTGCAAGCCACAGTCACTTAAGCTCTCTTCATAGTGCAAGCTCTCTAGTTCCTGACCATCCTGGCTAATGGTTCATCTGTTGAACCCACTCAGCTTCCCTCCTGGAGAATCCAAACCTGGGTACAGGATTCCAGATACAGGAAGCACCAGGGGAATAATCACTTCTCTCGATCTACTGGCTGCACTCCTGTTGATACAGCCCAATACACTGGTTACCTTCATCATCACAAAAGGTGGTGGCTAATGACTTATTACTGTCCACCAGGTCTTTCAAGTCCTTTTCATCTGAGATCCCGCCTTGCCAGCCAGTCCTCAGCCTGTACCATTACAGAGGATTAGTCTGTTCAAGTGACGCCCTTTGTAGCTTTCCTTTCTGTGATTCACAAGATTCCTGTTGGCCCATCCGTCTAGCCTGCATGGGTCCCTCTGGGTGGCAGCCCTGCCCTTAACTATAACATTTTACCTAACTTGACTTTTCAGAGAGGAATATTTTTCTAAACATAACATGAAACTTGCAATCCAAATTAGCAAGTTAGCTTTTTTCTTACAGTAACTGGAATATTTTCTGTAGGTGAGAGTTTTGCACAGGTTCCACAATCTAGGATGGGAGCAGGTATTAGTGCTACTGTTCCACGTAAGGTGCTTGTCACCATTTTAAAAAGTACTTAAAAAGCTGATCTTAAGAACAGATATAACTACATCTTAGATTTTCTTAAAAGTGGAGTGACACCTACACTAAATCACATGATTGGTTTATAAATCATGTATTTCCAGAAGTCGTTTCACTGACTGAGAAATTATGAATATGAATTCTATGTTATGGATTTAGACATTGTTTGATGGCTTTCATAAATCATATAACCCATTTGTTAAAAGTATTGGGTGTGGTTAGCCATGTTGCTACACTTCTTTCAAATATGATACAACTGCCTTTTGGTTTATGTAATAGATATTAGGTAGTTATATGTTTTATTAATGTTTAGATTCCCCTTAGTCATTACACTATTCTGCTTTAAAACAACGTCTGATTTATCAATCTATTTGCCAAACCAGCTGTTCTCATAACTCTAATCTAATGCAACTAATTTTGCTTATTCCAGGCCCTAATAATTAGCAGAGAAAAAAAATCATAGAAAGGACTTAAGTAAATATTAATTAAGATTAATAAAAGACTTTTAATAATTTATTAAACTTTGTTCTGTCTGAGACTAATGTTAATTTGCATTACATTGTACTGTATGGACTATTTAATCTATTTCATGTGTGTGTCTACCTTACACCCTAACATTTTTCATTTTTTAATAGTTTCATGCCTTTGTTTCTCCCTGTCTTTTTTTAAACCTCCAGACATTTTGAAGGTAACCTGACCTTGTCACTTGCCTGGCTACAGGTCAGTTACTGGCCACTCAGCTGAAGCTGGTTTAAGTAATTTATTAAATAGCAGGTCACTGTCTTGGTGTCAAAATGTATTCTGTTTTTTTCAGTGTTACATTTTAATGTTTTTAACAGTAAGAAAAATGCTTAAAGTAATGCATTTCTTACCAATATTTCAATTTCATTTATCCATAGATTTTTGTGCATGTGTATAGGTTCATACATGTACTTGAAAGGTTTTCTTGTTTATTTTTAAAAGAAAATACAAAATCTTGAACATTTGAACACCAAGATATAAGTTTTTAAAAAATATATACAGTCTTGAACTGTTTACATGCTGTGAACATTGAAGTTTTAAATAATTTGAGTAATTTCATTGAGCATATGAACCTGTAATTACATATAAGATTCAATGTAAGATTCATATTTTTTTGTAACTGAAACAATTTTTAGCCTTTTCAAAAACAGTATTTAAGTGTATTTAAGTAGAATTGGGACCATCTTCTCTGACACTCTCCTTGGTTTTGCTTGAACTTAATGCCAACAAATGAGACACATGGGCAAATATTTAAAATACAATAATAATAAGTTAATGAACCTGCCCTCAAATAATTGTATTTGTTTTCAAAATCCGATATGGAACTTCTGTGTTATCTTGAAATATAATAAAGCATGCTTTAGTTTAATTCTTGATTTCACTGTACTTATAGAAGCCTTTAAGAGTGTGTAAGAACCACAAAAACAGTTGCATTAATAAAATTAATAAAAGTAATAATTAAGTAATATTTTAAATAAAATATGCGTTAATAAAGTGTTTTTAAAATATACTAAGTCTGTAAATATTCACCAAAATATTCCATGCAAATACAAAATACAGTTTTATGCCAACAACACTGTTCACATCTTCAAAAAGTTTCTGGTTTATATAGACTATTAAATTTTTGCATAAGGATTGTACAAGGATTTTCCAGTGCTGAAGTCTACAATAATTGTTCTCCACTTTCCAGGAATATAAACAAGTAATATCACAACCATTTTAAGAATGAAAAAAAAAAATATATAAAATATTTCCCAACTTACCTTACTTTCTTGCATAAATATTAGAACAGTTAATAAAGCACTGTGTGCATTTTTCAATTCATTGAAACATCCAACAATAACCTAATATTCTATAATTGAAAATTCAGAGCTATATAAAAATAAACATTTGCTACAATAAACAATAGTACGTGCAGCCGAATAAAAAAAACTTTTCTATTACAAGTAAAAGGCAACAGGTTGTGCACTGATCTCACAGCACGGGGTCTCAGGATCTGTTAGAACTTGTATGCACCTGAGCTGGTTTTGGCTTGTTTTAGCAGTTGTCTCATGGTGAGATGGCTGTTTCACAGCCAGGGCTAGTTTAAGCTCTATGACTATAAGACACAAGAAAGTTTTAAAACTCCGCTAATCACTGACAAACCATGTAGCAGATACAGAGGGAGACCCTGCAGCTTTTCAACTTCAGCTAGAAACCATTGAGAAGGAGGTAATCTGTGAGAAGAAAGCATTCCAAAGTAAATCCAACAGGACTCTGGACTGGGGAAAGGGAGGAAAACCTCCCCGCATGAAAATTATATGCTACCTGTCAGAGACCTCAGTATGGATTCTGATGACTCCTCATGGACATCTGTACCCGTCTTTCTGAGAAGTTAAGGTCTGCCTTTGGACCCGGGGGAGCCAATGAAGGGTGAACACAATACCAGAGAGGAAGGGTAGACACTAGGATTTTTCCTGAGTGTCAGTTTCAGCTGTTTTTATATGAATGGGGTGATTTGGACTACCAGACTGAAAAAAAACATCAGCTGAATTAACAATAAATTCTTTGCTCCCATATATTTATGGTGTGTTTCCTTGTGCCCGTAACAAGATTTGGCACGTAACCTATGCCATCACACTGTAATCATTCACAGTCTTCCTACCTTACACACAGAATCACAGACTCACCAAGGCTGGAAAAGACCTTTAAGATCATCAAGTCCAGCCTATGACCAACACCACCACATTGGCTAGACCATGGCACTAAGTGCCACATCCAGCCTTTCCTTGAACACATCCAGGGAAAGTGCCTCTACCACTTCCCTGGGAAGTCCATTCCAATGTCTAATCACCCTCTCCGTGAGGAAGTACTTCCTAATATCCAACCTAAACCTCCCCTGGAGCAGCTTGAGGCCATACCATCTTGTCTTGTTGTTAGTTGCCTGGAAAAAGAGCCCAGCCCCCACCTGACTACAACCTCCCTTCAAGTAGTTTAAGAGAGCAATAAAGCCCCCCGTGAGTCTCCTCTTCTCCAGGCTAAACAATCCTAGCTCCTTCAGCCTATCCCTGTAAGACTTTCCCTCTAGTCCTTTCACCAGCCTTGTTGCTCTCCTCTGGACCTGCTCCAGCACCTCAGTATCTTTCTTGAAGTGAGGGGCCCAGAACTATACACAGGACTCAAGGTGACGCCTTGCATAAGTCCAGGCAGATGACATCAGTTGCTTTTCCCGTATTCACCAATGTTGGAACCCTGTCATAGAGGGCCACCAAATACATCAGGCACTATTTGCCCATTGTGAAGCCATGTCAGCTGTGACCAATCACCTCCTTATTTTCCCTGTGCCTTAATATAGTTTCCAAGGGGATCTGCTCCATTATCTTCCTGGGCATAAAGATGAGAATGACTGGCCTGTAGTTTTCCAGTTTGTCTTTTTTTTTTTTTTTTTTTCCTTTTTCTTTTTTTCCCCTTTTGAAAATGGGGCTTGTGTTTCCTAGAGAAAGCTTTTACCTAGAGAAGCTTTTCTTGTTGCCCTCAATGTCCCTGGCAAGATTTAATTTTAAATCTTTTTGAAGGGTGATGTTTAGGGAAAAGGTAAAAACGGCAAATGGCTACCGGGGCTGTGTATCAGGGAAGCACTGCGTCCTTTAGGGAAGTAATGCAAGAAGTGCTGCGCCCTTAAGGCGTTCTCTCCGAGAGAGGGTTGTGGATCAAAGGAGAGGGAGGGAGGAGTTGAGCCCGGCAGGAAAGTTAGACTGTGTGTGTGTGTCCTGGGATGAGGGTCCTTTTCCAGCTGGCAGGGCTCGGCAGCAGGTCCGTAGGGGCTTCCCGGTACGAGGGCCACCCGCAGCAGCACCAGGCAGGCGGACCGGGCGGGCAGCTGCGGACTCCGGTCCGGTTTGGCTTCGGCGCCGGTGTTGGGCTCGGGCAGCTCCAGCCAGGCAGGCTCCAGCGAGCAGCGTTCCCTCGGGAGCGGGCTGGCTCCCTGCGGAACGGGTACGGGCGGCTGCTCCTCGGCTTCTCCGGGCAGTGGTTGCAGGGCAGCCCGCCCCCCCTTCCCTCTCGGCTTCTCCGGGCAGCGGTGCTGGCATTCCAGGCGGCGGCAGCGCTTTGGCTTCCCCGGCAACCGGCAGAAAAAGGCGGGGGGGGGCTCCGGTCCCGGCCCCGACAGTTGCGGGAAGGACCCGGTACTCCAGGGATCAGAGCCCCGGCACGCAGGGGTTCTGACCATTCCCATGAGGAGCTCCATGCAGCCCAGCTGATCCTTGACATAGAGGGCAACACCCCCTCGTTTCCTCTGCCTGTGTTTCCTAGAGAGCCTGTAGCCTTGTATTCCAACACTCCAGTTGTAGGAGCCATTCCACTGTGGTGCGAATAGCACCATAGCCCTGCAGTCTGCTGCACATTTCTAACTCCTCTTGTTTATTCCCTCTGTTGCGTGCATTTGCACAGAGGCCTTTAAGTTGGGCTCCCAATGAATCTCACTTGCTGGCTGGAGTGGCTGAATTACTTCATGCTACAATTCAGGTGCTCTCCTGTTAACCTGTGATCCATCTCCAGGCTCTGGGTATCTATTGATGGCACTTGCATTAAACTGATAGAAGTGGGATGGGTGCTTCTCCTCCCTGAGCAGCTTTAGTTTAGAGCCCTCTTCAACAGCTTGGCAATTACAAGACACCTCATTAAGGACATGAAGTCATCTGGAACTGAACCACATCTATTTTCATTGGCATGATTGACTTTGAATGTGCTAAGAGACAATAGCCTTGATACTGAACACATGTTGGAACATTTACCTTTGAGCTTGTAGGGTATATCAGACAATTATATGGTCCAGCTCATGTGCATAAAAGTTACACTTATAATAAGCTTAAACTGTGGAAATATATAATCAGGAATTGCTTTAAAAGAGAAGTTAATATCAAGCCAGAAATCTTTGAAATTAAGCATGTGAACTGGAAGCAGTGGCATGCAACTGGCTATATAATGTTTTGCACAAGCAGAATGCAAATGAAGACAAGCGGAACCAAGGTAATAAAATAACACAGGGAAAATAATCCAGACAGAAGAACTTTTAATGAGAATCCAAGCTTTTTAGACAAGCAAGGATATAGGAGTGTCTTCATTCTAATGAAAAAAAAGGAATTATGAAATTGTCTATGACAGTAAGCATGATACAGGAGATCTGATAAAGAAGTCGATTCCCATCCTGATTCTCCTAAAGAACCTCTATTGTCAAGATCACTATTTACGAACTATGTATGACCCTGAAAGGTTGCAGGAGAAGAACAGGGGAGAGGGATCAATCTAAACTTTTCTTCTGTTCATTGAATCTTTAAATACTGGATTTTATTTCACAACATAGAATTTTTGAACATTTAACTGTCATTTAGTTGGCAGCCCCCCAAAATACAGATGTGTGCATAATTATATGTGCCACAAAATCAAATAATTTTGCTTTAATTGTTGCCTCTTGGAGAGTAATACATCACAAAGATGAATGAGGAAATAACTGGTTTAAATTAAAGGCATTGCAGTCATGCTTAATAATTCTTTTGTTGTTGTTGTTGTTCTCCAAGAACCAATCCTCTGACTAAAGCCTTCTGAAAATAATAGAATATGTGTTCTAGATCAGTGCTATTTTAAGGTTCCAAAGATGTTTTTATGGATTTTTATAATTACTTCAATAATAGTGATTTATATATCCTTTATTATTGGAGTTGTAAATAAAACAGCATTCTTATTCCTGTTGTACCTAGGTGATAAATTCCATTTAAACAGAAAAATAATGTGAAACAAAATAAGTAATCATAAATTCAGAAGAACAATCTGTTGGCACTTAGTTCTGAGATGAGAAGCTTGCTCAAAGCATTGCACCTTGAAGATAATTGATGAGAAATCACAATGAGAGGCAGGTGAGATTTGTTGATGTAAACTGTTGACCCAGAGGCACACGAGCTTTTCAAGAATTCATTGACAGTTTGTGTTCAAAAGAGAATAAAATACAAGTTTAAATGGTGAATATATTGTTCTGATTAGATGTATCCATTTTTACAAATGTATAAGCATTTTCAGCAAGATAAACAGTTCTTTAGTCCCAGAATGAGGAGAAAAAGATGTCTCCCTGTGATTACTCCTCTGTGCCAGTGACAAAGGGAGACAGGTGTAGACTCAATCGCTTGGGACTGATGAGAAGGATTGTCACAGTTTGCCTCAGGATCGGCAATTAAACCAGGGACAATAATGCTCTTGATCCCCTCTTCCTCCCACCCAGGTAGGGAAAGGAGAGAGATTAAAGGGAGAGAGACTTTCTGGATTGAAAACTAAACTAGACAGCTTTAATTAAACACTAATGACAAAGGAAAATATGCACAGTTATATACAAGTATGTTCAGGAATGTGTAAAATCCTACTGCCTCCCCACACCCCCAGCAACTCCCATGGCATCTCCTGAGCTGTGAACTGTCATGAAATGTCCCGGAGCTGCCAGAGAGAGCAGCAGAGCAGACAGGAGCTGAGGGGAGAGTTATGAGGGTCAGGGATGCATGGGCCTAGAGATCAACGGTGATGGATAGATGGAGTCTTCCCCAGGTACCGGCTATGGATGGAAGAGAAGGGAAGGAGAAGGAAGTTGTCTTCTGTGATCTCTGGCCTTGCATTGAGATTACATAGATATATGGAATGGAATATCTCTGGCCAATTTTGCTGTCCACTTGGTCCACTTCTCCTTGTGTGGGTTACAGATGTGACTCTTCTGCTCTTGGTAGCATCCCAGAGGTGGCAGAGCAAAGCGACCTTGGAGTCTCAGCAGTAACATAAACATTCCAGCATTATCAGTCCACTAGCTGGAAAACTTGTTGCTAGTTAAAAGAAAGCTTACTGAAGGGAAAAAAAAAAAAAAAATCAGTACAAGGAAAATTGGCTTCATCCTGGCTCAAACCAGGACAAGGGTACTGTTGGACAGAAGAGTTATTGTGAAAGTGAGAACAAGTTTCTGGCTGTGACAGATGAACACCATCAAACCTTACTGCAGCAGTTTGAGATGTTATAAATCCTGATTTTCTGTCCTGCCTTTCTGACATAGGCCAGTGCCCCTGCAGTACAGCCAGTAGAAAGGAACAAGTGTCGTCTGTTCCTTGTGTCCAGCGTGTTACATCACATACACTCCCCACCAGCAGCTGAAGCTGTGGAGTCAGGATCTGCACTGTTTGGTCTGTGTTCATTTTTACTGACTGCTGTGGGGAAAGTGTAGCAAAGCAGCATGTGAAATGCTTGTAACAGAAATAGTAGGGGTTTATCCATGAACATTTTCACCATGGAGCAACTAGGAACTGGAATCATATTGTTAAGTTTCACTGAATGTAAATCTCTGAGAGGTACAGAATGCTTTTTATTCAGACAGGCACAAGGACTTCACTTACACTATGGAGTTATTTCTGAGATTTCACATAACATGAAAGGTTTGTCTCTTCCAGAAATGGTTATTTTACTCCATATGTCAGTATTCTGTTCAGGTAAAAAAACACTGCCTCATCAGTCTAGTACTAAGAGTTTCAAAATTTTCCCATTTCCTTGCAATGTACAGAAACAGAGGGATCCCTTTTTCATTAGTTGTAAAACAAATGTGCAGAAACATACAATTCCATGTATTTTCTTTTGTGACAGTGCAATACTTTTAATGGTAGAAGGGTAAAAATCAAGGTTCTAAAAACAAGTGTGCTTGCAGAGTACAGCTGGGAGGTTTTTTTTAATTTTATTTTTTTATTTTTATGTAAAACTAGTTTACATCTAGATGCACTTAGAAAAGGCAAATGTGTAAACATTCTGCTAGAAGACAGTGAGCTTCCCCTCCCCTGCCCTCCCCTTTCCTTTTCCCTTCTCCCCTCCCCTCTCCCCTTCCTCTCCTCTCCTCCCCTCTCCCTCTCCCTCACCCTCTCCCTCTCCTCTCTTCTGAAAAAATAGGATAAAATCTAAATTTCCAAGAGCTATGATGCATATTAAAATAATTACTTCTCAATACCAGGGAGAGGAAATACCATCTTGCTTTTCAATGCAAACATACTTAGTTTAAAACTTCAGCATGCTGTTTTGATATTTGGATATAATATTGCATCTTTAGGTCAGATATTTGGGTGCAAAACATTTTATTTATCCCTTTCCAAAGGCACAATCATAAGCCAATTTTCCTTCTGTCTACTTTAGTTAAATTACCTTATTTAAAAACAGTACCAGCAAAGCATCTAAATGTCCTGCCTTCTCTTAGAGAATTATCATTTTTCCTTTGATGTGGTTCAAAGTGGGAAACCACTTTAATGTGGGACTCAGACAATTTCCGCTATTGCATTGACATCAGCTGCATAAAACTGCTTTGTTCTGGCCTCACTGGCCAAATGTTAGCTTGGCATGTTTCACAAAAGAGAAGGACGTGTAGGTACAGCTTCAGCAAGATTCTGTCCTGAGGTTTGATACCTTAAAAAACTTTACAGATCATAATTAATTGAATTTTGTTTGATGTGATCAAAAACAGGGCAAGAAGAAAACTTTTGCCTATATCTTTGATGTTTATTAACAGAATAATTATTATGGGCAGGGATGGAATCCTAAGGGCTTGACAGACCCATTGTTCCTGCCAAAGGGTCTTTACACCACCTGGTCTACTCTATGGACAGCCAGGATGCTATGTCAGAGAGTAAAGCTCAGCTTCAGAAGCAGAAAGCTTTCTCCATCTATTCCTGCCTACAATAATCCTGTCCAAAGTGGAAGTCAAAATATGATGCACAAGCTAGCTTTTTAAGCCACATAATGTTTGCTGCAAGATATCTGATGCTCTAGAACATAGTCACTTAGAGATCACAGCACAAATTGGTTTTCCCACAGTGTATTTTGGGTATTTTGTAACTTTTCATATTTAAAGGCAGTTCTGATGTACAAAATGGAGGCAAACTTAGCTACAGAAAATTTTAGACGTATGTATACCACTGACAGCACTTTCTGTTGTGATCATTCTCCTCCAGAAGCTAATTAAATTCTTAATGAACAGAAACCCTCGATGTCTGAGTAAATATATTAGAAATGAGTAAGTGAGCTGCATCACTGTGTTAGGAAGCAGTTAGAAACAGAAGGGTTTTCCTTGTGTGGCAACACTCTCAATTCCTCCTTTTGTGGCTTACAGAAAATAAGTTATCTTTTATGTAAGTCAGTTTTGAGCAACTGTATGTTTCTCATTCAATGGCTGGGGAAGGTGGTAACATTCCAGGACTTCTGATGTTTCCTCCTCCCAAAGAATGCCTGGAAGACAGCCCATGGAGCTTGATATCCTGCTCTCTGATCTGGGACCATTTTTGTCTGAGCAAATAGTACAGTGGTGAAGGCCCCATTTTAACTCCTGGCATGGCTTTGCAGGACAAGGACAAAGTCCAGCAATTTGTACCAAAATCCATCTGTGATTCAGCAGCTTGATGATATCCACTGACAATTCTGTGCATTTATCTCTGCTAATATTTGGTTGTTATTTCAAAAGGAAAAAAGAAACCACACTGTTAGCTCTAGGGTTCTTGTTGCTATAAAACAAATAACCTTTCTTCAGTTTGTAACAGTTCCCACAACAAACAGTAACTAAATATTTCACTGTCCTTGAAGTCCTGTTGTTCCATTTGTAAGAAGCCTTGGGTGTTATGTCTCCCAGGAAAAGATGTAGGAGTTACTCCTTGCAATCAAAAAACTAGTAGAAGTAATACAAAATACATCTGAGTCAGCCATTCTCTAATGTGTAATTAGGACTAACAAAATAGTACTTTACATTTAACCTAGTATTATACTTGCCATACAATTCAAAGGTTCAAATTTTGCACCTAGTTGTCAAATAATTAGGAGAATAATATTTCAATTAAAATCTTTTCCTTATTGTGTAACCAACCCTATTTGTAAACAAAAAGTAGGTGTTTATTAGAGTCTATTTGCAAATGTATAAACCAGTACTTGCAAAGTCTAAGTTTGCTTTCAGAGCTGCTTGGTTAAGAACACTTGAATGTGAACTAGGATGAGCACACATGCAGAAAACCATACTTTTATCTACCTTAAAATCAGGCCACAGAGGTCTGGATGCTAAATGATTTATTTTTGTAATCATATTTAAATACATACCTGGTTTAAACAAGTATCTGGTCTAAACCATAGGAAACAAATTACACACAAAAAAATTTAGAACAAATTTTAGAACATAGACATGGTTCAAAGACTTCTATAGGTTTGGGTTTTTTTTCACCCCTAATGAAAGGGGTTTTTTACTATTGTTAGCTTTCCCCAGATTCTCATATGCCTATCAAACACCAGACTCTAGTGTGATTTTGAAGCAACTATGAATAATTCTTTAGGGGAAGCCTAAGGCTCAATAATAGGAGTAGTTTCAATGCAAACACACCCACTGACTTCCGCTGTTGAAACCTACACTGATAGGCCTTGCCAAGCCAGGAGATAGATTGGATTCCCAGTGCTGTTGCAAAAACAATCAGTTCCCAGACTTGAATGTACCGTAACAGCTGAAATACTGAAGAGGCATGTGCAAATCCTAATTAATCAAATCTAATGCTCCTGTCAAATTATAGGATTCTCTGTAATATGAGGAATTTTTAATAAATAAACCAAAATGAAAGTTTGTGCTGAAAGAGAATGTATCACTATGGCATATTCTGACATTTTCCCTGCATTCTGTTTACTGAAAATTACAATAAATTTGTGAGCGTATCTTCTGAACACTATTTGCTTTCCAGAAATCCTGGAATTATAAAATGAATTATCAGTATTTGTTGGCAGATACTCAACTGGCCTCATTCATCCAGATTTTCACTGTCATTTTGTATTACTCCACTTTGGCTATGTGTTCTTTACCTCAAGTAGTTTTCACCATGCTAACATGTCTGCTTTTCAATTAATGCATGCAAATCCTTTTGTAAAGGTTATCTGCCACAAAGCACTTCTGTACATCTCTCCATATTAAACAGTTCTGGCCTTCTGTTCACAAGTGAATTAACATCTTTCTTGGAATAATCATAACTTTAAGCAGATTTGCTGACGGTAAATGACTAAAACCACAGACAAGCCATTGCTGAAGCAGCCTGGTCTCCCAGTTGGTGTGAACTGCTATAGTTCCATTCAACTGAAAGGATGCAGATTAGCCCAGCTTCATTGATTTTTCTGAAATTTTGCCATTTAACATCAGCTGAGACATCAAGCCACATGGGAATATGATATTGCTTAGAGTCTTTTTGGTTCTTTCTTGTCAAAGCTATTACTTTTGCCACATTGCACGTAAATATTCTTTAAACTATCTTTCTGTAAGTTTATTATATATTCATGTGTTTTCATGTTTACAGTCATTGTAATTTCCAAATGGCATATTTTTGTTATATATTCAAATTTGCTAGCTATCACACCCTAACAATGTATCTTTACTGAAAACTTTCAAAAAACTTAAATAAAAACTCTTTCTAGGGACAGAGTAAAGAAACAGTGATAAAAGAAAAACAAATCAAAAACACCAACAAGAAAACACTAAAAATAGAATAAAAAGCTCCTTGCAAGTACAACAAGGATGTGCAGATTCAGATTATTAGAGTGACTTCAGCATCAACCCACTTCTGATTCTAAGCAGGTCAGACATATTATAGACACATAGGAGGTATCTTTCTAGCTCTGTTCTATCTCTAAGATGGGTCTATGAAAAGCACACAAATGAGGCATAGATAAGCCATGAGGAGACATAACTGGAAGAGGAACTGACTTTTCCCAAGAGGAAGAAATGTGGGATTTGTCCAGGTCCATTGATTTCTTAAGTACATCCATGCTCCACTTCATGCTAGAGGGAAAAATTTCACAACATCATCATAGAAGACATTATGATAAATTAGGAAATGCCTTTGCACTCACTTTTTAACCTCTGAACCTTCTTGTGATTTAATGGTGGATACAAATTTTTGAGAATTTTTTATTTCTGTAACACCTTGCAAAGTCTTTTGGTCTGTGTAGCTTATGCAGATTCTTGATGCATTTCTGATGGTGAAACATACACAACCTAAAGAAAAACATAACTTTGCAACTTCAGCAAATACTGCAGCATTTTCTTAGATTCATTTGTTGTTTATACATAAGACCTGAGTTTAATAAAGCCTTTTGTTTTTCAATTTGTATCAATTGTAATTTAATTTGTGAAGGACATCTTAAAAGCTGAATCCTAAGTTGTGACTAGTTCCTGTAGGGTTCCTCAGAGTATAATGGTTTTGCATTCTATTTAATTGTCCATTTATTTTATTTGCTATTTCCTTTACTTACAGAAAGCACTTACTACAGGTTAAGTGTGACAATAATAAAACAAGAATGAATTACAATTAAGGTAAGACACTCAAAGGACATGCAGTTAACAGTAAGTTGGCTTTGAATGATGTATAGTCTAACATTGGTTTGAAACCTACATAATACAAAGGAAAAATTGTTAGATAATAGCAAGACAATTAGTATTAAGCAGGAAATGTAACAACAATGAATCCAGATAACACACTTGCATGTAACACATCCGTGTTAAATAAGCTGGGAAGTGAAGGAAGAATACCCAAGTTAGCATCTTGTTAGCTAATGTTTGTAGACACAGTTCAGTTCAAATTTTACAAAAATAAAAATAATTTATAAGGAATTAAGTGGATAAAGAGTCAAAAGCAGTTAGGCTTTGTAATATGCAGCTAAAAAAGACCATGCTCCTTGACTGTGTTGTTTTTAGACTTTCAGTTTGGTTTAATATGAAAAAGCATGAACATACAAAGCAGAAAAGAAAAATCTTCTCTTGGTAGTGCGTTGCTCCTCCTCAAGAGAGGAATGCATATATAGTAAGCTTTCTGAGTGAGGCTGTTGAGTGAATAAATTCCTGTTGCCTGAGATACGGCATAGAGGTTGAAATTAATGAGATTGGTTCTGGAGAAGCTAAAGGCTGAAGGTCTGTTATTTGAGAAATATATACCTAATAGGTCAGCAAGGCTAATGAGGTCCATAGGTGAACCTGGGTGAAATTCAGAGTGACTGAAAATGGATGTGTACCCTTGCTGCATGCTGAGCCTACATCTGAAGAATACCTTGCCACTTTAACAGCTACCAGAAGATAGCTCTGTTCCTTCTGTTTCTAGTTCGCATGAAAGGAAACACAGGCTTGTGAGCTGTAAGTAGCCTAATAAAATCACAATGCAGCCAAGAGACTCAAGGGTGAACTGAACCTAAACTGCGAGAGTAACAGCTAAGGAAAATATGGAAATATTTACAACTGATTCCCTGAATTCATAAATACAGTTAACTGGTCAAGGGTTGCAATTGGAGAAGATGTGTTGTGCTCTTCATTCAGTGTCAGCTTTTGGCACTAAAGCAAACTGGTTAACCCCATCTGTCTTGACCAAAATTTTATTACTTGGAAATTAGAAAAAATACTTCATATTCAGCTATTAGATGTTTAGGTGATTAGGAAACTGGAGCATTTCTTAGGAAGAAAGGCTGAGAGACCTGGGTCTGTTTAGCCTGGAGGCAAAAGACTGAGAGGGGATCTTATAAATTCTTATAAGTATCTAAAGGTTGGGTGTAAAGAGGATGTGGCCAGACACTTTTCAGTGATGCCCAGCAACAGGACAAAGGGCAATAGGCACAATCTGGAACACAGAGAATCCCATCTGAACATGAGAAAAGTCTTCTATACTTTGAGCATGAGAAGCACTGGAACAGGTTGCCCAGAGACGTGGAGTCTCCTTCTCTGGAGATATTCAAAACCCACTTGGGCACAATCCTCTGCAACCTGCTATAGAAGAACTTGCTTTAGCAAGGGAGAGGGACTATATGATCTCCAGAGGTCCCTTCCAACTCCTAACATTCTATGACTCTGTGATTCTATGAGAAGCCTACTTACCTGTATGATATTAGTTCTGAACACCAACGCAGCGATCAAAACCAAGCACGTGAAAAGTTTGCTGCTTGCAAGCTGTAAATGAAATGCAATTAAACTATGTCCTATTGTTGACTTAGAGTCATAGAATCATAAAATGGTTAAGGTTGGAAGGGAGCTTAAATATTATCAGGATCCAACTTCTCTGTTATGAGCAGGGACACCTCGCAGTAGACCAGGCTACACAAGCCTCATCCAACCTGGTCTTGAACACCTGCAGGGAGGAGGTTTCTGCAACCTCCTTGGGAAACCTGGTGCCTTAATACCCACATAGTGAAGAATTTCTTCCTAATATCTAACCTAAATCTCCCTTCTTTCAGTTTAAAACCATTACCCCTTGTCCTATCTCTGCACTCTGGTGAAAAGCCCCTCCCCAGCTTCCCTGTAGGCCCCCTTTAGGTACTGGAAGGCCATTATAAGCTCAACCTGAAGCCTTCTCTTCTCCAGGCTGAACAGCCTCAACTCCTTCAGCTTGTCTTCATAGCAGAGGTGCTCCAGTCTTTTGATCATCTTTCTGGCTCCTCTCTGATCTGTTTCAAACAGGTCCATATCTCTCCTGTGCTGAGGGCTTCAGAGCCGTACACAGTATTCTAGGTACTGTCTCCCCAGAACACTTATTTAAGACTTATTTAAATTCAAAAGACCTAGAAGAGGAAGAAAGTGATGAAAATCACCTTCCTGGAGGTAACTTTAGCGTGATAGGTAATGAAATTCCTTCCCTCTCCTCTCAGCAAAATACGACACTTTTAACATCTGTGACAGTTGCCTCAAGAGCTTTGAAAGAGATTGTGCTACTGTCAGTATTGGCCAGATGCTATATTGTAAATATGGCACCCAAGGTAACATATTACTCTCCATAACAGCCAATGCTGATCTCCACTTAAGTATTCCTTTAGGGCGCACAATACATATAATGTAAATTTCAGCTGCTGCACATTGTTCTTGTCAGGAATGTATATGAGTAAGACTTTATCATACAGAAGATTAATCATTTTGTCCAGTAATGTATTTAAATGTTCTTAATTTTTATTTAAATTCTTGAGGAATCTTCAGTTAGTTTTTAAAATAAGCAGCTGTCAGCAAGATAACTCATGTTTGAAAATATAGCTTTTCTATTTCAAAAACCGTATGTAGTTCAGTCTTTGAGCAGAACAAAATTTGCAGCACTCTGCTCTGATGGGATGCACTTCTTTAGTCTATCCCAAGAACAGCTGATAACAACAGATATGACAGAAACAGGAACAGGATATCACCTCTTTTTTCTCTTGATAAATGACTTCTGAGGACAAAAAATTGTCTTTCCTTAGCCAATGATTACTATATCTGTGCTTACTTATAGTTCAAACTTCTCTTTCTATTTCTAAATGGCACTATCTTTGTTCATGTAATTCATTCTGTAAGGAAGGTGAGAAAGTGTTGGTATACGGGGTCTTCTACAGACCAGATAGGAAAAGGCATCTTTCTGGGTGCTTTTGGCTGTCCTTGCAGATGTGAGTTTGTTCACCGTAGCATTGCATTACTTATTTTCCTTTGACAACAACATAACTTTTCAGTGTTTAAAATTCACAAAGATTACATGATATGAACTCCACAAGAAAATATGTGAAAGGAAGGGAATAGAGAAGGAAATAATCACAGTTATAAAGATATCCATCCTTCAACACAAGTGTGTTTTTTTGCAATGTTGGCTTATCAAAATATCATCTAGAAATACATATTTTAATAGCATGAAGAAACCACAGTTACAGCAATGGTAATTATTCTTTTTGATCTTCACAATTATGCTTGTGGCAAGTGTAATTAAACCAGATGTTATTGTTTATAAATAGTAAGTATGTTTATTGTTCTCTTGATAACAAAAATAACTTATGCTCTTCTTGCTTTGACATTTTCCTGTTGGGTTTTTGTGTTTTGTTTTGGTTTGGTTTTTTTAATTTTAAAAGAACATCTGGAAATTAGTCAGCAAAGGCCAAAAAAACTGTTAGGCTACAGTTCTACACTTCGATTGTTATTCAAAAGAATGGACAGAATAGGAAGATGAGGAAAAAAATAAGCCTGCTTTCCGCACACAGGATTCCTTACAGAGGACTGTGCTTTTACCGCAGGCAGTAAGCCTCTAACATTCAAAACACATTTTACCACCTTTCAAAACCATCTTTTATTCAGATGATTTTCTGTCAGAGATGAAGAGAAAGAGTTTTGATTAACCCAAGCCAAGATATATTCTTCTTACTTTCTGTTCTATCATCTCAGAAGCAGCTTCTCTTGTGTGCTACAATGCAAAACAAATCTTTGGCAAACTAGTACCTGTAGAACAAAGTTTCTCTGAAGATCATTTGTTGCCTGTAGTCTGAGTCTATACACCTGAAGCATATGTGTAAAATGAGCTCTCCTGCTTGACTTGCTTACAGCTTGCAGCACAGAAAGACAGTGATTTAAAATTAATGGAATAACCAAATTCCACTTATAAAATAAGAAGCATGGTCATCTATGGTCAAAAGTTTATTTGACTATCATATACGCTCTATTAATAAATACATCTACTCCAAGAATACCACTGGGAATACAGTGGTAAGAAGTCACTAAAATACTCATAATAAAGAGAGGAAAATTACAGGGTAAAAAACTTAGTCTGTTGAGTTAGCCACAGAAAAGGTTAGCTGCTGTTACTAGCCTTAAAAACAGAAACTGGTGTAATAATGTAGACCTTACTACATTTGATATCTATGTGAATCTACCTTTGTGTACAGTAAAGAGTAGGTGTCACATCTTATAAAATCCTTATAAATAAACAGTATTTTAGTAGTTTTTCTGAGTGTTTTTTCAGAGTATACTGCAGGTATTCTCTGTGATACAGAAATTTTCTGTTTAGTGCTGTAGTTTTTGTAAAAATCGATAGGATTTTTTGCTTTTCAGCTATGCTGTTGCTTATATGTTTCTCTAAATCAGAGCATTCTTAAAGGCTTTACAGTTCATGCATTATTTTTTTGGAGAATATCTACTGTTAGTATGTGATCAAACAACATTTAAAAAAAGAGATGTGACATAATAAGAAAAGATACCAAGTGATTGGTCTTAAATTATTTCAGTAACTGGTCACAGATGTTGCTTTCCTGGATTAGAAAACCACAACTTGGTTTTTACAATTTGGTGAGCATAATATGGTGCTCCACATTTTTTTCTCTCTACAGTGGTAAGATCTCAAATTCTTTATTAAAACACAGATGCTTGTTTAATGTCATTTAGCCCCATGCAAAATTCGATTTAAATAG
This sequence comes from Apus apus, assembly GCF_020740795.1. NCBI lineage: Eukaryota > Metazoa > Chordata > Aves > Apodiformes > Apodidae > Apus > Apus apus. The sequence goes on from NC_067282.1 coordinate 107,478,326, forward strand.
CACTGTACAAAGAGATGCAATGCTGATAGAGAGTAACTATGGCCAAAAATCTACTCCAAATTTCAGACATGAAGTTGTAAATACAAATTCTTCCTCTACAGAGCAGAATCATTTTGCAAATATTTTAATTCATCATTGTCTTTGTGTCTTGATAATGTTACCTTCTTAGTTTAGTTTATTTCTGAGGGTGGTGCTTGAGTTTTTTTGTTTGTTTGTTTACAGTTGGATTCCCAGAGTTTCTGTAATGAGCTCTGCTCATTTCTGTTAGAATGGTGAGTGAATGCTCACAGGCTCATAAGATTAGGTCCAGCTCCGCTAGTGTCCAAAGTCGTCCTGCAGTTTTCACTTTCATGCTTATATGAGGTAACAACAATTATTAAGTTTGAGTCTTTATTGTGTGCTTTTCTCCTTGTGTGATTGTTCTTCAAAGAGAAAAATAATGCACCTATTGTTAACTTTTGTTTACAACATTACATGTGTAATAGAAGTAAACAAAAAATAAGAATTTTAAACTACAGTAAGATAAGCAAGCGCTCACAAACAAAGGGAGATAAACAAGCAATAAATTGTCAACTTCATTAAAGGCTGTTTTATTGTCCATGAGTGATGTAGAAGGGTTAGTTTTACTTAATCATTAAGTACCACAGCTGGTTAGTTATTTTAAATGGAGTGGTTTAGCTGAGAAATAATGACTATAATAATAGAGCAAAAAGGGGGCAAATTAGATTATGTGATCTCAGCAAAGCAAGTTCTGGCAGAGTGGCTAACACAGGTTAACAATGAAGACAATAGAGACCAATGCAGTAAAAAAGGAGCAGCAGTCAGATAGCCTGCCTGCCTTCCAAATGTGAGTGTATCAACTGGCAATTAATGCATATGGGTCTGAAAGAAAGCAAAAGAGGCTGAAAAAATTATTGTGAAATGGTAGCTAATTAAAGAAATACTAAGAAAACTCATAGGTCCTTCATGAAGGGAAAAGTCTTCCTTTATGTTGAACTAAAGTTTCTGACACTGTCCATCCTGTCCTGGTCCTGTCCAGAATACATGCATTAAACACTTCCTGAGTACTGGAGAGCATCTAACAGAACACTGCTCCTCACAGGCCCTGTGAGGAAAAGAAAAGGCGCTTCCTTTGGCTTCTCTGATCTGGACAAGTCAGGGAGCTCCATATAGCCGACCTATCCCATAGTGCAGGTGCAACATCAGTGCCCATTTCCTAGGCATTTTCTAACTTGGAAGTCGAACAAGTTATCTATGAGACAGCAATGTGCCCCTGTGACCAAGAAGGTCAATGGTATCTTGGGATAAATTAAGAGTGTATCTGGCAGCTTGAGGGAGGTTCTCCTCCCCTTCTTCTCTGCCCTAGTGAGACCACATCTGGAGTATTTTGTCCAGTTCTGGGCTCCCCAATTCACAAGGGACAGGGATTTACTTGAGAGAGTCCAGTGGAGGGCTACAAGGATGATTAAGGGACTGGAATACCTGTCTTAAGAGGAAAGGCTGAGAGACCTGGGGCTCTTTAGTCTAGAGAAGAGGAGACTGAGAGAGGATCTTCTGCATGTCTATAAATATCTAATGGCTGGGTGTAAAGAACGAGCCCATCTATTTTCAGTTGTGCCCTGTTGTAGGATGAAGGGCAACTGATGCAAACACGAATACAGGAAGTTCCACCTCAACTTGAGGAAAAAATTCTTTACTGTAAGGGGTACAGAAGACTGGAACAGGCTGCCCAGAGAGGCTGTGGAGTGTCCTTCTCTGGTTCTGCTCTGGCAGGAGGGTTGTACTCGATGATCTCCAGAGGTCCCTTCCAACCCCTAAAATTCTTTGGTTCTGTGATCTCTTTCAATGAGCTGCTTCATATCTACCAGTAACATTTGTTCTTTGATATGCAGGATCTTGCAGCTCTAGTTTCTCAAGGAGAATTATTGTTTGAATAGTTTATATCATATAATAATAGAAAAGATTATTAAAATGAATCCATTGATGAAAGGAAAGCACACTCCTCCACAGGCTGCCTAAATCTTTAACGGGACAATGATACAGTTTCTGTGCTTCCTGACAGAACCAGAAGTATGCTCTGGATGGGAAGAAAGTTCAGCCTTAAGACATTTAAATATCCTAGAGCCAGTCCTTGATTCCGGAAGTAGAATAAAGCTTCTTCTATAAGCCACAAATTTTGTTTGACAGATTTGTCAAAATTATAGGTAGTACTTTAATGGATAATATGTCTTTCCACTTTGTTAGGTAGCAAATTTGTGAGTGTCTTGGTTTCTCAGCCAAAGGGTTCAAAAGGTCTCCAGTACTTTCAGGGTGAAAAGACTCTTGTGAAAACATTTTGTTTGAAAACTGGCTGGGCAGCAGTCGAGCTTCTTTCTGAAATTTTGTCAGAAAATGAAAAAATGTGTAATTCATAGTTCCCAAATTACACTAATGTTTTTTAATGAAGTATTCCTTGGATGGCCTCTTTTAGGGAGATGTGTAAGTATAGCCTTGTTAATTTCAGTGAATATAGGCTATACATTAAAAGTTTGCAACTGAGTGCTTGCAAATAAATGTTTCTTAATTAATACACTTGCTTTCATCTTCAGCAGATCTAAGCCATTCTATTTTCTCTTTTCCTCCTTTTTCTTTCACTAGATCTCACAAGTTAACGTCTTAGCACTAAATTCTGTGGGGTACTTGTATGGCCCAGCCTTGGTGAATTATTCGCCTGGATAACCTGGTAAAATGAGAATATGAGTAGAAATAAAATGTTTGCCTGGTTGAGAACTCAAAACTGTCTGAATCCACTTGCCTAAAACCGATAATTTTGAAGAGGAAGATGACCATCAGCGGGATTAGAAAGCAATCAGAAAATTATGAGGCTTTTGATACCAAAAAAAGGAATTAACCTGATAAAAAATATAAAAACAGCATGAAAATTCCTATCAGGAGGAAAAGACTTTAGACTGGAAATTACAGGAGTGAAACCTGATTTGGCATTGCCAGATGTCAACCTGTGACAATGCAGCCCCCTCCCCAGGCCACAGGGAGCAGCCACCCTGCCTGATGCCATGAGGCTCCTGCCCCAGTGAGTGGCAGATCCCCTTGGAGTAGGGACAGCAACTGAACACACAGAGCTGCAGCTCCCACATCTCCCACAGAAGGGGTGTGCAAGCGTAGCAGCCCCACCACCAGGAGTCTGGGTGTTTACTGGCTATCCTTGTGTTTATCCTGTTTGTGTAGTTCACTGACAACTGCATATTTTCAATAAAACAAGAAACTGTTTCAATTCCAATCTGGTTGAAATTATGTGAATTGGGAAGATTTTCCTTTGACAAATTCTGACCTGAGTTGGACTGGAAAAATTAATTTAGTGATATCACAGATAATCATTGTTGAGAGAAAATAAGAATTGTGAACTAAAAATTTATAATATATATTAAAAATGGTGTTAGCTTTATGAATTGATTTGCTTAAAATAAAAAAAAAAATATGAGAGCAAACCAGTTAAGAAAACAAAGGGTGTCATCAGCATAACTGACCCCTGGTCACTTGCAGCTTTTCCTATCAACTGCAGTCTTTTCTATTGTAATGCATCTGATAAAAACTACATAGCATAAAGTCATGATTCAGCACATTGTTCCCAAATGTTAGAGTTTCTCTGCATGTTGATAACCCGAAATACCTGGGCCTGTCTCTAGCTCTGTTTTTGATCATGACTCTAGGGAAGCTCATTTACATCAAGGTCTATTTTTTTCCTCATATTTTTCTAGGGAGATACTCTTAAAACAACTTCAGTATTTTTTAATGAGTTCCTGAAAAGAGAATCTACATTTTTACTTTGTTTGTCGGTATATTTTTAGAGCTTACTTTTTTGTTTTGCTTTATAGCAGCAAGGGGTTCACTCACCAAGTGCTAAAAATCTTTAAAGCTAAGAATAATTGCCAGATCTTCCTGATAGTTCATTATCACAACCTCCAGCATTTCTTTCATTCCATTCTTTCAATTATACTGTGATAAATTTCCAGGAGACTTTCACTAAATAGAACCTAGGTTACACTTGAATAAGCTAAGATGACAATATTATTAATCACTTAAGCTGATCATTATAATGTCCTGCTGTGTGATCTGCACTTCACCACTTCTATTCATTAATATATCATAAATGTTTGACCCATTATAGGAAGATAGTCCCAAAACAAAAAAGAAACAAGCTTAAATACATTTCTTAAAGTAGTTCTTTGTATTGTGTTTTTCTAGGATACTTAATATTTTTAAGCTATTTGAGCACAGGAGAATGTTTTGCCATTCAAAACAGTTTCCTGAATTTTTATTTTGGATTTCTTATCTTATTGTAAGTTGCCAGCTACTACAGGTAATAGAGAGTTCAACAAGGCCAAGTGCAAGTTCAACCAGGCCAAGTGCAAGGTCCTGCTCCTGAGTCAAGGCAGTCCCAAGCACAAATACAGGCTGGGTGGAGAATGAGTTGAAAGCAGTATGGAAGAGAAAGACTTAGGGGTGATGGTGGATGAGAAACTCAACATGAGCCAACAGTGTGCTCTTGCAGCCCTAAAAGCCAACCATGTCTTGGGCTGCATAAAAGAAGCATGGCCAGCAGGCCCAGGGAGGTGATTCTCCCGCTTTACTTGGCTCTTGTGAGACCTCGCCTGGAATACTGTGTCCAGTTCTGGGGCCCTCAACAGGAGAAGGACATGGAGCTCATGGAGAAAGTCCAGAAAATGGCCACAGAGATGATCAGAGCGCTGGAGCACCTCAATCACTAGGACAGGCTGAGAGAGTTGAGGCTGTTCAGCCTGGAGAAGAGAAGGCTCTGGCAGGACCTTATAGTAGCAGCCTTCCAGTACCTGAAGGAGGCCTACAGGAAAGCTGGGGAGGGACTTTTTACAAGGACTTGTAGTGAGAGGACAGGGGATAATGGATCAAAACGGGAAGAGGGGAGATTTAGGTTAGACATTAGGAGGAAAATCTTTAGTGTGAGGGTGGTGAGACTTTGGAACAGGTTGCCCAGGGATGTTGTGGAAGACCCATCACTGGAAGTGTTCAAGGTCAGGTTGAATGGGGCCCTGAGCAACCTGTTCTAGTGGAAGGTGTCCCTGTTTATGCAGGGGGTTTCGAACTAGATGATCTTTAAAGCCCCTTCCAACCTTAACTATTCTATGATTCTATGATAACTGCAAATTAATAATATAGAAATATTTGTAGATATGCAGGGATTGACTTGAAGCCTCAGTTCTCGATGCTGACAAAAGACAAATAATTGTAAAGGAAACAGCTTAAGATGCCAAAGAAAATTACCAGTTTTCTTGTCCTCTGACATCTTTTGGCCATCTATGCTACTTTTTAAAAAGACTGATAGGGTATACTTACAGTATTAGGTCCATGCTTAAGCTGGATCTGGAGTCTTGCCCCAGTGCACAAATACATCCATATGTCCTGTCCCTCTCTGGCTCAAAACTTTAAAGTTTAATGTTTTTTAATTAAAGTTATTGTTGAAAATTGAAAGTAATATCATCACTGTATTATTAAGGTAACCTTAGTAACTGAACACATCCTAAAAATTAAAGCCATGGCGTTCAAAGCTTTAGTTCATGGCTATGACTCCCTAGGAAAGACAAAGAAAATGTCATTTCTGTACTAAACAGTTTTACAGGAAGGAGACAAGCTGCCATGATGATCTTAAGGCTGCAAAAATAGTGCAGAGATGCCATTCAGTGGAGACAAGCGGGGAGCCAGGTACCATTTCTTCCCCTCTCATTATCCCTCCAAAGTGACTAAAATACTCATCTATACATCAACTGCGTCCAATGCTTACCAAAACTATTTCTGTCAGAAGGAAGCAAAGTTTTTTGTCTCCTGAGACTTCACACTGAGGCTGGAGAGAACAACTGAAAAAGGCTCTTTGGTAAGTAAAACAGCAAACAGCTCCTCTGTGGCCCACCAAATGCTTCACTTGACTTTGCTTCCTTAATTTAGATATGTATAATGGAAATGTACCAGAGGAGAGCTTATTTTCTTGAAGTCACCTGAGCATTGCTACTTGAGGTAATTACAGCACTTTATGTATCAGTGAAGACACAGTTCAAAATAAGACATTTCGTCACTTTTTTTGTCTTTCATGGGTTCTCAGTATCTGCACAGCATTCCCAAGTATTCTTACTTTCTGTTTTTAAGAATATATTTTTTTCTTCATGCACTTGTCCTGTATACCATCAGTCTTTCTCCCAGGATTCCCAAACACAACTCTTCCCCCTAATATTACTAGTTATTTTATCATCGACAAGCAAGAATACTATCTCAGACCAAAGACAACTTATTTATTATTTTTTTTAATCAAAAGATTAATATAGAATAATATAGGGGTTGAATATTCAGAGGAAAGTTAGAGATATTTCATTTGGCAGGGTCTGATGAAATTCTCCTGGAGCACTGAAGGAACAGGCTGACCTGTTAACGATTAACACTGAGACTTTTTGGAATAGGAGGAATGTCTCAGAGAATCGGTGGAAGGCAAATGTAGTACTTACATTAAAAAGGGTAGAAAAGCAGGATCAGTAGAATTATAGATCACACAGTCTGATTTTGTTTCAAGAATAAAGAATGAAGAATGGTAGCAGTGCAGAAAAGAGCTCAAATTTATGTATTTGGAGCAAATAGTAGAAAACCATTAAATTTGTTTCTTTGACAGAGGCAAAACACTCCACCCCTTTTTATCCGCTCCCATCTGAGATATCCAGAGTTTCTTCAAGCAGCAACAGAGGCTGAAACTGAGGAGGCAGAGGATTCTAAATCAGTTGATGGAGCAGGTACCTCTCAAACAGATAACAAATCAGACCACTCTCAAGCAGATAAAAAAGCAGGCCCTCCTCAACCAGATGACAAAGATGACTTTGTCCAGCCTTTCTCTATGAAAGAACTGCACCTCATGAGAAAGGACTTCACCCGCACTGAGGGCGAGGGAATTCTTCCATGGCTCCTCCGATGCTTTGATAGTGGTGCTGAAACCTACAACATGGATGAGATAGAAGCCAAGCAGTTGGGATCCTTGGCCAGAGATGCTGGAGCACTTAGTAGTAAGATGGAAACTACCACCTGTGGGACCAACTTCTTTCAGCTGTGAGAGAAAGATGCCCCCTCAAGGGTGACATGGAATGGCGCCAAAGCAGAACACCCACTCTTGAGAAAGCCATCACATACTTGAGAGAGATAGTTGTGTGAGAGGTGATCTAAGATAAAGATGGACTTACAAATCCTGATGACGTTCTGTGTGACACACAAATGTTCCAGAGGTTTGCACAGGCTGTACCAGAAGCACATGCCCATATATTCTCCTTCATGGGGTGCTTTGAAGATTATGCAAGACCAAAAAGAGATTGTGCAGGCAATGGCCCTAGGACCAGTTCGAACAGGGCCAGACATCAAGAATGTGCTCTACACCGCAGCCGGACACAACAGTCCCAACTGGCAGAAAGCACCAGGGGAGACTTGAGGTTGACCCTTGGGATTCTGGAGCCAGAGCTACGGAAGTTCCAAGGCCAACTACAAAACAACTGAGAAGGAGAGAGAGCTGCTTCAGAAGAGATCAGCACTGAAACGCAGCTTCTCCTGGCACCCAGATTACCAGTGCTGAGATTCATGTTCCAGAGTGACCTTTCTCCTGTCCATCATGCCAGCGATATGACCTGGAGTAAATGGACTGCCTTAATCACCCAGCAAGATCGAGTAGGAAGACCTAATCGTCCAGGTATTGTAGAAGCAATTACAAACTGGCCAGAAGGCATACATTTTGGAATGCCACCACAAGAAGTGGTGAGAAGGGCTGAAGAAGCTCCACCATATGATCATCTACTAGAGACTGAGAAACAATTTGGCTCCTCTCATCTTGTAGGAAACCGCCGGAAGTGGAAAGCTGCCGTGTGGAGACCTACATGACTGGTTGCTCAAGTAGCTGAAGGAGAATGTGAATCAAGTCAGTTTGCAGAGGTAAAAGCCATCCGGCTGGCTTTGGACATTGCTGAGCGAAAGGGGTGACCGAGACTCTGTCTCTACACTGACTCATGGATGCCAGCAAATGCCTTGTGGGGTTGGCTAAAGCAGAGGCAGCAGAACAACTGGCAGCGAAACCTATTTGGATTGCTGACCTGTGGAAAGACATTGCAGCTCAGATAGAGAAACTGGTGGTAAAAGTGTGCCATGTAGTTGCACTTGTGCCTCTGAGTTGAGCCACTGAACATCGACACAACCAACGAGCAGATGAGGCTGCTCAAGTGCTCCAAATAGACTTAGACTAGGAACATAAAGGTGAGTTCTTTCTGGCTCGGTGGACCCATGACACTTCAGGTCATCAGGGCAGAGATGCAACATACAAATGGGCTCGTGACCGAGGGGTGGACTTAACCACTACTGCACAGGTTATCCATGACTGTGAGACATGCGCTGCAATTAAGCAGGCTAAACAGTTGAAACCTTTGTGGTATGAGGGGAGGTGGTCGAAGTACAGGTTTGGGGAGGCCTGGCAAATTGACTACATCACACTGCCTCAGAGCCGCCAGGGTAAGCGCTATGTGCTTACAATGGTGGAAACAAGTACAGGATGGTTGGAAACATATCCTGTGCCTCATGCCACAGCCAGGAATATTATCCTGGGCCTTGAGAAGCAGATCTTGTGGAGACATGGTACTCCAGAAAGAATTGAGTCAGACAATGGGACTCATTTCAAAAACAGTCTTGTCACTGAATGGGCTAAAGAGCATGGTATTGAGTGGATATACCATATCCCGTACTATGCACAAGCCTCAGGGAAAGTTAAAAGGTACAATGGCTTGTTGAAAGCTACCCTGAAGGCAATGGGTGGTGGAACTTTCAAAAACTGGGACAAAAATTTGGCAAAGGCCACCTGGTTAGTTAATACCAGGGGATCCATCAATCAGGCTGGTTCTGCTCAGTCAGACCTTTTACACGTTGCAGATGCGGATAAAGTCCCTGTGGTGTGTGAAAGATATGTGCTGGGTAAAAGTGTCTGGATCTATCCTGCTTCAGGCAAAGGTAAACCTGTCTAGGGTGTTGGTTTTGCTCAGGGACCTGGACATACCTGGTGTGTGATGATGGAGGATGGTGAAGTACAATATGTACCTCAAGGTAATCTGACTTTGGGAGAGAATCCTTAATTTGACAGCTGGTAAAATATAGAGCCTATATGTAATATATGGTATGGAATAAGGGGTGGAATGTCCTGATTTGAGCCAGCATGAAGGCAGTTTTCCTTTTACTGATTTTTTTTTTCCTTCAATAAGTTTTATTTTACCTAGTCACAGAGCCTTCCAGCTAAGCCTGATAACGCTGGAATGTTTTTCTAACTGCTGGGGCTTCAAGGTCACATCTTTACTGTGCCGGCTCAGACACTACGGGGAGAACTATGACCCCCTGTAGGAGTCTGAATTAGACAGACAGCAAAACTGGCCAGAGATATTCCATTCCATATGTCTATGTAAGGTCAGAGGAAGGTCAGAGATCACAGAAGACAGCTTCCTTCCTGCTTCTTCCTCCCTTCTCTTCCATCTATGGCCAGCATCTGGGGAGGACTCCGTCCATCCATCACCATCAACCCTTAGGCTCAAGCTCTCCTGACCCTCATCACTATTCGCTTTCTCTGGCAGCAGTCCAGGATTCTTCGGGACTGTTCCAGTGTTCCAGCTCAGGAGATGCTGTGGGAGTTGCTGAGGGTGCGGGGAGGCAAGAGGCTTTTGCACATATCTGAACATATCTGTATATAATTGTGTGTGTGTGTATATATATATATATATATATATAATTAGTGTTTAATTAAAGCTGTGTAGTTTAGTTTTCAATCCAGCCAAGTAAGTCTCTCTCTTTCTCTCTCTCTCCTTCCCTACCTGGGTGGGAGGGGGAATGGATCGAGAGCATTGTTGTTGAACCCAACTCAAATGGTGACAACGAGATGCAGAACTAATGACATGGTTATAGAGAAACAGAAATTCTGACACAATTAGGTATTTCAGCTTTTCATTTTTGGGGAACTGGGCCTTTCATTTAATAACAAGATATTTGTCCCTAATCACTACAGACTTACCAGATTTAGAAGTCCCAACTGTATCCTTTTTTTTCTTTTTTTTTTTTTTTTCTGGTTGGTTGTTTTTTTGTGTTGTTTTTTTTAAGTGTTCACCTTTTTGATTCCTCTCATAGCCAGAGTTGAGGCAGTGAATCATAGGAAGCTGCCTTTTTCCTCAGCTTCTGGACTATCTGTTCTGTGTTTGCATGGTTTTAAAAGGGATTTCTATTCCTGCTTATCACATGGTTCATTTCCCAAACCATTTAGTGCATTTTAAAGGAGAATGCATAAATCACTATAAAGATTTTTGTAGGAAATGCAATTCTGTATAAAAGGTGCACTGGTCATGCCAGCTGGCTATCCAGGTCTGCTGCTCTGCATAATATTTGCAAGGATTTCTGGGCAGCTCATGTTTGCTAAAGAATATATTGCCAGCAATTTTCTTCAGCTACACATTCCACATCCCCATCATATAAGTTTTGCAATGCAAATGTGAGTGTTTTGGGGGGAAAACTAGGTTTTGAAATAAATTATATTAAATCTGAATTAGATAGTTGGGGAAAAATACTATCTCGCTTCATCTTACTTCAACAGTGTCATAGCATCACAAATGGAAACATTGATGGCTGTTCTTATTCTAGATTTATCCTTTGAAGTTTTTACCTTCTGAAATACACACTTATTTTTATCTCTTAACTGTCACAGACCTTTGGTTCTGTCTTCAAAAACCTTTTGCATAATGTCCCAGAATAGCAGTGGTCTGTCCTTTTCCACAAGTCAGCATAATTCATAACCCTGGCATCCACTTCCTGACTGGTAATGGAAAATGTTCTGAAGATTGGTGGTTGTATCTATCCAAGCTCCAGTCAGTGTTATATTAGGAATTTTGAGATGGTTCTTTGAAACTGATGTAATTATAGATTTTCAAAAATATCTAGATGTACAGGGTAAAATTTGAAAAAGTCCTCAGACACACTGGGTTTCAAATACTTAATGATAGTCTAGGTTTTGGAAATCTCAGCTGACGTATGCTTTTTATGGCTTTCTAACTGTCTGGAGTGCTTCTAGGCAATTTTAGAAGCTATTTGACTGAAAGTTTAATAATCACAGAATCACAGAATCACAGAATCCTAGGGGTTGGAAGGGACCTCGAAAGATCATCTAGTCCAACCCCCCTGCCAGAGCAGGGTTACCTGTCCATCGTCCTGACACTCACCCTTTACATATTTGTAAACATGGATGAGGTCACCCCTCAGTCTCCTTTTCTCCGAGGTGAAGAGACCCAGCTCCCTCAGCCTTTCCTCACAAGGGAGATGTTCCACTCCCTTAATCATCTTTGTGGCTCTGCGCTGGAATCTTTCAAGCAGTTCCCTGTCCTTCATGAACTGTGGGGCCCAGAACTGGACACAATACTCCAGATGTGGCCTCACCAAGGCAGAATAGAGGGGGAGGAGAACCTCTCTTGACCTACTAACCACACCCTTTCTAATACACCCCAGGATGCCATTGGCCTGCTTGTCCACGAGGGCACATTGCTGGCTCATGGTCATCCTCCTGTCCACCAGGACCCCCAGGTGCCTTTCTCCTACACTGCTCTCCAGCAGGTCAGCCCCCAACCTATACTGGGACATCGTGTTGTTCTTCCCCAAATGCAAAACTCTACACTTGCCCTTGTTGAATTTCATTAAGTTTCTCCCTGCTCAACTCTCCAGCCTGTCCAGGTCTCATTGAATGGCAACACAGCCTTCTGGTATGTCAGCCACTCCTCGCAGCTTGGTGTCATCAGCAAACTTGCTGAGGGTACATTCTGTACCCTCATCCAGGTCGTTGATGAAGATGTTGAACAACACCGGTCCCAGTACCGACCCCTGAGGGACTCCACTAGTCACAGGCCTCCAACTAGATTCTGCCCCATTGACTACAACTCTCTGACTTCTTCCCCTCAACCAGTTTATGATCCACCTCACTACCTGTTCACCAAGCCCATACTTTATCAGCTTATCTACAAGGATGCTGTGGGAGACAGTGTAAAATGCTTTACTGAAATGGAGATAAACCACATCTACCGCTCTACCATCATCTACCCACCTAGTAATTTCCTCATAAAAGGCTATAAGGTTGGTCAAACATGACTTACCCTTGGTAAAACCATGTTGACTGTTCTTGATGACCCCCATGTCCTTGATATGCCTAGATATAGTGCCAAGAAAAAGTTGTTCCATCACCTTTCCAGGGATGGAGGTGACGCTGACCGGTCTATAGTTACCTGGGTCCTCCTTCTTGCCCTTCTTGTAGACTGGAGTGACATTTGCTATCCTCCAGTCCTCAGACACCTCTCCTGTTACCCATGACTTACCGAAGATGATGGAGAGTGGCCTAGCAATGACCTCCGCCAGCTCCCTCAGCACCCTTTGGGTGCATTCCATCTGGACCCATCGATTTATGGATGTCCAGATTACTCAACTGATCCCTAACCCAATCCTCATCTACCTGGGCAAAATCCTGCTTTATTTTGACTTCTTCTGGGGCTTTATGAATCTGGGGCTCCTAGGGAAAGCCTGCAGCAGTAAAGACAGAGGCAAAGAAGGCATTCAGTACCTCTGCCTTCTTTATATCCTCTGTCACCAGGGCACCCACCTCATTCAGCAGTGGGCCTATATTGCCTCTGGTGTTAGTTTTGTTGGCTATGTATTTGAAAAAGCCCTTTCTATTGTCCTTAACCCGACTTGCAAGGTTAAGTTCCAAGGAGGCCTTAGCTTTCCTAGTTGCCTCCCTACATTCTCTGACAAAAGTCCTATATTCCTCCCACATGACCAGCCCCTCCTTCCATGATCCATAGATTCTTTTTTCCACTTGAGTTTGCCCAGCAGTTCCTTGTTTAACCATGCTGGTCTCCTAGCTCCCTTACTTGATTTCATACCCTTTGGGGATGCTCTGGTCCTGAGCTTGCAAGAAGTGGTCCTTGAATGTTGACCAACTATCCTGAGCCCCTTTACCATCTAGCACCCTGTCCCATGGGACTTCCCTTAACAATTGATTGAGGAGGCCAAAGTTGGCCCTGCCAAAGTCCAGGGTTCTGGTCTTGCTAGGTACTCTATTCCTCCCACACAGGATCCTGAACTCCACCATCTTGTGATCACTGCAGCCAAGGCTGCCATTGACCATCAGTGCTTCAACAAGACCCTTCTCGTTGGTGAGTACAAGATCCAGCAGTGCTCCTCTCCTAGTCTGCTTGTCCACCATTTGCATTAAGAAGTTGTCATCAATGCACTGGAGGAACCTCCTAGACTGTGAAAGGCTAGCTGTGTAAGTCTTCCAGCAGATATCTGGGTAGTTAAAATCCCCCATGAGGACCAAGGCTTGTATTTGCGAGGCTATTTTCAGCTGCCTGTAGAAAGCCTCATCAACTCATTTGTCCTGATCAGGAGGTCTGTAATAGACCCCCACAATAATGTGGGCTTTTATAACACAACTGAAGAAATAAGCATATCAAGTATATTTGCAGTCACTGTTGTTGACTCTCATATCCTCAGTGTGGAAATATAGCAACAGCATCACTATATTATACTTAAACTTTCTGCTCACTGAGCTTTGTCACTCCTCCAATGTCTCAGACTTCTAATTTTCCAAACCAAGGACCCTTCCAGCCTCTGTTCTCAAGCCTCTCACTGTCCAGAGAGGACAGTGGCATTGGAGGATGAGTATATGTATGCTTGTAGGTCCATGACTTCAAGTTAAAATACAGGTAAGGCATATACTGTTAGTGGAGATGAGGAATAATCTCACAGGTCCTGCAATTTGTGCTACCTGCCATGTCTTTTATGGCCTTCACCATGCTGACCAAGAAGACCGTTGCAGTATTTCTTTAAATGATACCTGAGGAGGTGCAGAATCAGGTCTCAGATAGAATATGCACAGACCATTTGTGTTCCTTGAAAATATAATCTATAGAAAATCAGATTATTCAGAAAACCACATGATTACAACATAGATTCCTTTATGGAAAAATAAAATATTTTTATATTTTTCTCACCAATTATAGTTTCTTTTTCTCTAAATTAAAAATATCTCAGTACTAACAGATACTTTATTTCTGCAGTATTAAAGCAAACTAAGCAGGACATACTAATACAAACAAAATTTCTTAACATATTTTCACCCATATATCAAAAAAAGGTAAAAAAATGAATGGCAAAAAGCTGGTAGACTAAGAACAACTAGAGCCTTCATGCTTCTAAAAGATATCAGACAAAGATCAAATTTATCTTCTCTGTGCCTTGGCCTCATCTGAATTCCTCTATTGCTTTGTACAAATTCTACATTTTGTGATGATTGATTGATTGATTAACTGTTATACATATAGATAGACAGACAAACAGGCATAAAGTAATCCACAAATGCACTGTAAGCACAGATTTAGTACATTTTCATGCTTCTTTGATATTATTGTGTTGTACTGAATTTATTAGCAGTCCTGTAAAACTCAGTGACCTCCAGCTCTGCAGAACTGTATATTTACCAACAAATATATTTTTATATACTGTCGTTGCCAATTTTATTGCCAAATATCTTACTTTATTTTTCTACAAAAAGAACTCTAAAAATTAAAAGTTAAATATTACCATGCTTTTTTTAATGGCCAAATAATATCTGGAATATAGTGAAAATCTTTTGGTCTGTTATCTTCTGTCTTAGATAAAGAGACATTAACTAATTTATTAAGATTTGGTTATTATGGCACAGAATACTTAGGAGTGTCTCACTGAAAGTGTGCTTTTTCCTTCCATAGTTCTTGATTCTATCACTGACAGAGTGGAGGGAAAATGCTGGATGCCAAAGGTCATTGGGTATGTCTCTGCACTTGAAATTATCAGGCGGCTATTTTACCTTCTTTCTTTTTTTCTTTTGTTCCCCCCCCCCCCCCCAAGTGGGTACAGTAAAAAGGCAGAGAAACAGGGGTTCCTAGGACACAGTGAGCTAACTCTGCAGTAGACGTGTTTGTCTCCGAGCTCCACATATTCATGGCACTGGAGAATAATGTCCCCCTTATCTGCTTTCATTCTTATGAATTACCCAGTTCCTCCGCCTTCTCTGGCTATCACTGATCACCCAACATTGCACTTGGCCCAGGCTCTCTGAAGCTGTGTGTCACCCCTGTCCCCCTTACTATGATACCAATCTTCAATCACTTAATAAAATTTTAAAAGTAAATTCTTAAGCTTCTTATGTAGACATCTCAGCTGAAGGAGATAATAATGGGATTTATTCTACTGACTCTAAGCAATAACAATAATAAATAATAATTAAAAAGAAATCTGGATTTTTGACCCACTTAACAAAGCACTGTGTATGAAGTATTGAATAGGTTTTCTTTTCAAGAAAGAAGATACAATGCACAAATCTCATACAGAGAAATACAGTGACCAGATCATTTTTCCACAATGTGCATAAATTAGATTCTAGTCTTTCTACATCATTCCAAGGAATTTAAAGCAACATTTAACATTTCCCATTTCTATATTTCACTTTACAAATTATACATTTTGCTGAGTTTCGTCATTTCCTCTTGTACAATTTAGATCTTTCTGGCTATGCTGTGAACCTTTGCAGGTTTCCACCCAAATGCACACAGCATGCACACACATATAAAATGTTTAATAATGTGAAGAAACATTATTTTAAAATATTTTACTTCATCTTTAGTCATTTTAAGTTCTTGCAGATCTCACTTTATTCAAAAAATACTCCAGATGTTCAATGGATCTGAAAAGCAAATCCATTGTTTGGCCAAGTGTCTCCTTTAAAATATAGGCCTGTGATTAAATGTTTGAAAATATCAGCATCTCTTGGGTCTATCTATCTATTAAGTGATATAATCTGTATCTAAGCATAGATATTTGATAAGTATTCCTGTGCAAAACATAAATGTAACAATTTTCTTTAAACATTAATCAAAGCAAACACATAAATATCACCTCATATGTCCATGCATGTTTGTGTGCCAGAATGTGCTTCATGCCAAACAAAATTATACAATACATTGAAATTGCTTGAATTTACATACAGCTTTAAATTTAAAATAAATAAATAAACACATATGTACATATATAAAAGAAAAAAGAAAACAAGACCATGAGAGAAAACACTGCTGAAATTGTTGGTACTAGAGTAGGCAGTGTTCATGAATATGAATCAATGATCTTGCTCATGCTCATAATGCTCCTAGCAGATTTTGCAGGATATTTTTACTGCTGCAATTATGAATAATAATGCTTCAAAATTTGAGAACAGTACAAGATCTCATGATAGAGCATGCAGAGCTATAAATTCCTGAATTCCTATCCATGTTCATATTGTATTTTTACTTCTAAAAATGTTGGTTTCTGAAAAACACATACAACTTGACCAAATTCAGGGTAATATATTGTGTATAGAAGGCAAGTGGGAGCTGATATCAGATTTTTCCTACTTGTGACACTTGCTACTTTTTTTCTCTTTTTCAGTAGCACTCTTTTTCGGGATTCCTCCTCTGCCTCTGGATGAGAGGAAGATTTAATTTGAAGTGTGGTTGTGTTAAGAGAAGAGAAAATACAGGAAATACAATAATAATTTTTCACTTTTTTAGATTACATATAAGCTCCAGACAGATACAGGAGCTATTACTTGCTGTCATGAGGTCAAGTCCATTATCTCATTAACATACAGTGAACCTGTAATTCTATGTGAAAATGACCATATTAATGCAAGGTATTTTTTTGTAAGAGCTAATCAAATTGTGTGTTATCATGACTGTGTATCTTGACAACATTTTGTTATATCTAAATTTTTAAAAATTGGTGGTTCCCCTCCCCCCACAAATAACAAAATAAAACACAAAAATGGTTTGACTTCTATTAAAAATGCCAGGGAATTGTTTATAGCTGTCCTTTAATATTTTAGACCTTCTTATTATCTTGCTATTCAATAACCATTTAAATAATTTATATATTTGGACAGAAACTTGATTTCATCTCTGTTCATTCTTGCACTCATTTTAAATTAGGTTTAAGCTCAGTCTGATTTCAATTTACTTCAGATAGAACAGGTTTGTGGCACTGTGATTTCAGAGTTTGAAGATCATTACCTAGTTCAAGGTATTGTGCAGCTTTGATTTGTTGATCTCTTAAAGAAATCCATTCTACTTGCTTCATTTCTTCTACTGGATTACATGGAACCTTCATTTTGATGAACACTAAAAAGTGTAGTGGAGAATTCTATCAATAATTGACTGGACACTTCATCCATCAGAGTCAATAACTAAGGAGAAGCAGCAAATTTGAGCGACAACTTGAAGCATTCCAATGAAAAATTCTCTGCTGTACTCAATTTTCAAAAAACTTTTTCCCCGCATCCACATTTAGTGCCCTTGTGTTTCGTTTGTTCCAGATATGTAGCCATGTAACTACTTCACAATTAGCTCCTTGGTTATACATTCAGAAAGTTTACCACAGAAGTTAATACATTCTGTAGAAACGACATATCTCTTGAGAAATTGGTGATAATTTGTTAGTATCATATGCCTTAGCTACAAATTTATCTTAAAGATTAATAATCTTACAACTACTTTATGTTTTCAAAAACACTAAATGGAAATTCTTTTTCTGATATATTGTTAGTGTGAAAAAGGCATTCATCCAACTTGATTGTTGATTAAATAATTCCAGTCTTTTGGGGACAGCATTGTCTAATAATATTGACTAACAATTACAAGCTGGGAATAGAGGAAAACTTAGCTTGCATGAGTACAGTAATTTTCTGTAGACAAAATTGCACGTATATTTAGGTGTCACTACACCAACATTTTTCCAAAACAAATTTCTGTAATAATGAGAGTACCAAAGTCCTGACAGTAAATTTTACATGAAGTATTTCTATGTTAATATAATTGTAATACTGGAGTCAATCTACAACTGATGTTAATGATGATGGTTTTTTCCCTTGGAAGAAAAAGCTATTTTCCCATTCAACTTTCAAAATTTCTTTTAAAATAACTAAGAAACTATTTGTATGTTGTAAAAAGTTCTAGTCCTGCCTGTACACACTTAATGCTACCATAGTGTTACTTAAGTAACAGTAGAATTAAAGTCCATATTTTTTGATAACAGAAATATTTTAGAAAAATAAAATCATTGGCAAACTAAAAAAGAAATAAATAGCACTGACATGTACATAAACATGTATGAATGTGTATAGACATTCAAGAAAACATTCATGAAAATTGCGGAACTCACAAGCTCAGTCACTCAAATACTCCATTATTAATGTATTGATAAAATTTATTTCTAAAATTACACAGTAAAATTACTCAGTTTTTCATATTGTGGAGGAAATCTTTTCCGTTTATGAAAAAGCCACCTTTAATTTTGTCTTATGTAAAAGCACTCATAATTGGAGGTCAGTAAGCAGTCTGACTGTTCTTCCAGCAGAGATGGAAATGCTAGATCACTCACAAAATGAAACTGGTATTAGGACTTAGTGGGTTTTGTCACTGTAGAACATTCACTCATGCATAAGACAAATTATTTGAAGAAAATATAAAGATTCCATTATATATCTTTTAAAAGCCTTAAAAGATAACCTGCATTTCATAGCTTACATTTATTTGCTCTCACACAATGTGTGCCATTTCCAAGGCTGAGAATGAGCGATTGTGAAATACATAATTGAAGAAGAGCAATGCAATGAATAAGCATCAGGTCTAGAACTAGTGAATTCACAGATTCTGCTGCCTACAGGGGGAAAAAAGAAAAGGAAAAAAAAAAAATAAAATTGCATCTGGAGGTATATAGCTGTGAAACGAAATGGAGGTTATAAAATTACATACTGTTTGTTTTCTTACTGTCCTCATCATTTGCTATGATCTTTCTACAACGTGGCACAAAAAAAGTCATATTTCAAGTGAAAGTTTGCAACTCTTAAACTGACTTTTGAAGGTGTTGCAATTACATTGGACACTGAGTGTCTGGAAGCTGCAGCCTTCTCATTTTATTCGTGTGCAAAATGCAACACAGCAGAAACAACGTAACACTTGGCAAGCTACCTTCACCCTATATCTCTGCAGCCCTTTAGGAACCTCCTGTAATAGTGAGGTGACAGACAGAAGTGATTCTTCTTTAAGAAAAAAATTGGTTAAGCGGAGATCTGCTTT
Organism: Apus apus; assembly: GCF_020740795.1. Taxonomy (NCBI): domain Eukaryota; kingdom Metazoa; phylum Chordata; class Aves; order Apodiformes; family Apodidae; genus Apus; species Apus apus. The sequence continues at coordinate 107,497,582 of NC_067282.1, forward strand.
AGATTTGGGTTTTAAATGCCACAAGCAAATACCTATCACATTAATAAGGAGTCCTGATCCTCTTAATTCAGACAACCAACCCTGAGATATGAACAGCTGTACTACGTGTGATCATCAATAAAATGCAAGAAATTCCCAGAAGTTTCTTGGTGTCAAAGTTTTTTTTCTAGACTCAAATATTTTTGTGGAGTTGTACACAAGTAACGGTACTTCCAGACTTTAATTACATAATAACAGTAATAATAAGTATTCATTCCGATTTGGCCTTCAATTATTATTTTGATCACGTTATGAAGAATCCTCAAATGCTCAGCAATAACTACTACTGGTAATTATAGTTAGAAGATTTTTCTTACAGTATGGCTTGAAGCCAGGAATTTCTGTATTCTATTTGATTCCCAGAGCTCTCATCTTCATCCCCTGAAGAAAACTTTCGAAAAGCAGAAGCTATTAAATAGAGAATATTTACTATTTAGAATAGAGAAAAAGGCATGAGCAGTGTCAATAGTGGCAACACCACCTGGCTGCTCTCGACTCCAGCTCGTACTGAAGTTCTAGCATGTCCGGCACAGCAGCACTGAGCGGCGGTGTCGCCTCATTCAGGCCATGATAGTCCAGTGTCAGCCTCCACTCGCCATCAGGCTTTTGCACTGCCAGATAGGACTGGTGAAGGGTGAGTGAGTCCTGCTGATCACTCCTTGGCTCTCCAATTGCCAGATCAGCTTATGAATGGGGATCACAGAGTCTCTGCTGGTGCGATATTGTCATCTATGCACTGTTGAAGTGGCAATTGGTACCTGCTGGTCTTCAGCCTTCAATAACCCCGCTAGAGAAGGGTCATCTGAAAGGCCAGGCAAAGTACGCAGCTGTTCAGTGTCCTCAGTCTCTACAGCTGCTACACCAAAGGCCCACCGGTACCCTTTTGGGTCACAGAAATAACCTTTCTTGAGATAGTCTATGCCAAGGATGCACGGAGCATCTGGGCCAGTCACTACAGGGTCTGTTTGCCGCTCCTTACCAGTGAGGCTCACATCGGCCTCCACAACAGTTGGTTCTTGAGATCCCCCCATCACTCCAGAAATAGTGACGGAGTCTGTCCCTTAATGATTCCATGGCTTTAGGGTGCACTGTGCACCAGTGTTCTTTGTGGTTCTAATGTGCCAGGCTACCGAGTCCACACAGTCCAGTAAACTCAGTTGTCCCTCTCCTCCTCCTGGCCAGAGGCAGGGCACCTCTAACGTTGAGCATTTGAGGCTGATGCACCATCCTGGTTGAAGGACCAGTCACTGGAGACTGGAGGAACCTTTTCCTTGGAAGAACCATTTCCTGCACTTGTTCCATTCAGCAGCTCTTGCATGCATATCTGGAGAATATCAGTGGGTTTCTTGCCCCAGGTTCTCATGTCCTTTTTAAAATAATTATGCAAGAGATCCCACAGGTGGCGTCAAAGTAGGTCCCGTCTCTCTCGCTGCTGTCTCGTGGTGCGACATCTCCTCTTAACAGCTGCAACAAGTGACAAGTTGTCTCTAGGGAGATACTGAGGTTTACCTTCCCATCTGTTTGGCATCTTATTCCTTCTGTCAGTCATTATTTCAATGGCTGAGGTGTGGAACTGATGTGGATCAGTGATCACGTATCTGTACTGTCACGCTTTCAAAGCCAATTCATGTACAGCTGGTCTTCAGTAGTCATCAATGCATCCCATGAAGGAAAATATGTGGGCATGTGCTGCTGGTACAGCCTGCGCAAACTTCCATAACATGGGCGTGTCGCACAGGATGTCATCAGGATCTGTAATCCAGTTGTTATCATAGATCACCTCTCACACAGCTAATTCTCTCAAATATGTGATGGCTTTCTCGAGAGTGGGCATTCTGCTTCGGTATCATTTGATGAGGGGTATCTCTCTCTTACAGCTGAAAGAAGTTGGTCCCACAGGGTGGTAGTTCCCATCTTACTACCAAGTGCCTCATCAATGCCAGCATCTCTGGCCAGGGATTCCAAAGGCTTGGGTTCTTTCTCGTCCACTTCATAGGTTTCAGCCCCACTATCAAACCATTGGAGCAACCAAGGAAGAAGTGGCTCACCTTCATTGCAGGTAAAGTCCTTTCTCATGAGGCACAGTTCCTTTAGAGAGAAAGGTTGGACAAGATCATTTTTGTCGTCTGCTTGAGAGGGGCCTGTTCCTCCGTCTTCTTGAGAGTGGCCTGATTTTTTATCTGCTTGGGAAGGGCCTGCTCCTTCATCTGTTTTAGAAGCGTCTGCTCCTTCTCATCTGCTTGAGAGGAATCTTCTCCATCACTGTCTTCCTGGTCTCCTTTGACTAGGTCTTTTAACACTTTTTTTAAATGAGAGTCCTCTACTGTTGAACGTGTTCTTGTGGTCTCGGATGGCTGTTTCTTTGCTTTGCTCTTAGTCACAGGATTAAGTTTAACTTTTGATCATTTGGATTGAGTGGCCTTGGTCTTTGCAGCAGCAGCAGTGGTAGCAGTAGCCTTGCCTGTGGGGTTGGCAGTGAGTGGAACAACATCTTGCTCTATGCGTTTGCAACACATTATAAACATTCAGCTGAAGCATCCCAGCTGAAACAATGCTATTTAGATCAAGAGCTGGGAGATTCAGTCTGACAGAGAAGGAAGAGGTAAAACTGAACTTGCTACTGCCATTACCAGCATAGACCTTTCTGTTCACAGGACAGTTTGTACTGTGCACATACAGTGTCACCATACAGATTAGTATCAAAACCCATGTGATCACTAGACAGGCAATTACACGGTTGATTATGGCTATAGTCCTGTCAGTAAACCGCAAAAGAGTAACAAGAGCAGCTACACAGAGCAGTATTATCCCAGCTGCGTATGGCATGTCGGGAAGAGGGTCCAGCAGAAACATTACAGAAAGTGTCTGCTCAGTTTTCAACCCATCCGTATATTCAGCAGAAGCATTGCCTGTTGCTATCTGAGGGATTCCTCCCACCAGAGATGGAATTTTAAACAGTCACCAATTAGTGAGAACTTATAGCCTGGGCTTAAGATCGAGCCTCTCACTGGGCACCAATCAATTGTTGTCATGGTTTGACTCAGGATTGGCGATTAAACCAGCGACAACAATGCTCTCGATCCCCTCCCACCGAGGTAGGGAAGGAGAGAGAGAATGAGAGAGAGACTTTACTGAATTGAAAACTAAACTGGACAGCTTTAATTAAACACCAATGACCAAAGAATATAGGTACAATTATATACTAGTATGTGCAGGTATGTGCAGACCCCTATTGTCTCCCTCCACCTCCAGGAACTCCCACAGTGCTCTCCTTAGCTGTGAAAAGTCCTGAAATGTCCTGTACCACTGCCAGAGATAGTGGCAAAGCAGACAGGAGCTGAGGGAAGAGTTATGAGGGTCAGGAATGCACAAGCCTAGGGGTGATAGTGATGGACAGATGGAGTCCTCTCTGGATGCCAGCCATGGATGGAAGAGAAGGGAAGAAGAAGCAGGAAGGGACTTGATTTTCGTGATCTCTGACCTTACACCGAGCTTACATAGATATATGGAATGGAATACTTTTGCCAGTTTTTTTGCCCATCTAGTCCACTCCTCCCTATGAGAGGGCTGCAGGTATGACACTTCTGCTCCTTTAGCATCTGTGGCCACAGAGCAAAGTGCCCTTGGAGTCTCGGCAGTAACATAAACATTCCAGTATTATCAGCCCACTAGCTGGAAAACTTGCTGCTAGTTAAGAGACAGCTAACTGAAGAAAAAAAAAAAAAAAAGTCAGTAAGAAGAAAATGCGTTTCATCCAGGCTCAAACCAAGACACTGTTGAATATATATAACTTTACCATATTATAAAAACAATGAAATCCAATCAAGAACATAGGCTGACTGGCCACAGACACCTAAAGGTGCTCAACTAGTTTTGAAGTAAAACAAGTTTACCTATTCTATTCCTTCCTCAATATTTGTATGATAATATTTATCTATAGGACAGCCTCTAGACACAAGGATGGCTGGTCCATCTAGTCTGGTACTATGTCCCCAGCAGTGGCTAATAAGAGCAGCTTCTCTAGGAGTACAGAGCAGGGCAAACATACAGTCACATTTTCATGTTGTACTCTCCCAAATGTGGGTGAAACTGTGGTGGGTGTTTACTGTAGGCCATCAAACCAGGAAGAAGATGCTGATGAGGGCTTCTACAGTCAACTGGAAGTAGCCTCTAGATCACATGCCTTGGTGCTTATAGGTAACTTCAATCACCCTGGTATTTGTTGGAAAGCCCACACAGCCAGGCATACGCAGTCCAGAAGGCTCTCACAGTGCATTGATGAGAAGTTCCTGATGCAGGTAGTGGAGGAACCAACAAGGAGAGGTGCACTACTGGACCTTGTACAAACAAATAAAGAGGCTGAGTATATTAAGGGTGGGAACAGCCTTGGTAACAGTGATCATGACATTGTAGAGTTTAGTATTTTACAAGAAAGAAGCAGGGCAATAAGTAAGATTACAACCCTGGACTTCCAGAGGGCTAACTTTATACTCTTCAAAGATCTAATTGCAGAAATTCTGTGGGCTAAGACTCTGGAAGACAAGGGGGCCCAAGAGAGTTGGTAAATTGTCAAGTATCACTTCCTGCAAGCTCAAGACAGGTGCATTCCTTTGATTAAAAAAAAAAATTGGGAAGAGGAGGAAGGAGACCTGCATGGATGAGCAAGTAGCTCCTGAAGAAAGTCTCATGGAAGAAATTTACAGTTTGTGGAAGAAGGGACTTGTCACTTGGGAGAACTACAGGAACACTTTCAGGCTATGAAGGAAGGAAAAAAGGAACACCAAAGGCCTCTTAGAACAAAACCTGGCTAAGGAAGTAAAAGAGAATAGGAAGGGCTTCTTCAAATGTATCAGTAGTAAAAGGAAGAATAGGGAAAATGTGGGCCCACTGCTAAATGAGGTGGGACACCTAGTAACAGAGGATGCAGAGAAGTCAGTGTTACTGAATCCCTTCTTTTCTTCAGTCTCTACTCCTAAGACCAGCCCCTGTGAATCCCAGACCCTGCATGTAAGAGAGAAGGCCTGGAGGAAGGATGACTCTTCATTGGTCCGGTCCGGTCCCGTTCGGTCTTGTCTGGTCCGGTCCTGTCTTGTCCAGTCCGGTCTGGTCTGGTCTTGTCTGGTCTGGTCCGGTGCGGTCTTGCCCATTCTGATCCAGTCTTGTCCAGTCCGGTGCGGTCTTGTCCGGTCCGGACCTTATTGACCAATAAGACCAAGACATGTCTTGTCTCATGTAATTCTTCATTCTTACACCTCATATAAACAACCTCAGTCACTAGAGCATGCCCTGAAGTGCCACATCTACATGTTTCTTGAATATTCCCAAGGATGGTAACTCAACCACCTCCCTGGGCAGGCTGTTCAGTGCCTGACCACTCTTTCGGTTTAGAAATTCTTCCTAATATCCAATCTGAACCTCCTCTGCCACAGCTTCAGGCCATTTCCTCTGGTCTTCTTATTCACTTGGGAGAAGAGGCAAACACACATCTCCCTACAACCTCCTTTCAGGTAGTCACAATGAGCTGCAGGGAAGCTCTTTTTCCATTTACAAACGAGAACCCTAAAGAGGGATATTAATTTCAACCTTAACATCAAAGGAATCATGTAAGTTATTAATAAAGACATTTATTATTGCTATGGTTTTACTATTTTTAGCAGGTAACCTGTGAGTTTTATTGAAGTTATCATAGCTTGTTTGAATGACCGAAAATTGAGCTAGGTGGTAATGTTAACTGAGCTTTGCATAGATTTGTAAGCTGTAAGAACTTTTAACTTTTGTTCACCTGATCAGATATAGAAAGAAATCACATATGTTTGCAGCTTACTTCCTCCTCAAGGTTTATGCTTTTTTCCCCCAGAATCCTTAAGCAAAATTAAGGCACACATTTTTCTATTTAATTTTCTTCAGAAAAATTAAAAATTAAAAATTCTATCTATTAGAAATGTTAACTTTCTAAGCTTACACTGTACAGCACTGCTGTGAAGGAACAGAGATGCTGCCAAGAGCTTCAGGCTAAATTATTTTGGATCCTAACTCATCAGGAAGCTTCTATTCTGAAATGCTTCACTGAGCTGGCAGGACAACTCACACGACCAAATACAATAAATCAACAAACTGTTAGAGCTGGTTTAAATGAAAACTATTAACATTTCAGAGATATTCAGGGACACAAGGAATTAAAAATATAGTGAAAAAAAAATAGAGGAATAAAGCAATGCAATAAAAAATCCTGAAAAAAAAAATCAAAATAACTCAGCTTTATTCTGGCAAAATATCAAAATGACAAGAATAAAATTTTAAAAGTCCTGACAAATGTGAAGAATAAGAATACATAAAATATGAGGAAATATGGGATACTGACAAAAGTTTATTTCGAACACCATAAATGCTATTGACATTGTATGAGCATTTTTAACGATTATTTCTACTACTGCTTAAAATTGCTTTCTAAATTAAAAGCTAGCTGAGTTCTCATGGGTACTGCCCCACACATAGAACCATAGGATCATAGAACCATAGAATCAATGAAAGATTTGGGTTGGAAGGGACCTTAAAGATCATGCAGTTCCAGACCCCATGCCATGAGCAGAGATACCACCACTCAGCCTGTATTTGTGCTTGGGATTGCTCCAACCCAGGTGTAGGACCTTGCACATGGCCTTGTTGAACTTCACGTGATTTGCACAGGTCATCTTCCCAAGCCTGTCAAGATCCCTCTCAATGGCATCCTTTCCTTCCTGTGTGTTGACCACAGCACACAGCTTGGTTTCAGCAAACTCACTGAGGGTGCACTTAATCCCACTGTCCATTTCATAGCACCAGTCCCAATACCCAATACCAATGAGGAATACCATTCATCACTGGTCTCCATTTGGACATTGACTACATTTGTAGCCATTGACTACAACTCTTTGAGAGCAACCATCCAACCCATTCCTTATCCACTGAGTGATCCATCAATCAATTCCATGTCAGTCCAATTTAGAGACAAGAATGTCATGTAGGACAGTATCAAATGCTTTGCATATGTCCAGGTAGACAACATCAGTTACTCTTTCCTTATCCACCAACACTGTAACCCCATCATAGAATGCCACTACATTTATTAGGTAAAATTTGCACCTAGTGAAGCCCTGTTGGCTGTGACCAGTCACCTGCTTATTTTCATGTGTCTTAGCATCGTTTCCAGGAGGATCTGCTCTGTGATCTTTCCAGGCAAAGGTGGGACTAACTAGCTAAATCTTCTTCTTTCTTTTTGTAAAAAAAGGGGGTAATTTTTCCCCTTTTCGGGTCAAAGGGACCTTCACAAACTGCCACAAATTCTCACATATGATGAATAGTAGCCTAACAACTTCATTTGCCAGTTTCTTGTGGATGCATCTCACCAGGACCTATGGACTTGTGCACTTTCAGGTTCCTTAGATTATGTCAAACATAATCTTCTCCTATGATGGCTGATTCTTCCTTCTCCCAGTCCCTGCCTTTGGATTCTCTGACTTGGGCAGTGTGGCTGTGAAGACTGAGGCAAAAAAGTTGTTAACAGCCTTCTCCATATCCCACGTAACCAGGTCTTCCATTTTCTTCTGGAGAGGACACACATTTTCCCTACCCTTCCTTCTATAAGCAAAACTTTTTTACTTGCCCATGATGTCCCTGGCAAGAATTAATTTTATCAGGACTTTAGTTTTTTTAACTTCATCCCTGGCTGCTTGGACAGTTTCACTGTATTACTCCTAGGCTGTCTGTCCTTGCTTCCACCCTCTGTGGGCCTCACTTTTATGTGTGAGTTTCTCCAGGAGCAGCTTGTTCATGAATTCAGGCCTGTAGCAGGGTGCTCCATCTCTGAATATGTCTTCCTCAGTTCCTGTTTTGTTTTTTTTTATTCAAGTGCTTTTTGTCTCTCACTTTTCAGGCCCTGGCCTGCAGTGAAAGGTTCCCATGAGGAGGGAAAAAGCCTAGCAAACTCTGAACTGGTAAAAACCTTGAAATGTATAAAAAGAGGGCCAAGTGGATGTGCATAACACCAGCTGCTTTCGGGTGAAGAACACAGAGCTCAGCCCAGCCATAACTAGGTCTGAAATGGAAATAAAGTAATAACGAGCAGATAAGCAAAAGACTTTTCCAAATTCAGTTCTCTTCTTCTACCTGGAGAGGGAAGGATGATTATGAGACAAGACTTTTTACTTTGGCCAGCAGGACAAGGGAGGTTCTCCTCCCCCTCTACGCTGCCCTAGTAAGACCACATCTGGAGTGGTGTGTCCAGTTCTGGGCTGCCCTGTTCAAGAGGGATAGGGATCTACTGGAAGAGTCCAACAGAGGGCTACAAGGATGGTTAAGGGACTGGAACATCTGTCATACAAGGAAAGGCTAAGAGACCTGGGCTGCTTAGTCTTGAGAAAAGAAGAGAGGACCTTATTAATGTCTATAAATATCTGAAGGGTGGGTGTCAAGAATGGGCCAGTCTCTTTTCAGTGGTGCCCTGTGACAGGACAAGGGGAAATGGCACCAAGCTACAACACAAGAAGTTCCACCTCTATAAGACGAAAAAAATATTTACTGTGAGGGTGATAGAGCACTGGAACAGGCTGCCCAGACAGGTTGTGGAGTCTCCTTCTCTGGATTCTTTCAAGATTCATCTGGATGCATTCCTGTGTGATCTGCTTTACGTGTTCTTGCTGCAGCAGGAGGGTTGTACTTGATGATCTCCAGAGGTCCATCCAAAACTCCTATGACTCTATGATTTTTTGTCTCACTGACTTTACATGTAAACAGATGAAAGGAATTTAAAATACAAGATTGAAAAGTCCTAATTTTCTATTTTACCATCAAGTAAAGAAGAGCTTCTGAATTGGATAAGCACTCAGCAGAATTTAAATATACATTTTTAAATAGAAAAAAAATAAATTTTTGCATTCTGTTTTCCCACTAATTTCCTAGTAATAAGAGCCATTTAGGTTTTTAAAACTACTGTTTATTATAGGACACAGTTGATCCCAGATAGGGTACTATGCAATTCATTGGTGTGGTCTCCTAAAATACCCCTAAACTCATAGCCCAGTTGAGTCCTTGCCTTCTAAACGCTGTTTGGCTGAGACTTGTTAAAACTAAATCACCACTACATCAGCTTTTATAGTGTCTGCATAAGCAGAGAATTAAATCTGCCAGCACCATATTATTACTAGCAGTGCAAATAATGATTTAAGTATTCTTATTGTCCTAGTGATTGTCATTGCTGTGATGAACATGAAAAATTCAATTGGCTTGTACTTTTTTTTTCTTTTTCTTTTTTCTTTTTGTTTGTGATCAAGAGGATTGAAAAATATATTTTACTGCACACTAGAAAACTTTCCATGTCACCAGCCAGTAAAAGACAGTTCTTCACTCCTGGCTCAGGTAGCAGGTACTCGCTCAGCTACCCTTTAGAACAGAAGGGAAGTTGTTTTTTTGAGGAGAGTTGGGTACTTGTTAAGTGGTTATGAGCCTTTAGTTTATGTATTTAAAAGATTCCTGTCAGCCAGTTGTTTTATAATCATACTTTACATGGGTAAGTATAAAATGCAAGCCTTTTTTTAGAATAGCCAGAACAGTTAATCCAGCTTCAAATGTTTATGAAAGTAGTATATGAGAAAAATATGCTTAGACAACCCTGGAGACTGTAAATTAAAGTTACATGAGAAAAGCTTCTTTCACCTTTCTTGCTAGTTTCCTTTTCTGAGTAGGTGGTAGTAAAGAATTGAGAATTCACACACACCTCCTCTGAGATATCTATCTTCTCTTATGATCAGTCTTCCCTTCAGTGCCTGCCAAGGATCCTACCTGGCTGCTTTCCCTCCAGAACCGTCATATTCTCTTCATAATGGAAATGAGAGGGTTACACTTCCATAGATGTTACGTTGTTACAGTGTGACTTCTCCCCTATGATTGTTAGACTTTTCTTTTTAAGTGACATATTTGATATTCTGCTTTGAGAAGTGCTGAACTCCACAGTATGTATCAATCTTCACATTAAAAACATACTTAATATAAACTTGTAGGCATGTTAACTATATGCAGATTATTATTATACCTGGTTAGTACCAGACTTTGTGGCAATCAGCCACTCTGAAGTGACCCATGCCCAGCCAATTCCTCTCTGCATGTTGTGGCAGCAAGCAATTGTATTTATCCCGTCTGCAGAGTTTTCCTGCAACTTGCAGACCATTTGCATCAGAAGTCTCTACACTCCCACTACTTCAAGCCTGTCACCCAGAAGACCCCATGAATTAAATGTCAGCTGCCTGGATGCCATATTTAAGTTAAGCAAATTTTAACGAAACTATAGGAAGAAGATATATTCCAGGGCCAGTTGGCTGCTAGTACTACTTTCTTTTTTAAAGCAAGTATTGTTAAGACCAGCAAGTAAGTATTTACAACCTCCCATTAGCAGGACCACTGACTCATGGTGGAAAGCGCCATACTTGGCAGACTCTGCCAAATCAGATTATAAAACAGACTGTGCAGCTTGGATTCATGATACATTGATGTATCTAATTTAAGCTTTTATTTGTAATTAAGGCTTAATTGTAAGAAATCAGAAACATTTGAAACAATTCTGTTTAGCTTATGAAAATATTCTTTGGAAGAAATGTCTGAAATTCAGTCTTCCTTATTCTTTCTGTTCCTCTACCTAGCATTCATAAGACTGAGATACAGTTACAAGGTATTTAACAAACTAAATTACAATTCCATTTCACAATGTAAACTATTCTGTTAAAAATTTAAGTTTTACACTGTATTTGTATCCGGGCAATTCTAATTCTACTGTTTCACTTATTTTTGTATCTCAGGAAAAAAACAACAACACCACAAAAAAAAAAAATATCTCCACACAAAAGAAAAGAACACACAAAATTGTTATTTGATTTTCCACCTTCCAAACATTTTAAGAACCCTCTAAAGCAGTAAAATAATCAGTTATTAATTTACATAAGAAACAATTTCTCTTTTGTTGATCTTGAAACACTGAATCCTGTATTACAGATAACAAAGTCAACTCATATAAGTTTTATTGAAATTAGTTACTTATATGAAACAGCGTAATTTTCTCTTTTATCATAAAAGCAGTAAAAATTCCTCCCTAAAGCATTTTAGGAGTGCAAATCAGTTTATAAATCTAGAGTATGCTCATAGATGGTGAAGTAAATTATTATACAGATATAATTCCTTTAAAAAAGAGAATAGCCTTTGAGATCCAATAGAGCAGATGACAATAAATGCAATGTCCTCATTCCAAGAAATGGAACATTTCACACAATTAGCAACTGTAGTCAACATTATTATTTATAACTCAAAAGCACTGTTGCCTGAAAACTATAGTAAAGGTAATAGAACTGGTCATTTTTCTCCCTTCAGTAATTTCAATAATTTGAAATGTTCTGTGAAAGCAGAATTTAAAAATAAATAAAAATCAAATCTAAAAATGCCTATGACATGAGACATAAAAATGTAATGGAAAAACCTGATCATAATATTTTTACAATTTTTAAAACACAAAATAGAAGGTAAACATTAAAATATATTACATATTGAACAGCTTAAATGAGTTTTTGCACCTTTCTACAGTTTCATGGATATTGGGAAATAATTTTGCCTAAGATAAGCAGTCTTTTCAGCCAGAAAAAAACCAATTCCTCTGAATGTGGCATATATGAGACACCCTAGTTCAATATTTTAATGCCTTCTTTATTAAGTGGCATTCAGTGGAGGCCCAGGTCCTTCAGTTATCTCACTCAGTCATACTTTCCTAATTGGGGCAGCTTTACCTTTCCCTGCAGTCAACAGAGAGAGGCATTGCTATGACTGAGCAAGCTAAAATGTACTGTCCACAGGTAGTGGATGTATGGGGTCCCAGCATGAGCAGGTTCCTATTTTAGAGGCCTCAGGAAAAAAACTCAGGAAGTATAAGTAAAATGTGTGGACCTGTGGGGTGAGGGTTTTTGGCAGTTTATCATAAAGGTCTAGTATCAGTATTACACAGGTGTCTGTCTAAAATTAGAAATGTCCCAAAAGGGTTCGCAAACATGTTTCTTCAGACCAGCACTTGCTGTTGGAAGTTTGTGTTCACAGACGTTAAATCCACAGACTCAGGCTTCTCCCCTCATCTTGTTTAGCATCTGCAAGAAGACAGATCAGTACACAGATAATCCTGTACTGTAGTGCCTTTATCCTAGCAAGCATAATTTTGTATTTGTTTTTATTTATTTTTCTCCAGTAAATTTCTAGCATATATACATCTTAAATAAAACAACACTTGACATTTTTTAAGATAGTAAAGCAACATATTTTCAATAGAGAGATTTTAATACAAAAAATTAAATTTTAATTCCATCTTAATGTGATACTAGTTTTTTTTTTTTAAGTTATATCTTTTTTTAAATATCTGGGTGACCGGCACATAATAGCGTATCACTTGTTTTCTATCCATTTTATTTATTTATTTTTTAATTTCTACATTACTTTTCAAATGGTGTGTTGTTGGGTTCTCCCCCAAACCTCTGTAGAGCATGATGAAAAGCTAAAATTCAGATGACAACTGTTTCTTGCATCTGTTTTAGGTAGGAATGGTGACATGTTCTCTTAAAGGGAATATGACAGTGCAGGTTCTCATCTATTCAGGCAAACAACTGTGGTATTTTAAAACCTTGATGACCCCTCACTGGCTGAGCTGCCCCTCTGTGCAAAGCCCCACTGCCTCACTTCAAGCTGGCAGGAGAAAACACCCACCTGAGCCACAGCTGCTGTATTTTGCCAACTAGGGCTCTCTTGGGAAGTCACCCCCTTGGGTGGCTACAGCAATGGCTGAACTAGGGAAGTTTAGGAGACAGACACTTAATTTTGTCACAGCTTAACCTATTGCATGCAGATTTTCCAGATCTTGTCTGTTAATGAAGCCCAGTCTGATATTGGTGTTCAAATAGCACATACGCTTTGCTTCAATCCAAGTTTTTAAACAGCAGACTATGGAGCAAGAGCTCTGAACTATCTCTCAAATCAAGAGAACCACTGTGTTGAGCTCTATTCTTTACAGGAAATGAAGTGTTGACTTACTATCCACAGTGATTATTGTACTGTTCTTTGTTGATGAGAAAGAACTGACAAACTCTTCTCAATCAAGCTGATGAAAGCACAGTATAGATTTACTTAGTATGACACTGAAGGAAAAAAAAAATTAAAATAAATCAACGTTCTTCCCTCTGGCAAGACTATACAATAGCAACAGTAATAAAATAGAACATACATGATTCTGCTTATTACAATAAACACATTCCCCAAGTAACTTTATAATGCAGCTTAAGTTTAATGTACAAGGGAACCTGTGCCACTAACTTGAAATACCGTATCATAAAATAAAATCTCTGTATTGTACACATGCTGCATTGTAGCACATTGTTTAGATCTTCCTGCAAGAACTGGTTAATATTTTGCAGCCCTCAGCATGGGCAGGTGCTTCACGATATAGCCTATGCTAAAATAGTTACGTTCTCACATCAAGACTAAAAAAAGTTTTCTAGAATACTGCCATAATCATGAACAGAGACCTGGGGAGTTTATTGTGCGATGGATGATTTATATAGAAACAGCAAATATTTTAAATTTGGGATGCTGTCAGAACTCTGAATGTCCATAGAAACTGGCATTTGCTTAAAGTTTTCTTCAGCATATTGGTTTTAGTATGTCTGGTTTCTCTGTTTCAAATTAACATCTGTTTCTCCCTGTATTACTACAGGCTTTGACTTCTGACATATTCAAGATATTAGTAGACTTGGCCTGTTCTTAGACTTTCTGGCATCATCAGGAATAAAAATAAATTTAAACTTAGGCATTATTTGAAGTAGCTAAGTGATCTGTAGCCCTCATTTGCCAGATCAAAGACTATTTTGGATAATGCATAATGTATTTTTTTTTTTTTTGCAAGTAAAACAGAATTTTAAAAAAGCAAGAAAGAAATACATTATATCTACAGTCACATTCTGCTTAGCATTATCTACTCCATCACTCCACTTCTTAGCATCAAAGGAGTCTTCCAGAAGATGAGCCAAAATGGCAATCCTTACTCAGTAAGAATTAAATGCAAAAGTCAGGAATCCTAACCTGAAATATGACTGACTGTCCTGTTCTTAATAGGCAAAATGTGGGAGCTGCAGTTCTGCTGTCATGGGGATTATGACTGTTCCCATACAACAATTTTACTATATACTGTCTATCTTGGGTGATTGCAAAGGTCTGAAGAACCCCCCCAAATTGTTACCATTGTAATTCTCATAGAAGAAGTTTTCCAAAAGGGCATAGCGCAATCAGGTTCAGTAAACAAATCAGACTGATCTGCCTACGTGTATAAATAAGTAGTCTAAACACTGAGAGTAAGATTTATTCTTACCTCAGTGTCTCTTATCTTGGGGTAAAAAATCTTCCTTATGACTGCCATCCTGTGGTTTTAAGTGAAAAGTTTAAAAGAATCAAGAGGACGTGCTGTTTTTCAGAAGTCTCACTTCTCAAATTGAGTGCAACAAGATTTCTTGTCACACAGGAGTGAACACTACTGGGTTACTTACAGTTTTACAGAAGTAGTGCCCCTGCTTCTATCATGTACTGTTCTGATTGAACTGAAAAAAGTGAGAACAAAAAGCTAGTTATAACACAGGATTTCCTCTGGTGGAAGTGTTTCTGAGAGCAGCTCAGATCTGAGGTAGAAAGAGACATCATCTTCCGTACCTGAACCCCATTATCTGCAAATCACTTGAGTCCAGGATTAACCTCAGCAGCTGAAGACAAAGGCTTCCTGAGTCATGCCCACCCTCTTCAGATCACAGGAGCACACAGAGCACAGTGGGCTGCAAATGGTGTATTTCTGGCTTTAATTCACCAGAGTCTTTTTCTCCAAACACAAATTTCAAGTTTCAACTTCCTTTTTAAATTCTTCTCCTGAAAACCGTGATAGGAATTAATATTTTTATTTACATTGATTTGTATTTTAATTCCTTTCTTTATACTCAACTAATCAACCACTCTCATTGATCATTGAAACTGAACACACAGATTTATGCTCAGAAAACACAACAAAATCATATTTAATGAATATACCTTTTTGCATATGATATTTTGTAAACTTGAACTGTAACCATAGAAACATCTAGCACCAAAGCTTGCTACTTACTGCCAAATTCCTTTTTGGTCTGTTGGTGTTGTAGTAATGTATTGCTAAAATAATGTATTTCTGAAGGAATTTTGTTTTTCTCTCTCCACAGCTCATTTTTATTGGTAGACTTCTGAGTTTCATTTAATAAATAGTCTTTCACTTGTGCATTTTTTAGATATTTGGGATTTAATGATGTTTCCTACTGGTACTCCTTTATGTTGTTTTGGTTTTTTTTTTTTTGGGGGGTGGGGTTTTTTTGGTCATTTGTGTTGGTTTTTTTTGTTTGTTTGTTTCTTTTGCTTTGGTTTTCCCTGAACGTATCATAGGATGTATTGGGTTGGAAAGGACCTCTAAAGGTCACCTAGTCCAATCCCCCTAAAATAAGCAGGGACATCTCACACTAGACCAAATTGCTCAGAGCCCCATCAAGCCTGACCTTGAATGTCTCCAGGGATGGGGCCCCCACCACCTCTCTAGGCAACCCAGTGATCTACCACCCTCATATTAAAGAACTTTTTCCTAATGTCCAATCTAAATCTATCCTTCTCTCACTTAAAACCATTACCCCTTGTCCTATTATTACATGCCCTAGTGAACAGTTCTTCCTCAGCCTTCTTATAGGCCCCTTTCAGGTACTGGAGGGTCACTATAAGGTCCCCCTGGAGACTTCTCTTCTTCAGGCTGAACAACCCCAACTCTCTGAGCCTGTCTTCATAACAGACGTGCTCCATCCCTCTGATCATTTTTGTTGTCCTCCTCTGGACACGTTCCAGCAGGTCTACATCCTTCTTTTGTTGGGGGCTCCACAGCAGGATGCAATACTCCAGGTGAGGTCTCACCAGGGCAGAGTAGAGGTGAAAAGAATACAAGAACAAGAGGAAGAAATATGATGGAAAGCATGGAAGAATCAAATAAGACGGTAATGGAATAATGTCGATCTGAGTAGACATGAGAGAGCATTGAGGCTTGTTGCACGTGTATAGATGAATGTGGTGGAGCTTGGAAAAAGATTATCATGGAGAAGTGTAATAGGATACAGACCACAGAGAAAGACTAGGATTTAAGAGGAGAGAGAATGGCTAGATTGAGTGGGAAAAGTGGAAGCAACCATGCTAGAAAAAGATTCTGTTATCTGACAACAGTGTGAAGGGCTAATGATGAGCCATTGTAGTTCTGATTGTGCAAATTACACTGTTCAAAGCAAACCTTCAGATAATTAAGAAAACTAGAAGCACTTTTACATCAATTTTTGGGCATTTGATGAATTCAAGGTCCACATTTTAAAAAGTTATTGAAGAAAAGTTGAAGAGAGGTAAGAAGGGTGCATACAATATTTTTAATTGAGCCATTGTGTGATACTGAAGTTCACCATTTGTGCACATGCTAATAGGTTTGAGGACCAATTAAAAACAGTACTCATTCATTCTAGAGAAGCCTACTGTGTGAATCAAGTGGTGGTAATAAAATTATTTGGGAATTCAAGCTGGAAGAAGACTATGATTAATGTACTAAACTTATATTAATTCACTATGCTGTAAACACAAAATAAATAAGTTACTGCTCTATGCAGGAGTGAGAATAATTTAGTCTGTTTCTGTAAATATTTATTCATGCATCTTTCATTATCAAGTCAACATTTTCACTCTCAAAAAAGATTTGAAAAGACAAAACTGCTGTTTTCTCTCCGCAGCTGTGCTCTAAACAGCTATTTATTCTGTTTTCTCCCTTCTGCTGCCTTATGCTTGACCATGTATGACACTTCCATACCACAAATCAACAACGAAATGACAGATTGAAGTTGAATACACTAGGAAAGGAACAAAAAAAAGCAAGGTACACTTCTTTGTCCAGCTGACATTTATGGTTTAGCTACTGAAGTTTTGGCTTGCACACAGGTGTGCTTGTTCAGTATGGAATGCAGGAGCCTGAACATTCCTTTAATTAGATTACTGTTTTAAAAGACTCTTTCTAGTCAGCATTGCTCTAAAGATAAAACTTTTGGCATTCTGGCATTGCACATTGCTTTTCCTTTTCTGAATGTACTCCTTTTAAGGATTTCTGCTATTACACAAAGAGCTGAGGCACAGAGGATTCATACAGAATCAGCTATTTGTTGTTCAGTTCTTACTTCTCATGATGAGGCTAATTGCTCATGTGGGGACCCAGCTTTCTAGAGAGGAAAAGAGCAGTATAATGGTGGGAGGAATCTGTGCCAAAGGCAATATTGTTCACTCCTTACAACATTTGTAATCATGAAAGCCCAAATAACTCTGTTCAAATCTCTCCTTTTGTTGTTAAGCATTGCAGCAGATCACTTGTTTTTCTTGTCCTTAGGCTCCAACTGCTTTCATGGTTATTTCATTGCTGTTTCTACCTTGCTGCATGGTTTCTGCAGATGGGTACATTTCTTGACAATACTGTAGGTGCATAATAGCTCTCGGCACTTCCATTTTAGTGCCATTATATTTGATGGGAAAATGCTTCAAGCAGCTGCAACTTGGCTACTGTATATTCTTAAGGCCAAATCGTTTCCTGCTACCACAAAAATAATAAAAAAGGAAAAAAGCACTCGAGATCTCTATGGATTTTCATGTCAAATTAAAGGTACATATAAAGGCATGCAAGAGAAAAAAAAAAAATTCTGTGTCCTTGGAACTGTATTTACCAACTGTAACCGCTGCAATCGTGATTCATCAAGGAGAGTCTCCTAGGTTCATAATTACATTTTGAACAACATTCCCATCTATGTTCCAGGTTGCATTCTGGCTATAGAGACTAATCCCAGCCTTAAGCCCCTGTTTTGCATCAAGAGGTGATGATCTGTTATGATATCAGTAAGAAAGAAGCCCAGACTCTGTAAAGTATAATTTATAATGCAATTTATTAGAGCCAGTAACACAAGGAGAGAATAGTATGGATAATCTTACATGTCTTTTGATGAGGGATACTGAATATGATCTTACATCTCATGGGCCTCTTATCCACATGCAGCACACTGGGCAGACCCCATTCTCAAAAGAGTTGCCCTCATTTCAGTCATTTGAGCTATTAGAGGATGTGCTTACAAGAAAATGTATTTGCAGGACAATGAAGCACAGTGCAAGCACAGTAGAGGCTTGAGTGTACTCATGTTAACTTTCATGTGTAACTCCAACTCCTTGGTGTACAGTGGTTTCCTGATCAGGATCAATATGCTCTCTTTCTTACAGATGCATAAATTTATGCTACAACATTTAAAATTGCAAATGAGTTTTTTTTCTGAACTGTTCTCTAGGTGTCAGCCTGGGTCCCCAAGAGATGGAGGAGCTAAGTATCAATGTGTGATGCTAAAAAAATCAGCAAGACACTGTAGGTTGATACTTGCTTTAAGGGCTAAAACCCACTAGCATACAGAAAAGATAAGCAACCTTGAAAATGTAAAAAAAATTAACTGTTCATGGTGAATACAGAAATCCACCCATGGTCTCTCAAGAAGCTAGTCCTCTTAGAAAACACTAAATATGACAATACTTTGAGTAAGACAGATGCACTTAATCATTTTTACCTGGTGCTTGATGTACCTCCATTTCAGTGATGACCCGCTGTCTTTTTGTACAGTCAGTCACACACTGCTGCTGCATAGTCTCTCTGTCCCTCCCCTAGTCACAGGGGACAACTGCAGATCTTAAACCTGATTAGACCTCAGGACAAACAGGGCAAACTGTACCCTTCAGTTCAGGCTAGAAATTCAGTAACTATCGGTGTTCATCCCAGAATACATGAGGCATGTGGTCTCTTCTTTTTAAGGGATGCACTCAAGAACTTGTAATGAAATTATCATTGCAACCATGGGCAGATTACTTACTGCATTTTGACAATTCCACATATCATAAAAAAGCTTATAAAATCTGAATACTGGTGCATATTCTTCATTATAGCTAACTAAACATCTGTAACAACAAAGTTGCCCATATCTACTTAAAAGAGTGGCCCACCAATAGTGCCTTAGTTCTGGATATTTTAATAAAATTCAATGGTATCTAATTACTCAGACAGACTCCAGTTCTTCATTTTATAGAAAACCTTTATTTGGGGTATTTGACAGCTTGTGCTGGGCTTATGTTGGCTGGACACCAGATGCCCACCAAGCTACTCTACCACTCCCCCTCCATCAACAAGACAGGGGGGGAAATAAGATTAAATGCTCATGGATCAAGATAAGGACAGGGAGATTATCTATGAGTTATCATCACAGGAAAGGCAGACTCAACTTGGGGAAAATAATTTACTGTATTAATAATTAGTAATAGACTAGGATAGTGAGAAATGAGAAAAGAACTAAAAAAACACCTTTTCCTCTACCCTTCTTTACTTCCTAGCATCAACTTCACTCCTAACTCTTCTACCACCCTCCCCTCCACAACCAGCCCAGGACAGGGAATGGGAGCTGCAGTCATTTTCACTGCTCCTTCCTTCTCACACTGTTTCTCTGCTCCAGTGTTGGGTCAATCCTACAGGATACAGTTCTTCAGGAGATGCTCCAATGAGTATCCTTCCCACAGACTGCAGTTCTTCAAGAAGCGTTACATCATGGGTCTTTTCCACAGTCCTTCAGGAACAGAGTGCTCCAGCATAGGACCCCACGGGATCACAAGGCATGCCAGCAAACCTGCTCCAGAGTGAACTCCTCTCTTTGCAGAGTTCAGGTCCTGCCAAAAGCCTGCTCACATGTGGGCTTTCTATGGACTCCAGCTTTCTTCAGGGCATGCATACCTGCTGCAGCATGAAGTCCTCCAGGAGCTGCAGTGTGGATATCTGCTCCTCATTGGACCTCCATGGGCTACAAGGGGGACAACTTGCATCACAATGGTCTTCACCAGGAGCTGCATGACAATCTCTACTCCAGTTCCTTCTTCACTGGCCTTGGTGTCTGTGGAATTATTTCCCTTGCATATTCTCACTCCTCTCACACAGCTGCTGCTTTTTACCTTTTCTTAAATATGTTATAACAGATATGTAACCAACATTGTTGATGGGCTCAGCTTTGAACAGAGTCAGCTGGAAGTGTCTCTGTGAGACATGGGGGCATCTCCTGTTGTCTTGTCACAGTAGCCACCACAGCTACCACAGTGCAACTCCCCCACTAAAAGAATATTGTCTCATAAATCCAGTACACAGTTCTTTAAAACATTCTTAATAAAAACAACTAGAGTTTTCTAAGGGAAATATCTGTCTGTCTGTCTATCTATGCTTTCATCCATTTATATTCCTTTTTAGCTTGTGTATTTGAATATGCTAATTTAAAACATGTAGTCTTTTTCCTCTGTTAAATGGACTAGCATCGTATCTTGCTAACATACAGTTCCCATGTTAATACGACTTCATGAAAATGTCACTTAGAAATACAAATAAAATAGAAAATATGGAAAGACCAGATGTTTGAAAAATAAAGGCAAAGAAAAGAAGCAATATGGTTAGTTTACATGTTTGAAGACCCTGGTCATAATAGCTGAAATTATTTTGATCTGTCAGTGCCTAACTTAAAACTAGGATTGCAAATTGCTGAAGTATACAAAACCACTGAAAATTCTCACCTTTACTCCTGCTTTCTCTCAGAACCTTTATATTCTACATAATTAGCATTCTACTCTGATGATTAATTCAGGGTAAGGACTCAGTCTCTCACTACTTAAAAAAAATATTAAAAAAAAAAATTAGGAACCATTTTACCAAATCTAGAGTATTCGATTCACAAAAGTGGAAACAAACATATAATAGTAGAATAGATACTGATACATTTGCCCCAAAATCAGGATACTGTTCGACAAATCTGTGTAATCAAGTGCAGGTATGAAACTGGGAAGAGGAAAAGTAACAACAAACATGGGCAACTATTTATTATCTGCCTGTCTATCAAACTGTATTCTTCTTGATTCTAAAAGAGAACCCATTTCCCTTGCTGTGCTTTGCAAAGGCTTCTTCTGTAAGTGCAAGATCTGTGCTAACCTTAGCAAGGGGTGGAAACCAATAGTTTGGGATAAAACTAAAAGGAGTTAATAATGGTGCCCTGCTCTCTTCCTGTTAGGGATGTATTTTCATTGCTCTGCATTTCCCCTCCAGTATTTGTGACATGAGAAGGGAGGATCTGGGTTAACATCATTTATCTAGCAGAGCATGCAATGGCAGGATTTTATGAGGACTCCAGGACGCATGGTTAAAGTTCAGAGATCATAAGTGTTAAATAGATTGCCAAGAGATCTTCTTGGTCATGCTAAATAACTTTCTTTATGCATGAGTCTGACATGATAGCACTTGCAAGCTAAGGAGATTGGAGGAGTGTAAAGACAATACAATGAAGCACTGAAATCTTATTATAGGAGGAAGTTCTCTGACTTGTTGATGAAAAATGGCCTATTACAGATCAATTTCTTCTAATATTATTGGTGTGCATTTTGAGGCTATTTTATTAGGCCCACTGAACAGACACCTTTTTCAGATATTAAGTCATTAAATTGTGTTCTTTAACATGATTTCTCTTATTTCCTTGAATCTACTTACAAAAAAATTAACATTATTGAATTACTGTGTCTTGAAAATTATTACTATGAATTCTAACTCACAACTCCTTAATTTAAAATAAAAAATGAGAAATATGTACAATAATTGTGGATTTTTTTCATTCCACTGGAGATTCTTATTATGTTTCCAGCAAAGACAAAGTAATGGGCCATAAAGTCCTCTGTAGTTCCTTTCTCTATTGAAAATAAGGCTGAGTATCACAAAGCTATTATGTATTATATACAAGCATTAATTCAACCACTTATTGATTTTGGTGGTAAGAGAAATCTGTTAAATTCTGTTTGGGATACCCAAAAGATTCAAAGAAAAGATATATATTTTAGGTTGTCTTACTTGACATCTAATATTTACTCACATTTCCATAAGGACAAAACATAGACATTTATACTGTTGCAGGTGTAAATGTGTAGAAGGTTCATTTAAGAAAAAGTAGTACAATATTCTAAGACTATATAATCCTGCATGTAATTTTAGAATTGATATTTTCAATATGCAGAGACATAAAAAGGCACAAGTGTCCCCTTCACCTTCTCACCCATTAGGATTATTCATCTGTCACTGGCTTCTCCTCACTTAAAAAGTCTTTGTTGGCAGA
Source organism: Apus apus (assembly GCF_020740795.1). Taxonomy (NCBI): domain Eukaryota; kingdom Metazoa; phylum Chordata; class Aves; order Apodiformes; family Apodidae; genus Apus; species Apus apus. Next base: position 107,519,949 of record NC_067282.1, read on the forward strand.
AATGAAGTGACAGTCAGCAAAGCTGTAGTGTACTTGTCTCCACTTGACATCTCCTTAGAGAGATCCCCCCAGTGAACTCTCTCTCCCACTCTTGTTTCCACCCTGTCAACACAGTTTTAATGCATACAATTTTAAACAATGTCTAAATTGGTAGCTATTTTGTTAGTCTTCCTAGCTTTTTATTTATCTGTGAGTTAAGAAGTATCACAACAATTTATTTATTTTTAGAAACAGGGTGTCTCTGATTTTAGGACAATGTCGTTCTACTTATTTAAATACATTTTCCACAATTAGATACCCATTTATGCTAAGAAAAACTTTTGCCCAAAGGAATTGCTACAGACGTGATTTTCTCACTTGTTAACAGAACTTACATTTGTGTCCTATCCTATTTCAGCAGTGTATATTAGAAAAACACTGAGATTATTAAAATAAATAAGACAGTGTGAAAAACAAGTTGTATCTATAATTTTGTTCCCATCACAACTTCTTAAAAGAAAAAACTTTATACAGAATCTCATATACAAATTGATGAAAACAAGACTGGAAGAAGGACTGTCTTCCATGTCCTAACTTGTTATCTACATTCCCATGACTAGCAGAAAGATTGGATTACGTTAGACTAGATTATAAGGCAGGGAGAAGAGGGGAGAGGGAAAACTGATGGAAAATTGTCTCAGAGCTCTCTTTTTCAAGGGATGAAATCATTGTTACGTTAAATGGATAACAAGTCAGAAACAAAACTGTCCCCAACTTGCAGAGGACCAAGGTTTTCAATCTACCTACACAAATATGCACACACTGACAATCACACACAACAAGGGCAAAGTGTAGGAAGCAAAGAATTCCCTAGCACTTGAGTAATATTTTTGTCAGCCACAGTTACAGAGATAACACCGCAGGTTTGTGGATCTTAAATTATATTGCACTTGTCCACATACAAAAAAATCACATTCTTGTTTAAGGAAAGTTCTGTCATCATGCCAAAAACATTTGGGTAACACCTAGAAATTATCACAAGCTAACCAGCAGTTACAGATACAGTTTCATAAGGTTCTAGCCTCATTTTGGACACATTAAATTGGTCATGTTTCATTTTCACAAAATCCAAGCTGTTTGTGGGAAGGATCTGATTCCGAAATCATCCTAAAAAAAAAAAAAAAAAAAAAATCTGCTACAAAACTGTTAAAGAGCATAAACCTTAAGGTTCAAGGCATGATTAACCATATTAAGGTAGATATTTAAAATTAGCCAGATAGATAGGAATCTGTATGGTGTGGGTTTTTTTCTCTTTGTTGTCATTAAAGTAACTATAAAATGACCAGTTCATACATAGATATCTGAACACATTGTAAATCTGACTCCCTGTATCTCTTAATATAAAAAGCATTCATACTCCTCACAGTGTCCTTTCAGCATTTTCAAGAAGCAAAAACAGCTGTCACAGATTAATTTTACATATATGCTTTCTCCTTGCTCCACTTCAGATAGCCATGGTCCATTCACCAATTGCAAAGTTGGAGAAAGGGTTTTAAGAAAGGGTTTTATGCTAAATTAAACCCAAGAGAAAATCCATCTAAAATTATAATCATCAGGAAACAGACCTTGCTTTCACAGCTGACCTACGTCATTCAGACTCCAGCATGTAAAATTCATAATTCCAGCCTGTTACCAAGAATTTCTTCAATGTATCATATCTATAAGTAACAATTCAGATACTAGAACTGAATGTATTTATTAACTCACAGTTTAGTCTACATCTTCTCTCAGATTAAGGGGTGCATTAAAGGACTTGTATATGTCTGAATTATTTTGCACGATGCATAGATCTTTTGAAAATGGACAAATTGTTTATAGGTGCGTTGACTACTCTCTACATACACAGGGATGTGGGCCCAGTCTATCCCTAAAATCAAATTAATCATATTTAAACTATGTATGCTACTTCATGATTCAGGGGCTATGCTAGCTTAATTCAATGAGACCAAAGAACGTAGTCTATTGTTACCAGGTAGCTCAAACATAGTTTTGTTTTCTAGGTTAGTGTCTCTGAAAATTACTTGAAGAAGAAACTGATGTAATCAACCTCAGAAGGTGGCTTACCATACTGTTGACATACTTGAGTATAATACCTTAATTTGTAAGGTACTAATAAGAGGTATCTTTAAAGAAAATCTTGCTTTTCATTCAGGTCTTAAAAACTTTCCATCTTTTTTGTAAGTAAAAAATTTGTAAAAGAAAATAAAATAAGTTTTTACAGACTATAAAAACAAAAATATTCACTTGACTTAAACAGATTCATTTTATCAGAAATAAGTATTTCCTAGTTTTATACTCTGCTAGAAATATGAAAAAGAATACTATTGCTGAGAAAGAATCAGAGAAAAGTTTATTAAATTGTGAATAACATGTTTTTACTATTTGAAAGACTGACAAACTTGTGTAAATCACTTTTCCATGTGAATAAACTGTCCTGTCATTTATGAGGACTGGTGATCATGCAGGACCTTTATTTATACATTTCTTATTTTGAATCAGATTTGTCTTAATATATGTAACAAGAAATATGGAATCAGTGAGATACAAGCATAAAATTCATGCTTGTTCTATAGTTGTAATTGTGGTGCAGATGGCTGTCACAGCAGCATTTTGCCTCCATAAGCACCCAGTGTGCTCAACTCATTAACTCCCTGGGTAGACCAGGAACTCCCCATCTATTCTATGCTTTGAGATAGTGGGCTGGCAAGACGCAATAGACGTCAGCCAGGGTGGCTGCCTGAGCTCTTATCTGCCTCCACAAAAAATACTGGACTAATTCTTATTAAAGTTCTCAAGGTGAGAATTTCAGCCAGTTTTAGAAATTCCCAAGGCAGATCCTGCTGTATTCAGTCCCTTTTGTATTATTCAAGTGCTAGGAAAGAGTGTTTTCTGCACCAGAGCTGGCCAAAATGTGGGCAGGTAGGAAGCAGTGTCAGTAGAAACTTTTCCTGCAGATGCAGAAATGGCCATACAGGACATTCCTGCCAGGGATTGGCAATAACTAGGCTGCTTCAAGATGGGGAATATGGCAGAGGCACAGCCTGGCCAGGGTGCAGTCCCTCAGGGCATCAACAGTGTTGGCAGAAACAGGGCCTGGGAATAGGGTCCACCATAGTCCCACAGATTAGTAAAACATCAGGTCCAGAGTCCATCCATGGATTCTGTCCTTTCAGGAGCAGCAGGAGTTAGGACCAGAGGTGGGGCTGGAAACAAGGTAAACCATGAGCACAGGGTCCTGGAAATGAGGTAGAAAACAAGCACATCTATAGATTAATTCAGAAAAAGAGTGGGTGCCCAGGAGTTCTGGGGCCAGAAGGTATGGATCTCAGGTAAGACTGATCAAGGCAGTTAAAGTCTTATATTTATTTTTATTACTATATTTAAGGTCTTTATTGTTATTATTTATATCTATAATTATACTTATATTTATTATTATTATATTTAAGGTCTTTATATTATAATAAGGTCTAATTAAAGTATGTTTTGTACGTAATTTAAGATAAATGATAACAGTGTATCATGCAAATGATGAGTCTGTACGCAGTAGCAGAGTACAGCTGGATATAAGAATTCACTAAAACAACAGTTTGGGGAGTATCACCTGATCAACCAGAAGATGCTGCTGCAAGGATCCTTGCAATGAAGTTTTCTGTCACCTCCTGGACAGCAACTGTCATCCTGTTTGAGATATGTGTTTTGCCATGCCAGCATTAACCCTTGCAAAGATGCCAAATAATGTGCTGTTTGGGATTTTTTTTTAGCAAACACACTGTCCAGGAATGGCTATTTTTTGTATAAAAGTTTACTCTTGGGTTTTGCCTTTTATTAACAAAAGAGTAGTAATAATGTAGAAGGATGACCCAGGAAACTACAAACCCATTAGTCTCACCTCTGTCCCTGGAAAGCTGTTGGAGTGAATTATTCTGGATATCTTCTCTAAACACGTTGAAGAACAGAAATTTATTTGGAACGATCAGCACAGATCTACCAAAGGTAAATCATGCTTCACCAATCTGTTAGTCTTTTACGAAGTCGTAAGTGGTTGGTTGGATGATGGAGGAGCAGCAGATGTTATCTACCTTGACTTCAGCAAGGCTTTTGACACTGTCTCCCATAATATCCTCATTAAGAAACTCAGGAATTGTGGGTTCGATGAGAGGACAGTAAGGTGGATTGAGAGCTGTTTGAGTGACAGAGCTCAGAGGGTCATGATCAATGATGCAGGGTGGAAAGCAGCCCTGAGGAGAAGGGTCGTGGAGTCCTGGTAGACAATAAGTTAAGCATGAGCCAGCAATGTGCCCTTGTGACCAAGAAGGTCAGTGATATCCTGGGATGCACTAGGAAGAGTGTAGCCAGCAAGTCAAGGGGAGTCATTCTCCCCCATTATTCTGCTCTAGTGAAGCCGCATCTGAAATACTGTGTCCCATTCTGGGCTCCGCAATTAATGAGAGACAGGGAACTGCTGGAGAGAGTCCAGTGGAGGACAACAAAGATTATTGGGTGATTGGAGTATCTGCCTTACTAGGAAAGGCTGAGAGAGCTGGGACTTTTAAGCATGGAGAAGAGAAGTCTGAGGGGAGACCTTATTAATGTCTATAGGTATCTAAAGGGTGAGTGTAATGCTGATGGAGTCAGGCTCTTTTCAGCAGTGCCCAGCAATAGGACAAGGGGCAATGAGCATAAACTGGAACACAGGAAGTTATTCAGGCATTGTGGCCTATTAGGTAGTGAGATATTAAATTACAGATAAACAGACCTCCTTTTAATTATTATTTTTTTTTAGATAGCAAATCGTAATAGTATATTCCTTATCTTTTTCTCACTAGGTATATACCTACTTGTGCTTATATTATTTTCGGACAATTGTAGAAAAAATGCTATGAAGCTTAGAATTTAGTTTACAGGTCTACTTCTTGTAATAATATCAAATTGTAAATTGTGTAACTCTTTTTTTTTTTTAAGTAAGTATTTTAAGATCTTTTGTTGGTTGAAGAAGATAGCGTAGCTGTTCAAGAACTCAAGGATCATTTTTATTTTAATTGTTGTTTTTTTTTTCTGGAGGGGGGTTATATTTTTCCCAGTTTGAGTAACACTCAAGCATTTCTCAAGCTTCTGATGGTTTGTGTGTCAGTATATTCAAGGAAGAGAGGAGTCAAAAGATGGTTACAGTACCCACCTCATCAACACTTTACCATCCTAGAAGTCTTTGACTGTAATTGTATATGAACCACCAAGAAGAAATATATGGATACATAAATTCAGAGATCAGCAGTAAAGAAGAAATCTTCTTCTTTGCAGTAGCTATTAATCACAGGATACTTCCTAGTAGTTTGTCTATCAGCTATTACTGCTTAGATGTTATAATCAGTCTGTGACTGGCAGTTGTAGTATGCTGCTGCAAGGAGTGAAGTAGCTTGTACCCTGTCTCAGATCTCTTTCTTCACTTACTTCCTTACATCAAAAATCGAGTTTACCTGTTTTTATTAATAGTTCAGCCCTGGTTTGTATCCACATTGTTGAGTATATGAAGATACTATTTTCCCTAAAAAAATACAGTTTTACAGCCAGGTATTACTTAATTACTTATTTTGTTCCAACTTTGGAAATGCATGTTGCTTTTCTAAGTAGGCACGTTCTGTACACACTCAAGATTTTGTTTTCTCCTGTATAGTTACATTTACTCTTTATAAATAGGTTCACTCCCAATTCAGGCCTACCATTGTTTGCCTAGTAAGCTATGAAGTTTAAGTCATTAGCCTTCAGGACAACAGTATCTGAGAAATCATCATTCTTCTGATAGTCCACAACTACTAAGCTCAATGAATTTGTTTCAGCTTTTTACTTCAAGAGGTAGTCTTTTACTTCAAGCAGGTAGTCTTCTGAATTCCAATCCTGTCGCTATTGACCATGGGAGTAAACTTTCTGTCTGATACAGGTGGAGAGATAATATGATGGGGGAGGTGTTTTTTTCAGGTTAAGGTTCATTCTTTGCAGTTTCCTTCAATAGGCAAAGCCCAACTGCATAATTCATGGCAGTTCATTTTTATGACGCAGACACAGAGATATTGAAGTTTATCTGGAGTTGCCCAGAGAGCTTCTGGTTTTGTTGTTGATTGGAAGTAACATATTTTAGACTACCCTCTGTAGAAAATATCACAACATGAAAAGGGAGGGGATGGTGGAAAGAATTAAAAACCTGTGTCTTTTATTTTACGCACTGTCTTCCAAGTTATATTCTGAGCAGGGCAGTATGTCTTTGCCATGACTCTGAAAAAGGGCTGGGAACAAATCCCTCTCCCAAAGAAAAGCACAATAACGCTTTGCAAAAAGAGGATGAGACTATTGTAGCACTGTCTATTCTATTTCCCGGAATGAAGCAGAAACCTGCTAGTTACACCTCAGTCAGAACAACTATGCTTAGTAAGTTCAAGGCTTTGGAAGAAAATAACTATGGGCTTCTGAATGGGAAAAAAGAAAAAAGAATAAATAAATAAATAAATAAATAAATAAATAAATAAATAAATAAAAGGCTATATTTAATTTCATAATCACAGTCTGCTTAGAATCATTAATTATGTTTTGTTTATATCCCCAAACAAATTACTTTTAATAAAAAAAGGCTCCAAACAGAAGTTGTAATTTATTAATTATCAGACTTCCATTAAATAAGAACTATATTTATATTGTACCATCAGCAGAACAGCATTGTTTTTAGCATAATTGACATATAAATGAAGAAGAGCAAAAGACTGAGTCTGAGACACAGTTTCAGTATGACACCTCTGTAAATTACTCCTCAATACATCAATATTCTCTAAAACATACCTCTATTGCAAGTATGCAGGTTAATATGAATAACGTTATTACCCCTACTGGCATCTTATTCTGAATATGGAGACATTTCCGTATGCATTGATTATAAACATGTGGCCCCACATGCTATAGCAGAGGGAAAGGCTGAAACACGTATCCTAGTTGTTATCTAAAATCCCACAGGAATGGGATCACACTCCTGGGTGTGAAAAATGTGCAGAATCTTTCCAAAATAATTTGCTAGTGATGCAAATCCATTAAAAGAATGATGACTAATCAGACTAAATGTACAAATTAAAACCATGTTGTATGACACAAAATGCATCTCAGCACTTCATTTTACTGAAAAAATGAAAGTATTGATATTATTCATGATCTGCTCACATTAGAGTATGAAAGTCTCTACAGTCAGGCAAATGTTCATTGCTGTTATTGGTAACTGTCTTCAATGTGTAATCTCATTTTCCTTGAAATCCAAGTTAGAAATATGGAAGGTGCTTTGGTAATGTAACCCCAGTCATCAGCGAAATGACATGGATCAAAGGCCCTGTAACAAAAAATCAGTGAAAATTTTCTTCTGCCAGTGACATCCAGACTTCAAGACAACATGTACATGTGTGGGTTACTATATTCAAAGGTGAGATTTTATACTGTTCTTAATTGAAAACATAAAAAACTGGGTTTGAAAATAGGCTCTTCACTACAGGCTTAAAAGAAAATGGCAGAAAGCCTTTGAAATATGCTATGGGCATAGCCATTCTCCTACCTAAATCTCTGACAAGGAGCTATTGACTCTTATTTCTCCTAATGCCAGATCAGAACTTACTCTTTCCTTGTATTTCCTCTGGGAAGATAGAAGCTAGCAACCATGGTTTTCCCATTTTGCAGCATTCTCAGTTTTGAAGTTTCTCTTGTTCTAATCAGTTCTTCAGTAAGATAGACAAAAATATCCAAAAAGTGGAGAGTTTCCTGACCTGTTTTTTCCAGTAGCACTGAATTGGATGAGAACAATTCTTAAATTCTTTCACACAAGTATGAGGAAAAGTACAGTAAAATCAAAGAGATTTTCAGGGAGGTGGCTCACCTACAATTTCTGAGAATGCTTCTACCACTCCTCAGGGACTAACACAAAATGCAGAAATGGAAGGAAATTATTTGACACAGAGCAATAGCTTTTCCTCGTCTAGTGATACCAAAGAGCTATCAACTAGAAATGTACAGATGCAGCAAGGGAACAGTGGTAGTTTAAGGACAACTTTCCTTCTGGCTCTTCTGGTCTGAAGCAAGAAAACAGTTTACCTGCTGCGATAACAGAAAAATAAGTTGTCTGCTGGGTGGTATCTTAGCAGATTCACACTGAGAGGCAGAGATGGCAGAGCTTGCCCCATTGCCACAGAAGCCCTGATGCAGCTGAATTCAAGGCTTCCTGCTGCAGACACTTGCTGCGCTGACACTTGGTGTCAAGGGAGATGGCCAGATCCAAACTACAAACTTGTATGCTGAATACAGATGTGGCAAAGGGCTTTGCAAATCTCACAGAAAAGAGCTTGTGTTTTGAGGAAGGTTTTCTTGGTTTTGTTTTCACTTGGAGTACAAGCCCTCAGGCTGGTAGCCCCACTCCTAATCAATTTTGGTTCTGCCAGCAGAGGGCATGAGGAGGCAAACTTTGATTGCTTCACAGTGATACCATTCCCATTTTTCAACAGAAGGAACACAGTGACTGAACTGCATATTGTGGTTTCTGGAGTCCCTAACCAGGTTGCTGATAGGGAAGGAAGAACTGGACGTGCCCTTCCAAATGAAGGAAATCCAAGAACATTCCCTTGGGTATATAGCTTTATTTCAGGGTCTTTCATAGCGCTGTACCTCAGAAGATAATGATTACAAGGAATACGTTCTCTAGTTGTGGGAACACATTCGTCTAGGAGAGAAAGGTAAATTAGGTACTCATTAGTGCACCCCAGAGTTCAAATTAACACAGATGGCTGTTGTCCCAGGGTCCTTCATAGGTTTAAGAGAGAGATAAGGAAACATCAGGGGTTCCCCACGGGATAAAAGTTGGCAGGCAGGACCCATCCCACTCCCCAGCCAGAAGCAGGGCAGCTGAGAGGCACCAGGGCAGCCCCAGCCCTGAGCATCAGGAAACTGCCTGGCGGATGTGCTGAAGCTTGTCCAGAATGAGAATCCATGGGTGGCCCATTCCTGGGCAGGGCAGGGATGTGAGGAACTGGAAACTGACCCTGCTGTCAGAGTGGACAGAATTATTCCCAGGAACATGTGCTTGTGGCCAACCCCCATTTTAATTTCTGTTTCCATCCCCAGTTTTTAAAGATGGCACAACTATTAAAGAAAAGAGACCAACATTTAAAATAAGGAAGAAAAAAGGCTGAGGTTTTCAAACATACAATCACCTCTTCTGTTCCTGATCAATGAAGCTTCTTTGTCCATGGCTGTCACATCACCTTGTGTCTGATGTTTCTACATGCGTGTTTTAGCATGGTGTTACTGGACAAGTCTTTGCAAAAGTATATATTAAAAAACATTTGTTATGTTCTTTGGGAGGTGGAAAGCTTTGTTGGTGTAAATCCAAGTTTTGAAACATATAAGAAATGGATAGTCGATACCAGCAGAAGCCAAGTGGCACCATGGCTTGCAAACTAGGATGCTTACAATTCTCTGAAAAAGAATTCTGAGAGGAACAAAGTGATTGTGATAGATCTGGCTGCTCAAATGCAGGTGTATTTTGTGCTTAAACATCATTTTACCCAATTGATTAACAATGTAACACTCATCTTAATTTCAATAGACATAATATGAATGTATTCCTGGACTGTATTTTTAAAAGACAAGTTCAGAAAAAAACATGACTTTTAAAATCAATTTTAGTAGGCACATATGCCTCAGAAATTACAGAATGACTGGGAAAATAATCCTAAACAAGACTTTAAAAAAACTTATTAAAGCAGAATAATAATCACCAGTCTGTTACTAATAATACAGTGAAAGCCTACAATCACAGTCTTTTAACTAGACACAAAACACTAAGTTATGCATAAATTTTACATAATGTAAAAATTTTTGCTGAGCAGATAGGTTTATAACTACAGCCTCCACAGAACTGTCAGATCTAGACTTGTGGATGTGAAACCTTGTCTGGGTTTTTTGGATTTCTTCATATGATCTACCACTTCTGTTTTGACTTGTTCTGCTAGAACAAAACTTCATCTCTTTAGTGATCATTCTGCTTCACATGTGTCAAAGTTTTTTGAAAAGCTCTGTTATACAGGTTAGGTTTTTGTATCTTGTTAAGACCAGTTTTTGAAGACAGTCCCTTATTTCCGAGTTGAAACAGTTGAAATGTCAGCCCTAATGTCTTCACCAGCTACTGGTGGTATCCTTACCTGTTCCTACTGGTTTGCAGATACCAGGGAACTCATTTACCATGTGGTTTACCACTACTTAAACAAAAGCCCTGTAAATAGGCAAGTTCAAAACTTAGAAAGAGAATAGCAAAGCCTCCAGCTTGTTTCACTAATAGCTTTTTTCTTTTGAAAGACATCGTCTTAGTCTCCAGGCTTTTGATGAATTCGTGACAGCTTTTCAGCACATATACCTGGCAAGACATTAAGATGATGTTCTCTTTCAAGGTATTCAGAGAAATTCAGAAATGTCTTTTATCAGGCCTTCAAAAACAGTTCAAAGCATAGCTTTCCTCAGTCTGTGGAGGAAGACATCAACAACTCCAGGAGGGACAGAGCAATTCAGACACTGGGGCAACGTATCTGCCTTCATAGCAATGCAAGGATATTGGATCAACTCATCTGATTTTATTGCTGAGTGCTGTTTTCTAAATATGTAAATAGAAAGCTGTTTTTGCAGGAAAATAAGTCTTGTTCTTAGCCTAAAATCATCTGGTGATAAATGTTTACATCAACAAACAGGTACCTGTATAGTGACATCATAACAGCTTCAGACACTTTTAAGAAGAGCATGTCTTCCCATGACATATCTGTCTGGGGAGGCTGAAACATCTCTCAGGGTTTATAAAGACTGCTATGCATTTTGCATTGAGACTGATGTTGCAACTCTTTTTACCCTGACAAAACTGTTTTGGCCTTCAATAAACATACTAAGATCTTTGTGATACAGATACTTAGAAAAAACTTCCTCAGTTTTGCCACTTCACAAGTGACAGAATCCATCAAACCATTGATTACAATCACATTGATTTTATTTGAAGGAATAAAGGATTTGATGTTAGGACTTCAGTTAAGTTCCCCACAAATGTGAAAAACAGACATTTACAGAAAACTTTCTAATACATTAATTGTGAATAACTATAAAACATACAATATTTTCATATGCAAAAGAAAGTAACTGGTCAGCATTCTGCAGGGGACATTTAAAAAACACCTTTCCCCACAGTTGTTAGTCATATCTGGAAGAACAGTCTGAAAAGGGTACTTCTAGAACTTCTTAATGATCAAATCTTGTAGCAGCTGCTGTTAATTTTTCATTACTTACCATTAATTTCCTACAGAATATCATTTGCAGGCTTTGGATCCCGAAAAAGTTAATGTAATGATTTGTTCACAAAACGGAAATTTACTTCTCAGTTCAGCTAAGGTAGTGACCAGGCTGATGGGTCTCAGTTCACCCTAAAATTTCTGACTATCAGAGCATGGATGTCGTGATAAAGGCAATGGTCATAGAAGAGAAACCAAACATAGCACTCAAGTCATATCACCTTTAGCATGCTTCCACAAGACGGTGGACATAAGGTCACAGACAGGTGTGCAATGAGACCTTTGCCTTCTGAGTGAATGTGTTCGCACAACAAGGAAAAAAAACATTGGCAGATTCCTGTACCCTCTTGGGTATAACTAGACAAAGAAAAGCTATTGCCCTATGTCAATAATTTCCTTCCATTTCTGCATTTTGTGTTAGTCCCTGAGGAGTGGTAGAAGCATCCTCAGAAATTGCAGGTGAGCCATCACCCTGAAAATCTCTTTGATTTTACTGTGCTTGTACTTGCACATTTGTGAGTGGTTTTGGGGTGGTAATGTAATTAATTCTCTCATTTGGCTGCTCTCTTCCGTTTGATAATGCTTTTGATCTAACTTGGTCAATTCTGTTGTAATAATGTGTTTCCTTTTAGGCAGATTATGCTGATAGTCTGGCTGCTATCGCTGCCATACAACATTTGTAGGAAGCATACTCAGAAAGAGCTTAAGTCAGCTGTAAGGCCATCCTGGGAAGGTCAGCCAAGGGCGGTTTGAAATGAGATTGGCATGTCTTTAGATGGTATCCTTATCCCATCAGTCCTCAGAAATGTCGGTAGAAAATTGGTTTTGCACAAAATTGTGTTACTGAAAAGAACAGGCCAGGAAATACTCAACATTTTGGACATTTTTGTCTATCTCGTTAAAAAACTGATCTGAATGAAGGAAACTGGAAAACTGAAAATGCTGCACATAGTAAAAATCTCTAATTCCCCTAGCATTGGTTGCTAGCATCCACCTTCTCAGAGAAAATACCAGGAAAAAGAGAAACTGCTGATCTGGCATTAGAAGAAATGAAAAGGAACAGCTCCTTGACAGAGTTTTAGGTAGTAGAATGGCTATGTCCATAGCATATTTCAAAGGCTTTCTGCCATTTCCCCCTAAACGTATGGTAGAACAGTTTCAGACCTAGCCATCAATTTATTCTGGAAAAAATTGAGTAGAAGTGAATCCCTATGGGATTCTAGATAACTACAAGGATGTATGTCACTGTCATTGCCATGTGTGAGTGCATATTTATTGTAGGTGACCTATAGAATCTTCATAATGTTGAGATCATTCCAGGACAGTACATCCTATGTTTCTGAAATGTTGACTATTTCTCTATTACTCTAGCATTCAAAGGGAACATATTGCCCTCAGACAATCATGTCAGCAGTAGAAATATCACTTGAAGATGTTTGACTTCTGCTCTGAAGACAGGCTGAGAGAGTGTGGGGCTGTTCAGCCTGGAGAAGAAAAGGCTTCAGGGAGACCTTGTAGCAGCCTTCCAGTACCTAAAGGCAGTCTACACAAAAGATGGGCAGAAACATTTCGCCAGAGAGGGCAGTGATGGGACAAGGGGTAATGATTTTAAACTGAAAGAGGGTAAATTAAGTTAGATATTAGGAAGAGATTCTTCACCATGAGGGTAGTAAAGCACTGGAATATGTTGCTCAGAGAGGTTGTGGATGCCCCCTCCCTGGAGGTGTTTAAGGCCAGGTTGGATGAGGCCTTGTGCAACCTGGTCTAGTGTGAGGTGTTTCCACTCATAGCAGGAAGGTTGGAACCTGATATCTCTAAGGTCCTCTCCGACCTTAACCATTCTATGATTCTATGACTCTATGATCATGTACTCTGCTATAGCAATATGTGTCATGTCCAAGGGCAAAAATGTTATGAACCAATGTATTAGAATCATTATACCTAAACAAAGTTAATAACTTTGCTGTGCATCATTTAAAGCAGAAGTTTTGAACAAAGAGAATTTTTACCTGGACTGAATGTCTATTATGCAGTCATAATTCTGGCACTGCAATATGCAGAATTAGGGCCTTATAATTTATTTCCTAGACTAGATCCCTAAAATCTTTCCTTCAGTTTTATAGGAGCTGAAATTTAAAACTGTATTTGCTTGTTAACAAAATGGTAAATAAAATAAGTCATATAAAAACCCAATCATTCCACACTTTGGCTAAAATTAGGAAGAAATACTTCTTTCTCTAAAGACTTTCCTAACTTCCCAGTTTTTTCTGACACTAAGCATTTTAGTGGCCTTCTGGTACTTGAAGGGGGTCTACAGGAAAGCTGGGGAGGGGCTTTTAATCAGAGAAGGTAGTGATAGGACCAGGGGTAAAGTTTTTAAACTGAGAGAGGGGAGATTTAGGTTAGATATTAGGAAGAAATTCTTCACTCTAGGGGTGGTGAGGAACTGGAATGTGTGGCCCAGGGAGGTTGTTGATGCCCCATCCCTCGAGGCTTTTAAGGCCAGGTTGGATGAGGTTTTGTGCAACCTGATCTAGTGGTAGGGTTCCCTGCTCATGGCAGGGGGGTTGGAACTTGATGATCTTTAAGGTGCCTTCCTGCTTTAATGATTGTATGATTTGCGTGCAGCTGCACAGGTGCCATTCCATGAAACTGGTGACTTCTTTTAAAATGAAGCATTTCCTTAAAACAACAAGTATTTCTTAATGCACAAAAATTTAAATGGCAATGGAGGAAAAGGAAGTGGTGTTTTGTTGAGGCTATTGCATCTCCATTTAAATCATACCTGAATGTTATTCAGAAAATTCATTTTGATCAAATACAGGCTCCTGAGAAGAACTAGTGAATAAAACCTTACAGCCATCTTTTTCCTCTTCTTCCTTCTTTGTGTAGAAGACTTTGTTATTAATTTAGCATGTATGTGCTTTGAATACTGCATGCCAGCTATCATAATTTTTCTGTAGGTACTTATTTATGGATGTGTCACTAAAACAGAGCTGTAAACTCTCAGGACACCTCCTGGGAGCTGGAACCATGGGGGCTTCCCTTGGAGAGGGTCCCGATAGGGTGGGGTCTGGTAGGCAGGGACAGTCCCACTCCTCAGTCAGGAGCAGGGCAGCTGGGGGGGCATCAGGGCTGGCCCCATCCCCGGGGCATAAGGGATGAACTGGGACCAGGCTGGCACAGGGGCCTGTGGGTTGGCCCAGCTCAGTGGGACCCGGAGCCAGGTAGGGCCATGCTGTGGGGGGCTGGAGTCTTGTCCTGCTGTGGCCTTGCTGGCTTGGGGGCTGATGGTCCTGGGGAACTGATATGGAGTCCTGGGTCATGGACAGGGTAGGGGAACACTGAAGGGGGCTAGGCAGGCACAGACAGGGCCTGGCGTGTCCTCAGGGCCCTGGTACAAACCTAATTTCAGAGAACCCTTATACTGGCATATAAAAGCATACCAAGGTGAGCAGTCAACAGCAGTCAAATACCACAAGGGAATGATAGTTCATCTCAGCCACCAAACAATAAGGCAGAAAAAATAAGGAAAATTAACATAAACAGCTCGACTGCTCAAAGAACATTCAAGACAATTTCCTCATTCTTACTATTCTTCTACCATATATCTGAGTCCCTACACGTGTAAGAAGCCTTATAATGGCATATAAACATTTTGGAATAAATCTACACTCTCTTTGCAATCTTTAAATCCAAAGCAGTGCTGAATTTATAGTGTTTTAACTGAGGAAGGAAATCTGCCTTTCTTGAAAAGTGTTTTGTGCCATGGTGCATGAAGAGTACTATTAAAAATAAATTACATGTTGGCTCCACAGAACACTTCCTTCTTATACAAGTGCTCCCATTAAAGTAGGAAGTTTTGGATATTCAGCACTTCTGAGAACTACATCTCTATATGTCAATTTCTGTATTTAGTTTAAATGCCAAAATTTAGCTGCTCTTGTCCGAAGATACTGGCCCATTTTTCAAGGTGCGATTATAGCAACACTCTAATTCTGTATCGACAATCATGCCTCAGGTTGAAAATACTTGCTGACCTGAAAGATCAAAATAGCGAAATAATTCTTGTGGTCCAATGAGTATGGCCTCTCAAAAGAGGCTATTTTTTTCTTTTTCTGGTATCTAAAAAGCAAACCACAGGACTAGCTAACCAGCATTACTTTCATTGTGTTCTTGGGTTTGAAAACAGGAGTGCAACATTTTCAGCACATGCCTGCCTCAAAACCTAAACTTTTATATCTAAATATTACACATTAAGGGGTCTCAAGGCTGGAAGCAAAGAAAAAAAATCTTGTTTTATTTTAGTATTGCTATTAATATATTGCATACCTGAATGTGTTGCAAGAAGTTAGAAAATAACATAGAGTGAAACTGCAAAACCAGGAATGTTTACCGCCAAAAAAATGTTTAGTGGTTGTTTGGGGTTTTTTTCAGTTGTATCTGGAATACTGCAATTGAACTGTTTAAGTTTAATTTTCTAATTATGAGAAATTGATTCACTTTTCAAAATAGGGAAACTTTTTCCAAAATTATTGCCTAGTAACATCTTCCTTTAATAAAGGTCTCTTCTGATCTGCTCAAGGAAATAAATTACTTCTTTATACCTCATTCTTTCATACTTAAATAAATTCAGTTGAATTACTTACTTACTATACTCATAGGCAAATGCCAGTTGTCTTCAAATAAAAATTGTTTGTGCAAGTTAGAGCTATCGATTGTCTTTTTTATTCTGAATCTTGTGCACTGGGAGTTCATTAGTTTAAGAAACATAATGCAAGAATAAAGAGACTCCTTACAACTATTTAGCAACAGAAAGATGACATTCTTGTATTATTACTACAGGAATTATCGTCATCACTGGAAACAGAAAAAAAAGCTATCATTGCCCAGTTTGAACTAATCACAGATATTGCTGCGACTAACTTGAGTTAGGCCATCTTACCAACCTAACTACCTGACACATAATCTTCATCAAAACAAAGTCCTGATGAAAATTTTTCTTCTCTGTCAGTATGCATTTGAATCTAAATTTACAAATCCAAATCTACTATATATGAAAAAAAACAAACAAAACAAAATAAAAAACCCAAACAAAAAACCAAAACAAACAAAAAACTCCAACTAAACAAAAAACCCAAACCCACACAAACAAACAAAAAAACACAAAATACAAATTTGCAGATTTCTGAATAATTCACCTAGTAAAAAACCCTATTGTACTCACCTGATCAAAATTCAGAATTCCCCCCTCTACACACTCGTGAATGTCATTATTTAAAATAATTCCAAACTGCACACATTCTGTGTTTCAAATGAAACTACAGAAATCTGTAATTGTCTACACACTACAGAAAGTTGAAGATTCACTTAGAAAACATTATAGAAAGTACAACACTAAAAATACAAAACATAATAAAAATTCTTCTGTTCTTCAGCCATTTCATGTCAGAAATTACATGCTACAATCTTTTATCTTGTTCTAACAGAAAACATCCTAATAAATATTTACTAGAAATATTTCCTTCATTTCTGATGAATTGCATGAAAAGACAATATCCAGCACAGGATACTGTTCCAAGGTCATATACTTAGGAAATATATCCTACAAAATTCAATATCTAGCCTTCAAAGAGTGTCATACCCCTAAAAGGAAATAATGCATTTAAAATGTAAGAGGATTAGAATGGGAGAAAACAGTAACATGTGGATGAAAACATCCATCAAGACAGGAGAAACAGCCTCCCGAAGAGTTGTAGAAAGTTGAATATCATCAGCAACACTGAGAAATCAAACAGCAAACCTGAGTGAATGGGAGACACGGGTTTTCCATGGTTGAGCCCTAATCCATCCCTGTGTGCAACCTTGCTAAGTCTTCTCAAGGATCCATTTATCTCTTTTGTCCCTTGACTCCTGACAGAATGTCTTGGGAAAACTGATATACATCTAAAAATAATATGACATATCTCCTCATTTCTTCCATGTGGCCTACAGTGGCCTTTGAAGCAGTTGACAGTTCTCTCTAGTTCAAAGTGCCTCTGCTCTGGGGCAGGACTCAAGCAGGTTGTATGCAGAGAAAATTAACATCCTAAGTACAGCAGATTCAGGGTATCGCTGCCAGACTATCACTTTCATATTGAGAATATTGGCAGGTTTGAATGCTGGCAATTATTGAAGAGCTTGTAATTAAGAATTATTGTTTCAGGCTCTCTGCAAAATGTAATGTATTTTCTCTGAAGTCAGAACAAATGAGTTACCTACATTTCCATACAAAGAAGCAGAAAACAGAGATAACATTGTCTTTGCATTACCTCTTCCTTTTTTTCCATTCCTCATTAAGAATATGCTGAGGGTTTATAGGAACAATTCCTTTACACCTAGTAATTCAGTTAGAAACTGCAGATGGATTTCTGTTGTGCTTTTAGAATCTTTAGCCATTCTTTCATCTTCCTTAGCCTGCTCAGATGTCTGAATGTTAATGAGGTGTTTAAATGTGAATGGAGGCCTGTCAAAGGGTAAAACAAGAAGCTGGTGCTTGGATTGCTTACTTATAAAGCTTATCTCTGTGTTCCTGCTATACCAGAATTATTTTAAGACATTGTCTAAAAAAGCTACATGTTCCGCATCACTGACAGCAACCTCCTGCAGTGTGGTTGCATCCAGGGAGTGACGTAACAGAAAAGAGATGTCTCTGAAACATGAAGTAATGAGGTAAGTGGCATAAAAATAGCAGCCTTCCAGTACATGAAGGAGGCCTACAGGAAAACTGGGGAGGGACTTTTTACCAGGTGTGTAGTGATAAGATGGAGGGTAATGGTTTTAAGCTGGAAGAGGGTAGATTTAGGTTAGACATTAGGAAGAAATTTGTTAGTGTGAGGGTGGTGAGACACTGGAAGAGGTTGGCTAGGATGGTTGTGGATGTCCCCTCCCTGGAAGTGTTCAAGGGCAGGCTGGATGGGGCTTTGTTCTAGTGGGATGTTCAGGGGAGTTGGAACTAGGTGATCTGTAAGGTCTCTTCCAACTCAAACCATTGTATGATTCTATGATTCTATGACATCTAGCCTCTAAATGTAGCTGTCAGTAGAAGCTCTTTACACAAAACCATGCATAATAATGAAATTTTTCATTCTGTTTGATGCTCAGTGTTTTTGCCTGAATTTACTAAACTCTGTTTAAGGACTGCTCATACTTCAATATACAGCTTTATGTCTCTGGTGTATGCACCACATGGTAGATCTACTGCAGATTTTAATGTCAATGAAAAGACTAATTGAATTTATAGATTTCTTAATATAGACCGTTTTGTAATATTACAAGATGAGTACAACAAAATTGAAAAACTTAGTGGTGACTGCTTGCTTCCCCTTTGCATATGATACATCCTGTATTTTCAGACTAATTTCATTATCATATATTTCTTTCCTTTTCTTTGTTCTTGTAGTCCACTTTTGCTGTGGTTTTTCATAAAAGTGACCAAATAAAGAGGCAAGTATTTGTATAAAGGAATTCTTTCCTTTACCAAATTTGTATAATACTTCATCAGATTAACTCCCTGGAAATATGTTTTTAACAACATTTTTCAAAAGTTGATGGAAAATAAGCTATTTCTAGTAAAAAAGGGAGACATACATATTGCTTCTAAAAAAAAAGAAAGCACACTTCCTTCCTCATGCAGCTCTTCTCTATTTTTAAAATTTAATAGTTTCCCAGATGCTGTGGAAACAACTACATGCTAAGTAACAGTAGGATTTATAATAACTAAATAAGGATGAAAACTGATTTAACAACTGGGTTATTAATTAAATCTAATAATGATCTAACAATGGCAAAGCTACTCATCTTTAAGCCTCTTGTGGTTGCACATCATTATACTAAAACCAAAAGTTCTAAAGTCTTAAATCATTCTTCATTCAGTCAGTGGCCATAGATGCTGTTGATTTCAAACCAGTGAAGTTCCATTTTGAATTTCAGTGAGCTGCATTTGTCTGTTCCATCTACTAGAACCATCAGGAGCAATTACAGTATTGCAATAACTTTGATGGGTTAAAGTAAGATATAATACAAGTGTATGTGGGAAAAGTTGTACCTTCCATTAGATCAACTAAGGTTATATTTAGTCTGGAGAAGCTCAGAAAATATTGAGTTCTAAAATGTGCACATTGCCCACATCTTAACTCTGTAACAGTGAGACCTACATACTTTCAAAATTATTCCTTCCATAGACAGGAACAACAATCTTCTCTTGCATGGCTGGTTGAAGTTCAGTCATTCTTCAGTACATGCCCATTCTAGACAATTAGAAAATCAAAGCCCTGGAGCATAATCTGATGGAGTTTTTAACAGGAAGAATGATTTATATGTTCAAAGCTTGCTTTTTTGTTGTGGTGTTGTGTTGTGGTTTTTTTAACTGATAAGAGTTGGAACTCTATCATCTTTAAGGTCCCTTCCAATTCCAAAAATTCTGTGATTCTGTGAGCTGGTCTAATAAAAGTATCATTTTTCCCTTTAGAAAATAAAAATGAGAGAAGCAGAAGTTTGGCATCTTTTTAATGACAAAATTCTGGATGAAACATGAGAATTGAGTCCTGGTTTTAGCTAATCGCTTTCAGGAACAAACAAAAATGAACTCAAAACAACAGTAACAGAATGACATAGTTTAGAAAGGATGTCCAGAGGCCATTTGGTCCAACTTCCTGCTCAAAGCATGTCAGGCCACGACCACTCAAGCTTTGAACGTCCCTAAAGATAAAGGTTCCACCACATCCCTGGTCAACTGTTCAAGTATTGCAACATTCTTATGGTTAATTCTTTTTTACTTTAATTGAGTCAGACTTGTCCACTTTCTTACTTGCATCTGTTGTATCTCAGTCTTGCACAGGTAACCTCTAATGCTGTCTGGCCCAGGTTTTCTACACCCTCCTTTTAGGAAGCTGTGGACAGAAGTGAGATCTCGCTTAACTGTCACTCTCCAGGCTAAACAAATCTAGCCCCTTACCAGTCTGACTGGATACCAATTATTTTCCTTTATTGAGGAGCCTAATACTGGATGTAGCTATCCAGTTGTGGTCATAAGTAAAATGGAAGAGGTAGATTTGGTCCCAAATGGAGAGGAAGAATTTCTTCAGACTGGTGGCTATCCCTTCTAATATAGCCCAATGTATACTTGACTTAGTTTATGGAAATTTGCTCCTTTATATGTCTGGAAAAGATGTCAGGGAAGATTTGCACTATAACCTTTCCAGGGACCAAAAGGAGACTGACCAGCCTCTCTATATTTTTCTTCTCCTTGAGGATGGGTGTGATGGATGTCTTTTCCCACTGACTCAGAACATGCCCAGCTTCCACGACCTTTCAAAGGTGATGGACAGTTGTCAAGAGCTGATATTCAGGGGCTTATGTGGGGAAGAAAAGAACAGTTTCCCACAACAGTATACCAATAGGGAAACTGATCAGGTCATTCAGCACCCTTGTATGCATCCCATTTGATCCAACAGATCAGTTGAATTAAATATGGTTTGAATCATTTCCACATAGTTGATGTTATCATTAAGCTACTTGCAGAGTTCCTTGAAGACTTAAAATGAAACCAAGACAATTATTTTAGTTTTAGATTTAGTTACAGTATAAATAAAAAAGGGATGGTCCAGTTCTACACAGCTATATTGATTGAGACTTAAGAGCAAGATCAAGCAGTGGCTCCCAATCACATAGGCATTATCTAACTCCTTTTTAAAGCAGCGTAGCAGTACTTGAAATAGAGTCATTATAGCATATGATTACATAGTCTGTATTCATACTGCATTTTTCTATAGCTAATATTCCACAGAATTATCTAATTTTCATCTATGTCAAAACCAATAGTTGAAGACTATTAGATGCACTAATTATTATCAAATTATAACTGACAAATAATAAAAATAATACAATGCAAGACAATTTGTGTATGATAGGAACAAAAAGAAAGCTCTGGGAAAGCAAGTTTTCTTGGCATTTTGTATTCTACAAATTACATATTTAGAAAAGTTAACTATATTTGCCTGATGTTTCCTATTGAAATTTGATTCATAATTCAGATTAAAAATGTTTCTAGATCCATAAACACCAAATTCAGAATAGATACATATACACAATTTTGGACTAGCATAAAATAGTCTAAAATATATAGAATTAGATAGCAATACTTGGGATAGAACTATTGAATTATTTTTTTTATTCATACCTTGTTCAGTATCAGTTATAGTAATCTTTACTTAAAATATGAAAGAACACCATATTTAGGCCAAATTTTTGCTTTAAACCCCCACAGATCAATAGTTTATTTAAAAAATTCACAAATGTCTTTAAGCATAAAATTAAGTTCAGATTAAGAGATCTAAATTCCTGTAATAAAAACTTACCTTGCAGCATGTAAACTGCTGTCTAACCTCCCAACATAGTGAATTAAGATGTAGCCACTACAGTCAATGAATTCCAGGGATCTATTTGTCTCTTCCTAAAGTGTAAATCTGCTTTGAGAGAGCTGAATAGCTCTTTGGCTCCATTGGCTGTATTGACTAGACATCTATTGATGATAGCAGGAGCTTAGATACCTAGCCCACATGTAATTGTTAATGCTGTAGATGTCTAAATTTAACAGAATGACTCAGTCACCCAAAGAGGTTCTTGAACACAGTGACAACCTGCTCATGTGCTTCTGCATAAAAAGTTGTCAACCACAGCATAGTACAAATGGGACAATGACACTAGAATTTTATGGTCAAACATGTGCCTGAATCCAACCCAAAAAAAGAGTGTGTTTTTCTTAGTTGCCAATAAATTTCAAGTATGGACTAGCTGATGAGTAGGAGAAGACCAGCACCTGAAAATATCTTAAGTATGACATGGTGAATGGGTAAGGGCCTGGGATATGGCCTTGGTCTTGTTCTATGGGCTTAAATCAGTGTGACTATTTATGTGATACATAAATGTGGTTTGCTGTGGAAAGGAGGGTATGTGCACGCTTCACCAGTGAACATCAACTCTGATCATAGTATCAGCCAGAGGTGAGGCATCAAGCTGGGCTTGTCTGCGATATGTACTTAGCCTTGCTGCTGACTGGACCTGCAGAAAGGAACTGCAACAGCTGCATCCATCTGACCACTGCTCTGAGCAGAGTGGGAAGGAACACTGCCCTGGATCCTGAAATACATTGGAATTAGCTGCACCTTTACATACAGCAGACAGAGCAAGGCACCTACTTTGGAAGACTGAAATATATTAGATTAATACATCCATAGATGAAACCAAGATGAATCTGAGTAAAATAATTATATATATAGTTCTTTATTTTAGACACTTTTTTTAGTTGTTGATTGTTCAAAACAATCATATTGTTACTTTTTATCACTCACAATCAAGCCGCAATGTTGGCCATGTTTTTTAAGATTCAATAAATATGTTTAACTGCTATGTTTTCTTAACCTTTTGACCTTGTATTTTTGGTTTTTATAACTTGCTCTTCCTCCCTAGCTCTTGGTGTTCATGCTCACAAATTACTTTTTGATTTATATACTACCGTTATCTGTGAATCACTGCCAAATTACATAGGTTAGACACCTGTAGTCAGGGGTGTCTGCAGTTATATGGTGGTGTTACTTCCTTCAGTTTTGTGGCCCACAAATTTATCTGTAAACATCATGACAACCTGCTATGATGATAACTGTGCAACACCAACTTTAATTATTAAATTAGTTTTAACTCCTAAACAATATCCATAAATTAATATTTTCAACCCTTAATACTGTTTTTAAAATTAGACCTTTTCTCCAAGGTTATGTTCTGTTACTGTTTTTTCTCTGTGTCTCTCTGTTTTCTGTCTAAATTCTTCAATATTTAGGACACATCTGTGTTTCAAAAATTGCAATATCAAACATCAACAAGCTGGAAGAGAATAGTCTCAGGACAAATAAATGGAAAACAGTTTTGAAGAAATGTCATTACTTCTCAAGGAATGTAATACCTTCAGCAGAATGTGCTTTTTTATACTTAATATAGACCACTAAATGTAAGTAGATCAGCTTCAGTGCATACAAGACTTTTCTCCTTATTCCTTTGCATATACTAACACCTTTAGGAAGTTATAAAATAAGTCTCTCTGTGTTCTCATTGTACATTGGTGTGCATTTTAGTGATAAAAAAAGCCATATTAAGCTATACTTCTGGTGGGCTGTAAGTTCTTTTTCAGCTTTCTAATTTTCTAGCAGCAGCAGGGAGCTGGATCTTTTAAAGAACAGAATTTGGATACAGCATCTGATCTAGCTCAGAGTAGTCATCTTATTAATTTATTAGATGCCACATTCTTCACCTTAGGTAGGCTTATGAACAATAGATAAAACTAGACATCAACAACTACTCTACTACCATGAACATCTGAAGAGTATGCAGAATGACGTTTCTCTCTCTTTCTGCAATACCTTTACTTTTTAATATTCCTACAATGAGGATATCCAGGTTTTTCAGACTTAATACCAAATATAATTAAAGCAACAAAAAACCCCCACATTTAAAAAAAACCTCCAACCAAACCCAACCAACCAGAAACCAAACAAAAACCCAAACCAAACAGATGCACAAACAAAAAATAAAAAACAACCAAAACAAAACAAAAACGAATACTGTGTGGGGATTTTTTATTCAAGATACAAATAATTGTAAGATTTATAAGATACAGATTTATGTAAGCATCACAGCCTTTCAATCATCTGCATCCAAAGGAAAGATAGCAATAGGAGAAGCTCTTTGTCAGCATTTTTCATTAGGTATAAATGTCATATCACATTCTAAGGAATTTGACTGTGTGGATGTTTAAGCCAGAAGACTGAGTTAAGCAAGAGATAGTCCAATGCAACAGGATTTCAAATTTCTTCCTAATTTATCTGTATTTTAAAATAATTCAGAATTTTTTCTGTATAAATTTTCAAAATAAATTATTTAATGGTCTATAAATTACTGCTCATATATACAATTTATGAATTCAACATTACTTCCTTTCTATATCTAGAAATTACTTTTCCTCTTGTCCTCTTTAAGTTTGCTGGGAAAAAAAAAAAAAAAAGAAAAAAAAAAGAATAGTGGGCAAGAACAAGAGAGCCAGGGAGTCTAAAATTCATAGTTTTCTTCCATAATGTGGTTATAATACAGTACCTCTTTTCCCAGCAATTTTTCAAGATACTTACCATCAGAATTAATATTATGTTCCAGAGACCATAAAAGCACAAAAGACAGATTTGCTCTTGCCATCTGCCAAGCTGGTAGAATTTGGACTGATCTAGGGAAATGATTCCAACAGAGTATTTATTTCAGATATTATCCTCTTCCTCCTTCATGAAACAAATTGTTTACTTGCCCATTTATATCCCTTGACTTACTTGATCTTAGTAATTTTAATTGGATTGAGAAAATAAAAAGTAAATATGCAAGCAGGAAGGATCATAGTAATCCATTTTTCTTATGGGAAAGGAGAAGTACTTAGAAGAGTAGAATGAGAATCAAAAGAAAAGCATACTTCTTCAGAGGATGTGACAAGTGTTAGACAGGATGGTTCTTGTCACCCAGTCAAAAGAGAGGGAGAAATTCCTAAAAGGATATTTTGAGGTAGGCATGTGTTTATTACCAAACACAATATTGAGGCAATAACTTCATCCATATCTATATTCTTCCCAAGCCTTCATTGCTGGCCACTGGAATAAATGGACTTTGGATCTGGACTACTAGAAGCATTCTTAAGTTTTCATATATCTTGGCCAGGAGGCTAACTAGTGATGACAAATGACACATTCTTAGACAAACGTCTGAGACTACTGCTACTCAAGCCACCCAGAAGCAGTCATCTGATCTCTCCCTTCTTTGCTTAGTAGAGAACAAGTCTGCAGAACTTTCAGGGAAAGGAAGCAAAAGGAGCTGAAATTCAAAGTGTGATGGATATTATAACTGATTTGTTTGTTTAGAGATTCTGCATGTGTATTGCATGTTAGTCTTGTGGAAAGAATGTCATTAAACAGCAGAGGGAGAAGCTATTTGTCCTGCTTCTAGCTACTGCACTCTGGTTTCAAAAGATATTTATTTACAGTAGGCATGCTCAGAATCACACATAAGAAAAATCCAAGGCAGACCTCAGCATTAACAAAAAGAGCAAAGATATTGAAATCACAGAAAACATTGTGGAATTCCTCATAACTGAAAAGTCATACTATTGAACTTAAAACAAGACTGGATCAGATCAATAGCCATGGGTGGTAACAGGTAGAGAGCATATTTGTATATGAATCTTTTAATTGTCTCACTCATGAGATCAAAGATTTATCTCTTAATAAAACATTATTGTAAAATCTATTAAAATAATGCATATCTTAAGAGATTCAGAAAATGCTTATTAGCTTTTAAGTGCTTACTTCACGAAAATGTGTGAGAAATTCCATCTTAAATCTCTTCCCAACCTAGCACCTCACACCACTAAGATACAATAAATTTGTCTTAAGTCTATACTCTGTCTCTACTTTTGTATAGTAATTCAAAGTCCTAAGTACTGGAGCAAGTTAAGAAATCCAGAAAGCTTAACTAGGAGAAAAGAAGATTGTCTACAAGCAAAACAGCTAAAGCATAACTGCTTAGGTGGACACATTAGTGTTGGGGTTTAACCCCAGTAAGCAGCTCAGCCCCACACAGCCACTCATTTGTCCCTCTACAGTGGGATGAGGGACAGAATCAGAAGGATAAAAGTGAGAAAACTCATGACTTGAGATAAAGACAGTTTAATAGGGAAAGCAAAAGCTGCTCATGCAAGAAAAAAAAAATAAATAAAAAAATTTTACTGCTTCCCATTGATAGACGGGTATGTAGCCATTTCTGGGAAAACAGCTCTTCATGTTTAAACCTGACTTAGGAGGACAAATGCCATAACTCCCAACGTTTCCCCTTCCTCTTTCTTTCCTCAGATTTTATTGCTAATCAAAACAACATTTAGTACAGCATGTCCCCTTGATCAGTCGGGATCAGCTGCCTCATAAGTTGTTCCTGCTGTGTCCCCTCCCAACATCTTGTGCACCCCTAGCCTGCTCACTGGTTGGGCAACATGAAAAAGAGAAAAGTTCTTGACATACTGTAAGCACTGCTTGGCAAAAACTAAAACATTGGTGTGCTCCCAATGTGCTCTTCCCCCTCTATTCTGCTTGGTGAGGCCACATCTGGAATATTATGTCCAGTTCTGGGCCCCTCAGTTCAAGAAGGACAGGGAAGTGCTTGAAAGAGTCCAGAACAGAGCCACAAAGATGATTAAGGGAGTGAAACACCTCCTTTATGAGGAAAGGCTGAGGGAGCTGGGTCTCTTAAGCTTGGAGGAGACTGAGGGGTGACCTCATCAAAGTTTACAAATATATTAAGGGCGAGTGTCAGGAAGAGGGAGCCAGGCTTTTTTCAGTGATGTCCAGTGATAGGACAAGGGGCAATGGCTGCAAACTGGAGCACAGGAGGTTCCATGTAAACATCAGAAAAATCTTCTTTACTGTGAGAGTGACAGAGCACTGGAACAGGCTGCCCAGGGAGGTTGTGGTGTCTCCTTCACTGGAGACATTCAAAACCCACCTGGACGCCTTCCTGTGTGATGTGCTTTAGGTGATCCTGCTCTGGCAGGGAGGTTGGACTGGATGATCTTTCAAGGTCCCTTCCAAGCCCTAGGATTCTGTGATTCTGTAAGATTCTGTGCTCTCAACACTGGTTTGCTCGCAAATCCAAAACATAACACTATATGATGTATTATGAAGAAAATTAACACTATTCCGGCCCAAACCAGTATAATCAAGCATCCAGGCACATGTAAGTCTAGAAGAAGGGAGAGTGTTTTTATCTGAAGGCTCTGATATGTACTTGGAAAATTTAATCTCTCCCCCCAAAATATACACATCTGCCCTGATAAAACTAGGCAGCTTTTTTTTATTTTAGCAGCAAATACACAGAACAGAAAAAAAAACCCTCCAAACAGTAGGCGAAGGTTTATCTTATGTAAAATAAACCACAGAGCTGTAAGAAGATCTATGTGTAAAGGCTGCTTTGGGGAGCAGTCCCAGCACAGCTCTCACTTTCCTTTAGAAACCTCTGGTTTTTGCAAACCCCTTCTGTGAAGTCTCAGATTTCTCTGTGCCTTGACCTTGGCCCAGGCTGAGACCATCTTCATGAGACATACCAAATTCTAGAATTGATCGTCCTGCACCTTTTAACATTTCAGAGTGAATTTTTGAAGCCTTCTTTTTTTTTTTTTTTTTTTCTTTTAAGTGTGTGTGTGGGGAAATGGCTTATATAGTTATTTCGATTGGCTAATACAGGTAATGTTGCCATGGTAGTCCTTTTCTTCGTTCATAGACTGCTGTGAAAACTAGAGAGGTAATTGAAGTGCAATTTTTGTTCTGTTGACAAGTTTCTATTTTTTCATTTCTGTTCTTGGAAACAAAGAAAACTTTGCTTTACTGTTAAACTTTGCTGCACAAATCCTAATGATTGTTTTGAAACAAAATAGAACATATTTCAAGAACTTTAGTACACGGAGCTGGCTGTCCAGGTGGGAAGCTAGCCAGGAAGCCAGGCAATTGGAGCAGTCTGACAGGTGGGAAGCAGGGTAGCTGGACAGCCCTGACAACTGTGAAGTCCAGTGAGATGGGCAGGCTGCCCATTCACCCACCATGATGCCAGCTGGCGTGCAAGGGGTAGGAAGGAAGCCTCTCTACCTGCTTGGTTTCCATCAAAAATGCAGAGGAACCAGCTTGTTCCCAAGGAAAACATAATTACTGTAGAACAAGAATGAGAGTCGTGTCAGAGAGCTGCTCTACAGGGATAAGCAAGGAGCCAAGACTCCCCATTGCAGAAGAACAGTAGTGCTCTCACCAGCAGAATGCTATCCCTGAGGGTCTGGGCAGAACCAGAGTGGTGCCAGTGGTAGGGTCCACTGACAGTCCCAGGCAAGCAGAGGTTGTCTATCACTGGAACCCATCCATGGAGCCAAGTCAGGACAAAGCTACCTATAATGTGGGACCTGGGAGGCAGATCTAGGGGATCTTCCAGGAAGATCAGAGCAGCAGGGCACAGAGCTGGATAGAGCCTCTAGGGTTTACACAGAGCTCCCAGAAGAAAAAAAAAAAAAAAAAAAAGCCAAACAATTCACAGGTAGGGATCCCAGTTGAGCCTGGTAATAGTGGTTCAGGCCAGTTAACGCACTCATAATCATAACGGTTAGATAAAGGTAAACGGTCATTTGTGAACTCATTTGTGAAGTCACATATGTATTCCATAATTGGTGGTTTGTTCGCATATGATTATCATCTGTATCCATTATGCATTAAACATCAAAGACAAAGAGGAAGCAAAAGGATTTAGAAAAACAAAATATAATATGGAGGTTGGTAAATCAAATAGTAAATATATTATCTGAAAAATAACTAAAAATGCAGAATGCACCATTTGTGTACATCCAAATTTTCTATACACAAAGTAAATTTACATGATGGTGTACATTTCAGGCTATGGCCTTTAAAATCTAATTTTAAAATCTGTGAAAGAAAAGTCTATACTATCTTTGAAGACAACTCTGTATTGTAGGTTATTTTTCTAATGACAGATTAGTCCTTCTAGGAGAGAGCAGAATACTTAGTTATATACCTAATATTAAGCCATTGAAGTTGATGAGTGTGTTCAAGACATTCTGTTGTCTTCAGTTATTCGGAATACTATTAGGAATACAGGCTACATTTCCAAGTAGTGTTAACTGTCATGTAGAGGTTACAATGATGTACCCAAAGTATCATGTGAATTCCCAAAAGTAACATTTCCAATACAAACTAACTTCTCACTGAAGTCACCAGACTTTAAATAGATCCTTACATTGACTTACCTGTATCTCTACCTGTTTCACTGGGATTTTTTAAAGGATTTTGGAAATGGTTATGTATATATTTCCCATAAAGATTAAGAAGAAATAACTGTCTGCAGATGTCTGGCTGATGGAGTTGCCTTCAGAATTATTAGAAAATGCAGCGATTTTTATTGCATTGTATTGTTTATTCACGTCTTCAAGAATTTAGAGGCAGATTATCAGAATTATTGAGGGGCTTAAGCATTCAGTTAGTTAAGTTTCTGAGGTAATTTCCACATAAGCCTATCTGGCTGATTCCTCCTAAAATCCCACTAAATGTCTATCTGAATCTCACAGCATCTAAATATTGAGAAAAAAAATCTATCTACTCCAGATCCGGGTAATGCTCCAGTAATTTCCACTCCTAAGTAGTGTATTAAGTGACAAACTTTATTGCCAGGTCAGAAGAGAAGATAGAATTCAGTCAGAATATAAATGAGAGTCCTGTGGCGCTCCTACAGAAGGAAGAATTCCATACTGTCCTGTTCCTGCTTCCTGGAAATCACCTCACTTCAGTGCTTAGTTAATCAAAATTATGACTGTATTGGGTGGAGGTGGCAATGTTTTTGCAGGGGGGGTGAGTTGCTCTGTGGAAAGACAGGAGGGACTGCCCATTCCCACTGTCTTCAGTGGACCCCTCACAGAACAGCTGAGTCCATCAACAAAGCTGGTGGTGTGCCTCTAGAAAAACATATTTAAGAAAGGGTAGAAAATGATGTGCAGACAGAAGAGGAGAGAACAACAACCCAAACAACAAAACCAAAAAAGAAACTGCAGTGAGAACACCAAGGTCAGAGAAGGAGGAGGAAGTACTCCAGGCACTGTAGCTGGTATTCCCTTGCAGCCAGTGAAGAGATTCCAAGCTGGAGCAGATGGACATTTCCTGAAGGAACCACTGCCTGTGGAGAGTCAATGCTGGAGCAGATTTTTTTCCTAAAGGACTTCAGCCTGTAGGAGAGTCCACACTGGAAAAGGAAAAAGTCTGAGAGGGAAAGAGCAGCAGAGAGAAAATGCTACTAGCTCACCTCCACACATATCCCTCTCTCTCCCATTCAGGGGAAAGGCAAAGGAGTCTCAAGTGAAGAACTGAAGCTGAGCTTTGAAACATTGTTTTAATGTTTGACTTTGTCACTACTCAAAGCTAGATTTCATTTGACAATAAATTAAATATATTTTTTTTCCTGTGACATTAACTGGTAAGTGATGTTCATGTCTACTTCTCAAACCGTGAGCTTTTCATCCTATGTTGTCCCCTGTCCCACTGAGAAGGGGAATGAGTGAGCAGCTGGGTCACCATTTGGTCTTTAGGCAGGACTATCCCACTTCAAGCAGGAAAATCACATTTAGCTAATTTTCTCTCTGTCAAGGAGGAAAAAGGCTCCTGCAGTGACTTTGAGGCATAATTTGGATCTCTTAATTTTCTAGATCTGTAAACAGTGTGTCTCCAGATTTTAGTGTTGTAGAACTAAATACATCTTCCTACTTTTTAAGAAAGACCAAACCATCATTGCAGTACATCACTTGTATTGCTATCTACAGAATTTACAAAACATTTCACTTCCTGAGTCTGCAAAGCCCATTAAACTACTATAAACCTTTATATTTACTTTGATTGTCTTCAAATAGAACTCCAAATGCCCAAATGCCAACATTTTTAAGAAAATAAAATTTCCGAAGAGCACTATAATATATCATAAAGAAGTTATAGAAACAACTTGATAGTGAATATTCATTGCCTCAGATATTTCAGTTTCAAGATTTGTGTGGAAAAGTAAGAAATTAAACAACCCAAAGAAAAAGTTATACTGTTCTATTTCTTTTGTAAGTTGTGATGCATCATAGAATGCAATATAAACTTACAAAATTTTAATAAAGTTGATATTAATCAGTGGTTAATTTACCAAGTCCAAAGGCTACATAATCCCTGTAGCAACATGATTGAACCATGTAATGTACAGAGATCTTGTTTCAGTGTTGTAAGTTTCCAGGGTTTATTCATTATTAATATGAAGAGGTTTCCAGTAATACATGCAAATACCTTAGGAATACAATAGAGGTGGTTTATCCTTAATGTCTACCCTAAGACTACACTAAGGCAAAATCATACCTAAGCAACCTGGTCATCCTCTCTGTTGAGATGACTAGCTCTGTGAACATGGGAGAAAACTGTGGATGTTGTACACTTTAATTTCAGAAAGGCTTTTGACATGATCCCTAATAGTAACCTGGACTGGGGACCTTGGCTTGTTCAGCCTTAAGTTAAAAGGACTAGGACATTATTATTCTTGTCGGTACTGCTGTACAACTGCAGGTTGATGACTGAAGTTGTAGGTCAGATGCTTTTCAGAAGGGTGAAGTGAAAAAATGAGAAAGAAGTTCAACATGGAATATCCTCAGGTCAAAATTAGGGAAAATGGTATTAACCATGGGGGTAATTAAATACTGGAATAGGTGTCCAGAGAGAGGTTGTGGGATCTCCATTCTTGGAGATACAAAAAAAGCCAAACCAACTAAGGGCTGGACAAGCCTGCTCCAATTGGACATGCTTTGAGCAGTGGGTTGGACTTAATGACCTCTGGAAGATCCTAACAACCTGAGTTATTCTGTGATTCTATATCTAGACATCTAGGAGCCCAATTTTCTGTTCAGAAGTCTGATCTGTGAGTGTGCAACACTCACTGTTATACAAAGTCTGTGTAAATTTCTGAATCTATCTTTTCAATTCTACACTTAAGATCTGAGTTATTTCTACTTGAAGTCAAAGGAAACTAGCTAATTCAGACATACAATACCAATCCTGAAAGTCTACAATCCAGTAACTTAAAAATACATGGTGTACAAATCAAACACAGTAAATTATGCTAATGTTCAATATAGTATTCTATATAAGAATTGAGAAGTAGCAAAGATTCAGGTTGTAAAGCACACTTATCACTCTCAATTTCTTTTGGACAGGAAAGAGGTAATAGATTTGGGGAAAAAAAAAAAAAAAAAGGGTTTATCCTATCTAGTCTCAAAAAAAACAATAAATTATAGTTGCTGAACGGTCTGGGTAGATGTTTTCACTTACCTGTTTGTGTAATGTTATTTGTTTTGTAAGATGTGATTAACTTCATTTATGTTATTAGGCCAATTCAAGTACAATTGTGCTTGACGAATATGAACTTGTGGGTGTCCTGTAGCCTGATATGAAGTTCTTCACATAATTGATTCAACTGATCTCAGAACTGAGAAGAGCTCCATAAGAAGGATCTTTATCTTCCTTCCCCTAGTGACAGTAGGAGGGACAATGGGTTTAAACTAAGAGAGGGTAGATTTAGATTAGACATAAGGAGTGAAATTTTTTTATGAGAATGATGAGACACTGAAATAAGTTGCCCAGAGAAGTTGTGGATGCCCCCTCTTTGGAAATGTTGAATGGGGCTTTGAGCAACCTGGTCTAGTGTGAGGTGCCCCTGCCCATGGCAGGGAGGTTGGAACTAGATAACCTCTGATGTCCCAAACCAGTCTATGATTCTATGATTTTTTGGGTAGAAGAAAATTAAGTTTATGCCTTCTTCAAAAAATTATTTTCTTAAAATCAAGGTAAAAGTAACAGTGAAAATCTGACTTTTAAAATTACCTTTTCTCCTATTACACTGTGAACTAATTTCATTGTGCCAATGAATAATATTGAGAGGTGTGTAATTATATTAAAAACCAAAACAAACCAAAACTTTATTATGCACAAGTTTCATCAATAATAAAAATTAAAAATATATTATCTGAGTTGCATATAGAATATCGAAGGAAATTGAGTATTCTGTTGAGTCAGGAGAAAGGAATAATTCTACTGCTGTTCATTAATCCTATCTGTTGTTTATAATCCCACTGCTAATATCCATTACCTCAAAACATTTTTTTAAAAAGTGACTCATATTGCCTTTTACAATGATCTGATGAAACATCTTCCTTTTTCTATTGATTCTTGTTGTTACAAATAGAATTCAGATGAGTTGTAAAAATATAGGAACGCTGTAAGAACACAGATGCAATTTCATCTTTGTTATCATACCATATTCACTTTAATTAGTAAATGATTACTTTCAATGGTATACATCAATAGACTCTTCAGAAGCTTTTTTGCCAAACCAAGGTTTTTGTCCAGCCCCCTGCTGTAAGAGGGTCAACATCTGATCAATCTAAGTCAATGTCAAGCATTTGCTTTGAGTTCAGAAAGGCTGGAATGAAACTGTGTTGCATATTTTATGAAAGCAAAGACCAATATTGAAAACACATGTCTTTAGGTTAAAATTACTGAGTATGTTTCTGCAAGTTTCTTCAAACTGTACTTCCAACTAAAATTGTTCAGACCAATTAAAGACTCTTGGATAATAGGGACATATTTATTTATATAAGAAAACAAAACTGAATTAAAACTGTAATGCCAGTTCAGGAGATGAAATTGAGGGGTATTTAGCAAAAAAACCCACATTTGCTACAGAAAGAATATGGGAAGACAGTACTTGAGAATTAATTTACAAATGCTTAGAAAGAAAAGTCTGCTGTTGTTGTTTGTATCTCAGCTCAAAGGCTTTTGCATAGCTCTTAGGTTTGCAAAATACCAATGGCACTGCTGAGAGCCATTCATCCTGAGCGTTGATATGATTACAGAACATCTGTGCTGGTAAGTATATTTCCTATGCCAGCTGAGGAGGAAAACTTCCCATACTGCCAAGATTACAAATGGGTAATAAGTTAACCACTATGACTACATAAAAACTTACATTCTGTGCCTTGCCACATTGCAAATATATGCATGTCTGACCACATGCCATTGGAAACTAAAACACAGGGTCCTGGTTTGTGTTGGAGTCTCTCTCCTATATAGTCAGAATACGCCCACTGCCAACTTTGAGAGCAGAAAATCTGAGACTGCTCCTGGGCCTAATGCTTATATACTTTAATTGTAAAACAGCATCACTCCTGCATGAATAAAATACTGATTAAAATTCATATGCACAGAGTGCAATTTCAAAGGCCTTGATAAGCCAGTCAAATAAAAAAATCAAATTTTCAAGACATTTGTCACCAGTAAGTATAATTTTCATGATCAAGTATTTACATGATGTCTCCTGGTGCCATCATCATTAGAAAAGAGTACACTGCTGCAGCAATAAGTTTTACTTTGTTGTCCCCTGTTGCAAAATATTGTTGAAGAAAATAGGATTCTTGCATTGATTTCAATGAGTTGTAATGTACCACTTGTTAGGTAATGACTGGCTATGTCTAACACTGCCAGGAAATTGGTTTTCATTAAGATGATATTAAGTGTGATGCATGGCTGCCTTATTCAGGTATGTTTTGTTTGAAAGAAATATAAATTTAGAAACATAATGTTTTTGTTGTTGTTCTTATTTTAAACCCTATAGTCTCCTGATGTTAAAAAGGAAATATTGCAAGTCCTTGCTATTTAAGTTTGCTAATATATGTATTCCATCATCATACTTTCTACCAAAACACACTCCCTGTAGTTGTGAAGTATTTTGATATATGCTTCAACAGAACAGATGGCAAAGAATCTTGGCTCTTAATCAGCAGCAGAATAAACAGACTAAGGGAAAACTCGTTTCCAAATACAATAAGATACAGTTTTGGATTGAGACAACTGGGCTGGGAGAAAGTCATTAAGATATAAACAAGATTTCACTGTATTGAGGCAGGGAAGGGCTGTAGGATTTAGGACAATCCATCTAATGAATCTTCCTGTAAGAGAAGAAGATTAGAGAAGAAAGATGAGTGCAGCTAGGGTCTTTTCCGGGTCTCAATCTGAACATAGACTTTTTTAAACATTTATGACATTCTGGCTTAGTTGAAGGATTGTATATGGCCTATAAACAGACAACAGCTTAGCAGCAATAAGATTAAAATTTCATAAAAGCACTCAGGATCCCCTGCCTGAGTGCAAAAATATGAAGGTGTGGGACTGAAATTCAAGATTAGTAGATCACAACCTACCAGCATAATACACCGGTCTAATCACTGATAGATACAGTGAAGACATAATCCATGTGGACAGTTGAAGGTGGTCAGCACTTTTGTCACAACCTGGGTATGGCAACCCAGGGAGATGCAGATTGGAGCCCCTTGCTTCTCAGAGAGAAGCCCAGGTGTGGCTGGATTCAGCCTTAGTCTCAGGCCTGGCCCTTCCAGGAAGGGTGATTAAAATATCACCATCCAAGGCAATGCTTGACAGTCCGATACCCCTTGATCAGATTAAGGTGAAACAACACTCTAAAGCTATAGAAAGAATACTGATACTTCAGTTATTATCCCAGGCTGCATGATCATAAATGCTGGCATTTGGATCACAGGACTACAATACACATACTTTCAAGCTGCACAAGCCGAGAAAAAAATCATGGCTAGGTCTTGCATTACTTAATGATTTCAAGAAGGAAGGGAGAGAGAGAAGTCAGAGAGATAGGTAACAGAAAATCACCAGTGCTGGGCCAGCCAACAGAGGAGAGTTGGTGTCAGTGAGGTTCCTAAAGTCCGCCATTGCAGCCCCTTATTTTATAGGCTTAGTTTTCTCTTTTTGCATGGATGAGTAAGTCTGATTGAGTTGACCAAGCAGCTGGAGTAGATCTTCATCCCCTCCACCCCTTGATCACCCCCACTCATTGTACATGCGGGCTGCAGGCCATATGCAGGCCATCAGCCTTGTCTCAGTCCTCTCAGGGAGGCCTTTTGGGATGCAAGTGCAGGTCCTGAGGGCTGGTCTCTCATGACCTTTAAAGGAGGTGAGACTGATGCAGCAAATTTACTGACACAGGTTACCAGCTTTTCCCCAGCCACTTTATTGCTGTGTCCTCTGGCTGGTGGTCCTGGGGGACATGCTGAGACAGTCGTTCTTCCTTCAGACTGTGGCTGCTAACTTATGGCTCAGCTCTTCCTGCTGCCTCCCAGGTGGAAGGACAGAGGAGACAAAGGGAAGGAAGGGAGCTGCTGCCGCTCCATTAGCTGTTGAGAATTTGAGAGTTGGACTGAGAGGCTCCTGCTGAAAGAAAATGCCAGTGAAGGGAAAGTACAGTGAGAGAGCACCAAAAAAAAAAAAAAATAAAAAAAAAAATTACCTGACATTTACTGTTTCTACAGGCAAATTAAGAGAAACAGGCTTCTGCAGATACACTATTAATTTTGCATTGTTTTCTCATAAGAGCTCCAATATTTTTCCAGCTACAGTGGTGGTTAGATACATAGAAATTGAAAAAGCCAACTATTTTTCAAATCAGAGGACTTAGACTAACATATTTTTTCTCAAATAAAACCATTCAAATTTTCATATGAATCAAATAATTTAGATCTACATATGTTGCACTGTTGTATCTCTACCTACAGAAACACTGTCCTCCTTTTAGTTCATGTGAAGTATTGTGATCCAGTTATTTTTCTTCTGCTTAAGAATTCTTTTTATCCTTTACACTAAGCATACATCATATGATGTCTTCAGTCACCTTGCAAATTCATAGTAGCAGAAGCCTCATCCCATCAAAAACATGAAGTAAATGTTGCTACATTTTGTATCTTAACACTAAAGTTGATGTTGCAAATATATTCACTGTGGATGGGTATTAGAAATAGGAGTACTAACAATCCCTGAATTTTGGCCTTGAGCTTAATGCTTCTTGTGACTTTTAGAATCCCTTGCTTTTAAATGGTCTCCAAGAGAATCAAAAAAACAAACAAACACAAAAAACCCACAAAAAAACACAAACAGACAAAACAAAACAAACCAAAACACAACAGATCCCTACAGCCCTCAGATTTAACTGAGACTGTTATTTTTTTAATAGCTGTTTTTTCTCCAGGAAAGGTTTATGATCTGACATTTCTGCATGGACAAAACATTACTTTCTGTTGTTAATAATATTCCTACACCATACACAGGCTGTAAGACCCAGTTTAATTAGTTTTTGTGTGTGTTTTAAAAGTGCTTGTATTTCAACATGCAAATAGAAAATAGATGCATCAAGTTGAACTGTTTTTCTTCAAAAGTCCATAATGTCTGTCATTAAAATTATTGTTGATGTTTAGGCCTAAATTCTCAAGCTTTACGTGTTTTAATGTAAAACTTCTTGGTTTCCATCCTTTTATAATCCTTAATTTCTTTTCTCTTCTACATACTTTATTCTTTCTAGTTTGGCCTGATACAAAAGCCACTGGTCAATAACGTTTTTTATATTTATTTATTCATCCCTCGTTCAAGATCTTTTTTACTACAATCTCTTTACTCTTTCTTGCCTGATCTAATTTTCTCAAGGTCTTAATTTCTCCTTTTGCTGATAGTCTTCCTCTTTTCTAATATCCCTGTGATTTTGGTATGCATTTCCTTCATGTGGTGATTACATTACCTTCTATCTGACCTTGAAAACATACTTTCGCCACTGCTTCCTGCCTCTTGAAAACCTTTCTTCTTCCTGGCATGTCGTTCATCTTCCCCTTTCTTTTCTTTCTTCTTTGAGTCACCATCTTCAAACGCATGGTGTAAAATTCTGCCATTTCTATAAATGAATAAGGCAAGGATTTTTGTCTGGAGGCTCTTCAGCTGGAAATTTAATTTCTGGACCCATCACAAAGCTGTGTTACACTGGGTAAATCACTTCAGCTCTTTGTGCCTCTGTTCATTTTCTTCTTCCCACTGCCGGGAATACCAGTTTCTGTCTTTTTCATATGTCTTCTGCGGGAATAAACAGATGTAGCATTATAACATGGTCAGACACCATGGTAATAGGGTTATGCAGAAATCTTAGACTGACAAGAATTTTGTGACATTGTACACACATTTGGCACAGTGTCAGCATAGCAAAGTGAGGCATGGCTGCCAACCTAGTGTGTTCACAGAGAAAAACTGGAAAGGGTCTACTGCTGAATTTCACGGACTGCAAACAACGGATGCTCACACTTCTCCACCTTATTCAGCGTATTAATAATGCTAAAGATATATTCCAAACTTCCTAAAAACCTCACCACAATCATTATTTATCCCAACAATGGGGAGATGATCCTACAAAGAGATTTACTTTGATTTTTTTACAGCTTGTTCTTTCTTGTGGTTTCCAGGGCAGTAACAGAATAAAATTAATTTTACTTAGAGAAACAAGCAGGTTTAGTCTTTTCTTTTTTCTTTTTTTTTTTTTTCCTAAATTATTCAGAAAAAAAAATATATTTATGTATTATTTTTTGTTTTGTTCATTATTCTCTTCAGAAGTGCAAGTAAGAAAATTTTGAAAACTTTGAAATTTTATTCTGGAATTTCATGAAGTTTTAACCCCCAATATCTCAGTCTCATTTTAGGCAACATACTTCTATAACAACAATTTCTTTAGTAATGTGTTTAAGACTATTTTTTTTTTTCTTCTGCAGTATTGTTTTGCTGTTGTATTTCTGTTTCTTCTCATTTCATCAAATTACATTATAGAATTATTTGGTTTTTGCAAGTTTTTTTAATTATAATTTTGCAAATATAATTTGATACTTTTGTAAGATGGAGCAGAATGAGAAGGAAAAAAGAAACATTTTTTAAAAACAACTGTCACAGTAAATATTATTTTGTACCTAAATATTATCCATAGAAGTGGTTGAATATTTTTTTCTGCTTTGTTTTGTTCTAAAAATCTGAGCAAACTTCAGATATTTATCTGAAACCATCTTTCCCTGAGGGAACCCTGTATTTTTTTGCCTTCACAAATGTTGACAGAGTAGGTTTGATGTTTAATGAAGAGGTATTTTTAGCCACCTAAGAAGAAGATGAAATGATAATTCATCAAGACATAATCAACTTGTAGGTTATTAAACCTTTGGGATGAAGACAGCATGCCAGACACTGTCCCTGTATTCCTAGCTGCAGATAGAAGAACTGCATTGTTAGCTGTGCCCACAAACATCCAACATGTTAATGAATTAAATTGTAATGTGAATCAATACTATAGCATTGATTTCCTGGCCACTGATTTATATTTGATACTTATATGTATTGCAACTATCCATTTGAGCAGAAGAAATATGTTAGAAAAGCAGTTCTGAATTTTAAAAAAAGCATTTTCCTGTGACAATAATCTGAATAAATGTACCTCTGAGTCTTCAGTATGTTACTACTCAACATGTTAAGGAAAACAAACAAAAAAAAGTTTTGTGTAAGAGCTCACCACATGAAGATTCCCTGGCTTTCAAGGCATACTGGATAAATTATACAAATATGTTAATATGTCTAACCAAACTGATTTCATTCAGGGAAGAGGTCTGTCTTCTGAAACTAAAAGAAGATGAAAAAATGGGATAATGATTGTGAGATATAAGTCGTAATTCTGTTCCACTGATTTTGGTAGTAAAAATCTGTAAGGTATGTTTGCAAATGTACCAGTAGCTGTACCATAGTGAAGTAAACTCAGGATAGCTCATAAAAGGATTGGTTTATAAAATCCATTGTATAGAGTTTCATTGTTTCAATATACAGTTTCAATACAGAGTTCGAAAAATGCTACAACTTAACTCTGACTTCTGTATCTTATTTTACTGGAGGGGAAAAAAAAAACCAAACAAACCTATAAGATCTGCGTCAAGGAATTTTGAGTATCAGCAGTTTACTTGTATCTGGGACAAGTCCTCTGGGAAATAATATAATATTATTCTTTCAATATATTAATACCAGGTAATTTTCATGATATGATCCTAATAGTAAATTTTCAACCTGTTTAGGGATCCCTGTCTTCCCAGTTAGAAGGGAATGATTGTACGTTATTCTCTCTCCTCTTCCTTTTGAAACTAGAGACCACATTGTTTGGATGGGTATGTACATTTAATAGGCACATAGATATATACATGACAGAGTTTATCCTCTTTGCCAGGAGCACTACACCCTAGGTAACAAAATCTACATTACATATTTATTTGCTGTAGCCTGCCTAAATCCATTTGGAAGCTGAGAATGGATCATTAAGGAAAGGATTAGTATCATTGCACAAAATTATTTAACACAGAATCGTGGCTTCCACTGATAATGGTCTCATATCTGCTGAACTTGGAGTGACTGGTGAGGAGGAGAGGGGATGCAAGAGAAGGTAGGACTGTTCTGAGTATGGTGCTGAGGATGTTTCCAACAGGGGGAGTTTCCCCACCAGAGCTGAGACAGTGCACTGAACTTGATGCTTCTATGGGAAGCTAATCAGATTCAAAAAGGGAAGGAAACCAATCTTTTATAAGTACTTAGTGTGAAATGCGGCTGAAAACCATGGATACTAAAAATAAAGTAAGAAAAATTGAAGCGAAAGACTGGAGCTTCACTGGATCTGATTTTTTTATTTATTTTTATTAAATACAGAGGAGAACTGCAGGAAATCTGGATACTCTTTACAGTATATCTCCCGTATTATTATGAGGAAGGTAATCAGAAGGCAGCTCTTTTTCAACTAATGCAGGTAGAGATTGAATTTGAAATTTTATTTGATAAAATGAACTGTAGTGCACATTAGATAAGTGCACCAACAGAAAGGTATGTTTTTAATCAAAGACCCTGAAAAAATTAATTAAATCTGTAGACAGACTGGCTGTGTCTATAGTTCTGTAAGGAACTTGAGAGAAATCTCAGTACTAGCTGGGTTTTCCTTTAACAATGGCGAATCTCTAGCTATTACAGAAAAATGTACCTACAAAAAGGACTCATAGAGGTAAGTTAAAATAAGAAGAGAGATGGAAATGCTTTATATAGGCTTTAAATGTAAGCAGTGAGGAAGCTATTAAGATATGTTGCTTATATCAAAAGCACTGGCCAAATAAAATACGTGATTTTGTACTGCTGGCATACAAAATTCATACTCTCAGATTGAGGTGTTCAAGACAATCTGGAAAAGGGTATTTTGGATTGTTTCTTTCATCTGAGAGTACTTTCTGGAAGATCTTTTAGCTTGCTGGGTGATTGCTATTGGATATTTTTTTTCCAGCTCAATTAACATGTAAAATGGGACTTGGTTTAGTCAGGATTACTTCAAATAGATGCCAGGGAAATAAAGATTTTTACACATCCTCTTTTGCAACCCAATACTTCAGTTAAAAATAAAGTGCTAAGTGCTACAGGTAAAGTGCACAGAAGTTTATCCTGTGAAAATGCAGAATTATTCTGATCAGGTTTAGTTATTATTGGTGAACATTTTGTTCAGCAGAAAAACTGAAAAAAAGGTCTGTAAAGCAATTTCTATATAGGAAAAAAAACCTAATGCCAGACACTGGAGACCTACAAAACCATTGAAGAAGCAGATAGGATAAAATAATAACAAAATAATAGGGATCTGGTGGTCATGGACACTTCAAAGGAAAATGTGCATGTGTATCCATGATGAAAAAATACATATATACATCTACTTGCTATAGAAATTAATCTTACAGCTATTTGAGGTCATTTGCCACAGAAAAGAGCAGAATAATAGAAAAAAGGAAATCAACTGTAACTGATTCTGTTATTTTTCTTCAGACAGGCATAAGAAAATATCGGCGCTGTCACTTGTAGTATAATCAGAGAAACTGGAATAATTTTCACACAACAATAAGAGGAGTAATGCTCTAGCAGAGCCTCAAAAGTATTCAGACAATGGTGTGGGAAAATTTAAACAGTCAAGTCACACAGTGACTGCAGTTATACATTGCTTCTATGTATTTGTAATTTCACTTCACGTGTGTTGTCGGGAAGAGTATAAAGTGATGTAAATATCTTAAAGAATGTAAAAAAAGTGATGGTGGAACTCTGAGATGTTGGGACAGCAGCAAATCTATATGGTTATCTCCTTGCAAAGATTTCTTCTTCCCAGGTGTTTATTTTTACTTTAGTGGGGTCCAGACTTATTTGATTCATACTAAAAACTGGTAGCAAAAATCCTCCCCCCTCCACCTCATGAGTAAAATCTTCTGAGTAAATTATTGAAACATTTTGGGATACTAAATATCTAAGCAATAAATTCTGGTTGTTTTATATAGGTAGTGTGTTTTAAATAAACAAAAATATTTGTGTAATGAAAACCTAATAATTGACACCTATTTCTTCATATTGTTTTCTAATAAAGCTTTGAAAGGTACATAATAAATGTAAATGAGAAGGTAAACTTAAATTTTTCTACTTTACTTTCATCATCTGTTGAAGGAAAATTCATCATCTCCATTCAACAGTAACAGATTATTTTTTTCCATACACTTTTATTTCTTTTCACTGTGTAGGATAACACCTATCAGCTCCACTAATTGGAGAAAATGGATTTGTCTCAGAAGGAAACTCACATTCCATTTCAGTAGCAAAGGTCTGTTTCATCATATAATCATAGAATCATATAATGTGTGGGGTTGGAAGAGAGCTTTAAAGGTCACCTAGTCCAGCCTCAGCTTGCAGTGTGCAGGGACCTTTTTGACTAGATCAGGTTTTCCAAGTTAAAGACTTATCTTAAAATATTTTAGACACCTGGGAAAGGTGGGGGTGCAAAAAACTTTCAGAAACTGACGATGCAATATTGAAATATCAGTGTCTTAATTTTCCTCATAACGTTGTTGTTGTGTCCTTCCAGTAACAGGAGAGTCAGCTGCAACATCCCTGCAATGATTCAATAACAAAAATATGATATGTATTAAAATTGAAAATAAGACAGAGACATCTAGGTTAATGTAAAGTTAAGGTTCAATACACAGTGAGTGAAATGTCGGACTGTCTTTGTAATTCTTCCATTTGATGCATAAATGTAGGTATAATTTCAATATCAGGAAAATAAAGTAGCAATCAAGGGGAAAAAATATGTTTTTAGACAGAATAAAAAGTGGAATTATTGAGTTTGTAAAATGAAGCATAGATATAAGACCTTTCTGGATTGAAGCCTAAGATTTTTTGTTACTGGCATGTCCCTAACTTAGTTTCTTTTTCTTCTCTCACTCATATAAACACAGATGCAAACCTTGAAAAAAGGATGAGTGGCTTCATTCTCTGAGAGTGTTTGCAATGTTCTTACAAAAGATGAAACACACACCAAGTTTAAGTCTTAATAACTACATGAAAGAGGTAGAGTTTTCATATTACAGATATAGTCAGTAGCAAAGGTTATTAAATTCTTTTAATTGCTTCTGTATATTGAGTGTGATACTTGAGCTGACATTTTTGTAGAACAGTTACTAGAAGAATCGGGGAATTATCTAAAAAGAATGAATGGACCTTAATTGATTCCTGATCTTATTTTAAGTGTCACATGGCAGAAACAGGCAGTCATACCTTATATGTGATGAATTCTACAACAAATGTTTTTAGGAAAAATAGAGGCAATGGAGAGAATTGAAGAATGTAAAACTAAAATGAAACTAATTAAATGGTAAAATAAAATTACTGTGTGCTGTGCAACACCAAGGTATAACAATTGCTAAACTCTCGTTCACGGAACTAGGATATCATGTATAGAAAGTTCTAGTGCAATTAAGACCTAGTGTGTGCTCATTATATATGCATTTAACAAGATGAAGGATTTAGCCTTCTGCAAAGAGTGAAAGGCCAAACAACAAACATGAGCAAATACATAGGTTGCCTAAGTCTCCCCCTCTACAGTCCTGTCACTGGATATATACTGTATTTCAGAATAAATAATTTAGATTAAGATGATGACCACATTTTTGGTCTTTGTATGTACATGCATGACAGGATACCAACCACAGAAAATCCTCACGAGTCTCAATATATACAAAGTCACAAGTCTAGCTATATTTGTACAACAGATGGTCAATAACACAGTCTTGGAGGCCTTTCTGAAAGTTTCCTCTTATATTATCTTGTACTGACAATACATACAGCCAGTTTGTTTTAATAGCAATCATGCAGCTTGCAGCAGTTCAGCTAAATCCTTTTAGAATTGATTGTTGAAAATACCCTGAAGTTTTGTCAGTTTTTCTACTATATACATTGTTTATTTTTTCTTCGTTTGCTAACTTGAGCCACAAGTAACCTTTTCCTTTTGAGGCAAATTCAGTGCATGAAGATTTTCATAATTTACTAGTTAACAAATACTTAGTAGGATTACTGTGACCTGGAATGCAGTCACCTAGGAGGAGTATTCCTGAAAAATGTATTTACATCTGTAACAGTAGGAAAATGAAATCCTGCCAAACTAAAACAGGCAGCCATACCTTGTATATAGGTGATGAAATTCTGGAACATAAGTTTTGAGGGAAAATGGGGGCAGAGGGGGAAATGGGTGAATTTGAAGCCAGAATGATAGCTAATGAAATGGTGAAAGAACAAAAGGAAAAAGCCCATTGAATCATGTACTGAACATTTTAGTGCAGCAGCTTCCTCACTGCATTTACAACCCAGCATGCTTGTTTCATGGTCACACCTGGATCCCAAAGATTTCTGCAGCCCTATAGTTGCGTTGCTGACAGTTCCCAGGGACTTCTTCCCAGTCTCTGAGACAAGGTTAATAGATCAGAAACAAAGGTACAGGAGGGAACAAGCTAAGGCTTCAGCTTGACATTGGTGTAAATATAATCAGGATGGGTGCCTAAGTGATGCTAACTGGCAAGTTCTTAGAAATCCCAGATCACTAGTATAACTAAGGGTTTATTTGGGGTATTAC
Organism: Apus apus; assembly: GCF_020740795.1. Classification (NCBI taxonomy): domain Eukaryota; kingdom Metazoa; phylum Chordata; class Aves; order Apodiformes; family Apodidae; genus Apus; species Apus apus. The sequence continues at coordinate 107,564,888 of NC_067282.1, forward strand.
TGTAACCCCCAAAGAGTATATTTTGTAGTGAATAGCTCTCTTTGTACAGACTACATAATTTTTTCAGTACGAGTGCTACACATTTCTCATAGGTCAGACCAGCTAACTTCGCTTAACAGAAGCTGCTTAACTTTCAAGAGCAGCTAGGATATTACTTTCCAACAAAAAGGGGGATTTAGAGTTTGAGGATTTCCTGTAAAGCTGCTGGAAAATATAACGGATTCAGGTTGCCTGCAGCTGGACTGCAGCTGAATAGTCTGCAGGTATCTTCAGGACAGATTTCATGATCTTGACCTTTTTCAGCTCTTTCAGACTGATGCTCAGTTTAGCTTAGCTCTGACCACAATTTTCTTGCGTTTCCTACAGAAGTTTCTTTAAGTCACTAAAGATTGTCATAAAAGATCCTGAGGCTGCATTTGGAATTAGAGTTTTATGTACATAATGGTGCTGAATTTGTAGAGCAGAAACAACTACATTCCTAGTGAAAAAGGGGGAAAAATTAAAAGCAACTCATAAATTTCCCTCTTCAACACTGAAAGGATGTATCATTTCTATAGGTATGGTACAAATTGAGTAGTTCTGAAACTGAAAATAAATTACAAGTAGGGGAAATATTTCTCTTTGTCTTCATAATAGCTTTATAAAGGCTAGACAGAGGTTTTAAGCATAGTGCTTACTTATTTAAATCTCCATTAAGCAGCAATATTGCTTCTCTGCTGCCACACCTAAATGGTGATTAAAAAAAAAAAAAAAAAGTTATATTTAGATAATTGTGAGCATTGTGCAGCATTTTTTATGTCAAGGTAAAATACAGAAACTGGTAAATTAATAGCCTGGCTTGTATAACACAGAAATGGATTCTGCTACAGCCTTGCTCAGACATACATTACTGTTGTAAAACTGTTGCTGTCCCACCTTAACAAGACAAAAAGCCTTACCAAACTAAACCTTCTGCTTCTTTCACTTGTCACAATATATTGATGTTTTTAGCAATAACCTACTGACCACAAGAATTACATGCCTGAAGGGCGACCTTATTATTATTGCCATGAGATTGCTAGAAACATTTGAAGTAGATCACTTAAAAACATATTCAGCAAATCCTACATGTTTTAGCACATATCCTGTGTTTTTTATCAGCAGATAGAACCTTCAAGTTAGATAACATGGCACCTAGTGTGCTCTTGGTTTGAGAGCCATGGAGCCAGTTTTAATAGGCAGCCATTTATTGTACTTCTCCAGTGTATTCTATTTTGTTCTTCTTAAAAGAATGTCACTTTCTGAGATACATAAGTGTATTCCTCTACTCATCCTTCCCAGTAAAGAGTCGTTGCTGAATTTCCGACATTACTTCCTGGGGGATTTTCCAGTTTCTGTTAAAGTCTTCCTGAGCTGTTCTTCCCTCTAAATTAAGAATAAAATGAGTATTATATTTAATCCATAAGAGGTAACGAATTCAGCAAGTTTAATTATTAACAAAACTTGGCTATAGAAAATGAATTTGCTGGGTTTATTTTTCATTTTCACAGATTTTTCTTTTTCCTCTGTTAGCTATGACACATGGGACACTAATAATACATATGCTCTATAAACAGATCTTAAAATGAAAGGTATTCCTGTTTAAAAAACTCAGGCATTTAAGATATGAACATTGTATGAAACACAACTCTTTTAAACCTCAGTGTAGCAAATAATTTCCTAGCAGAGAATGCATGAGAGCATCTTACCCTTTGGTCTAATTTTTTCACTTTTTTTTTTTTTTTTTAAGTTCAGCTCAGCAAGGCAAGGTTTAAAAAATAAAAAAACAAAACAAAACAAATTAAATTAATGAAGTAACATAACATAACCACCAGCACAAACACACATCTAAAGAAATAAGTTATTTTAGAACTTTAAAAAGTCTTGTAGAAACTGCCCTTGTTGATTCAGGGAAAGATCATCTCCATGAACTTCCACAAAACAGGAAAAAGGCAGCAGTTATGCACTGCTTCCTACTCTATATTTCCATCATGAACTGTAACCTGCCTAGCAGATATCATTCATAAGAAAGCTAAAAGATACTTCTTTCGACAGTTCAGCCACTGACTTCTGTTCTTATAACAAATTTTAGCCAAGTAGTAGGTTCAGAATTTCTGAGGAATTGCACAAGGTAGTAATACCAAGCTCTTACCAGAACAGTATCAGATCATGCTAAACAGTTGTACCTGACTAAGAAGTGAGACTACTGAATATCTTTTATTCCCTATGCTGAGAAGTTTGACAGATGTCAGTAATTTGAAAATAAAAAAACCACAAACAGTTATGACTTGCAAATATACTTATTGTCTGGCATAAATTAGACATGTAACTTTAGCCAAAACCAGGAATGTTTTGAATAAAGTTGTGAATTTATTGTAAATATGTTTTTTTAGGATAAATGTAAATCAGTTCAGTATTCATATGTGTTGATGCAAAACATAAATAGGTTAGAAAATATCACTTAAAATTAGCAGAATTCTGAGACCATATGAGGCCATATCAATATCACATTCCAGTTCTCTTAAAACCATTATGGTAAAGACACTACTGCACTATCTTAACAAGTTCTGGTTTAACAGTCGTGCTTCTGACAGATCCACTCTATTCTATGTAACACAAAATTCTCTGTAAGGACTCAGTCAGGAGACATGGCAGTGTTGCAGCAGCCTGGCTATGTACAACAACAGTTCAGAGAGAAGACAGGCAATTTTGTTGAGGTTCTGTGAACCTTTTTGGAAAGACTGTTTTTCTATCAAAGTGTTAATAGGGCATGAACTTGAGTGGAGACGCAGATAATTTGTGAGACACTTGGTAAGAATGCTTGCTCAGCAGTGTTTTGAAAAGATCCACAAATACAGGTCACAATATACTTGAAAGCTATAGAGTATTAAGTTCCCTATATTAAGGAATTAAGGTCCCTGTATTCCAAACTGAATAACAGAAATACATAGCCTGCTGTTATTTTTTACCATTTAGTGTTTTCAGGTTATTCCTGACTATAATCTACAATTTGTGTAAGTCCTGCAGTATCACAAGGAAGCGCTAATTTTGTGCTCAGATTTTTATTGGTTTATTGTTTTCTGTGATGGATAAACACTGATTTCCAATGATATGTCTTACAGATTTGAGTTTGATTGTGAAGGCTAAATTTGCATAAACTAAAGAAAAAGCCAGCAATATACCATGTTAGATCTGTCTGTTTAAAACGCAGTAAGGCTTGATTAGCCATTGAAAAGAAAAGTTAAACAGTTGAGCAAGAAGTAATAATATTTTGGGTTTAGGTACTTTAAGATGCAATTGGAGAAATTTATGAGCTTTTCCAATAAAGCTTTTACTGGGATCTCCTTTCATAAAATTTCCAAGGAATCATATAAAGCGTATTTGCCACAAGTTGTTGTACGCTTTCAAACCACAAAGTATATATATACATTAGTCTGTTCTGAACTAGTCTTCGAAATTTTAAATAGCTCTCCTATCCATGCTGCGTGTGTTCATCTGGAGAACTGCTAAATTTGTAAAAAAGATTTCTAAGAATTCAAAACAATACTTATATTCCACTATATCTAACTCTTTTCTATATTCACTTCCTTAAAGAAGATAAAAATTTGAATCCTTTGTTTGCAATTTATACACACTTAAATTTTGCAGCGGTCAAAATGTTGTTGCAAAATATATATTGTTGACAAAACTAGCTAGTGAAAAATATCATTGCTGGAATAAAGCTGAAGTGTTTTATGATGTCGAGCTTTGCCAGTATGCTGTAGAAGAGGTAACTACTGCTATCCCAGTCATTTGTAATTTAAGGGTATTGGACTACCATATTCTTGATGGGAACTACTGCTTAAGTTTAACACTCACGGAAATCTGTATTTCATATTCTGTTGTACTACCTAGTCCAGGTTTAGCCTACCCAAGTGCTTTCTATAACAGATTATTGTGGAAGCAAGAGTTTGAAAGGGAAATATTAAATCCCATTTATTTAACAAAGTTGTACTTCTCTTACAAATTCAAGGAGAAGTCTGCACAGAACCTCAGAATGAGCTGCAGTAAATCCCCGTATCTTCCTGTTGTGTTTGGTTACAGTATTGGGTCTGGCTCAGTTGAAGGTCATTTTCACCATATCACAGAATCACAGAACGTCAGGGGTTGGAAGGGACCTCTGGAGATCATCGAGTCCAACCCCCCTGTCAGAGCACAACAACCCTAGAATCAATGGCAGGTCACTCAGAAATACATCCAGACAGGTCTTGAAAGTTTCCAGGGAAGGAGACTCCACAACCTCTCTGGGCAGCCTGTTCCAGTGCTCTGTCACACTCACACTAAAAATGTTGATGTAGAACTTCTTGTGCTCTAGTTTGCATCCATTGCCCCTTGTCCTATCACAGGGCACTACTGAAAAGAGATTGGCCCTTCCCTCTTGACATCCAGCCTTCAGATATTTATAGACATTAATCAGATCTCTCTCTGTCTTCTCTAGACTAAACAGTCACAGGTCTCTCAGCCTTACTTCCTAAAACAGGTGTTCCAGTCCCTTAATCATCCTCATAACTCTCTGTTGGACTCTCTCTAGTAAATCCCTGACCCTCTTGAGCTGGGGAGCCCAGAACTGGAAGCAATATTCCAGGTGGGTGCTGGACACTCTTAATTCCCTCCCTCAGCAGCATCGCAGGGAGAAAATAAGATGGAAAAAAATTCCGGGGTAAAGACAAAAGCAGCTTAATAAAGCATAAGTAAAGGCTGCAGGTGGAAACAAGGGAAAGTAAAAGATTTATTTGGTACTTCTTATCAGCAGGCAATGCCCAGTCACTTCACAGGAAGTAGGGCTTTGGTAAGCATAGCAATAATTCCAGAAGACAATAGTAAGAAGTGTCCCCCTCTCCTTCTCCTTTATCTTAGCATTTCTTGCTGAGCAGATGTCATATGATATGGAATTCCTTTTTGATCATTTTGAGTCAGCTGTCTTGGCTATGTTGCCTTGAAAAAGCATTTTGAACACATCACACCTAATGTAAGTAGCTATAATACTACTTGTGCAAATGAAGACCAGATATATTCCTGAATTATGGAGTTTACAAAGCTTCGTTTTCTCTGTGAGTATTAAATATTAACACTTCCTGCATTCCATTCCTGAAATATTGGCCATCAGACACTGATTCTAATCTTCTATCTAATTGGGTACAAAAACCTTGCCTCTGGTAAGTCACTGGTCACAGAGTTCCATTAGCAGATTTCAAATACTGACTAGTAAAATAAGGGTTCACTTTCCTGAGATTGTTAACAATCTATAGGTTAATATACAATATGTCTACAATTGCCACTTATGGAAGACTGATGAGGATAAACCTCATTTGTGAAAAAGTTACTCGTTTGCACACGTATCATAAATAAAAGACAAGCCTGACTCAATGAACAGCTTCTAATGAGTATTTCAAACTTCATTGATGACAAAAAATGAAGTAATAACTACTGTGAAGTAGTAATCTTTTTTTAGCTTTATGGTGTAAAGATGTAACAATTTCCTCGTGATCTTAGCTCAATAAACTATCCTCACTAAACCAACACTGTCCAGCAATTTTGTAAGGCATATTATCTGATTTCACAGTACAGACAAAAATGAGTGTGAAGTGCAGGTGTCAGCTCTTTTATGTTTAGAGATCCGTGTAGGTCCAAGAAACATAGATGCATGATTTCTGTATGTATAAAAATATTTGCATTTCTATCATTTGCCAAGATCAAATTTACTGATGTATATGGAGGTGCACCCAGTTAATATTAAGAAGTTTTTTAAAAGTTGTAATAGAAGCAATCATTCTAATGTTATAATAGGATCTATACTTGCCCTTTGAAATAAGAATTATTTCAACATCCATTTAATTGTTCCTTCACTTAAATTTGAATGCTTTGACAAAATCTAATAATTTGTCTTTTGCATGTATTTATGTGACTGGGTATTTCTCTAACAGTCAAGAAGTTATTTACTTAATTCACTTTTCTTCTATTAGGAATATAAAATTTAAATGTCTATGGTATTTTCCAATAATGTTAGAAACTGATTAATTAAATGTTGAATTTTTTACTATAATTTTTTTTTTGGTGTCTCAGAGGATAAGAGTCTTGTAGTCTTAATCTACAGACACAGAGCTTCAACAGAATCCAGTAGGAACTGCAGAAGCATATAAGGTTTTTTATTTTCATTTTTCATGACAGCACAGTCATATTTGTACAATTCTGCTTGATGCCAGAATCATTCCTTTCCCGTTGCTCATCAAAACATTTATCTTTCTGTAAAAAGGCACATCTCCAGAATAATTGTAAAAAATGGAGTAACCATTACTATCTTTTCACCAGGTGGGAAAACAACATTATAACAGACTTGATTACTAGTTGCTTTAAAACCTAATTTCTAGCTATTTGAAGGGAGGTTTATGTTAATCAGCTATTCAAGCAGGACATAATTAGATGTAGTCAGTAAAGGCAACTGTTTTCCCCAGTCATAAGAAATGTGTATTATTTAAGGAGTCTTTAGGGAATAAATGTACTAGCTCTCTTACTTACAATAATTTGTGAATTTTTTTAAATTCTGATGAAAAATAAAATGAGATGTTGTTTTCAATTTTTTGTAAGAAACTGTTGAAAGTCAAGCCTTCACTATTTCTTAAATAATAATCAGGGAGATCTTTACTGAAGTTGAATAAATTGCCTGTTTTCTGTTGTTGACATCTGGTTTACAGTTCAAAGTTTCTTTAGATTCTGTTAGTTTTGTATTCACCTTGTGAATTTCACATCTTCAACAGCTTCCTCTCAATACAGTAGCTATTAGGTTTTTTGCTCACCTAGAAACAAATTATTCCTGGTAAAAGTCAGTTTAGACTCAGTGAAGTCAGTGTACCTGTTATAATGTAGCTGATTGGGATTCTGGTTCGTAATTACAGTAGAGTGACAGTCTTCTGAAATACGTGGTTATAACAATGGCAACAAGATCATGTATTTTGTTGAACATTTATTTTCTGTATTACAGTTAATGTTCAACAAACTTCTTTCCCCTTGGCCAGAATAGTCAAGACAGCTCTTGTAAAGGCAACAGAACATAAAAGATATCTTTGAGAACTGTGCCTGTTATTGAGCCTCAAGAGTCCATGAAAAAATGCCTCAGGAGCAATTAAAAATCTACTTTGGTTCTCATTAGGGAAGGGTATGGTATCATCAGCCACTTCTTCAGTTTGATTTCTTCATCACCAGCTGAATAATAGTTTTTAACTTATTCCTTTAACTGCTACTAACTGTGCCTGTACCACAAGCACAGTGTTTATTTGCCTAGTGACTGCTATCACATGAGGAGTACTTTATTTATTAATTTACTTACTTATTTCAAATTGTCCGATTTTTATGCCAAAGAGGACTTCAACTTTTGGACTAATGAAGGTCAGTGAAGCCGGCTGTGGGAAGGAAGAGATGCAAGAAGAGAGAAAAAAAAAAAAAGAAGTAATTTCTAGGAGAAGAAAATGTGAAAAGAAGTTAGCTGTTTTGATCAGATCTGAATATTTCTTCAACAGACATTCAATATTGAGCATTGAAGGTAAACCTAGCTATTGCACTTTTAAACTAACATTTAAGGGTGAAAAAAAGGAGTAGTGGAAAAGGTGGAAAAGGGTGTTTTAGCAAAATTAGCACTGGAAACGGGTGTATTCATTGAAAGACATGAGATAGCACAGATTTTGAGGTATTCTGCATTAGTCCACACACAGAAGTACAACAAGGTTTATGTCCCAGAGCATAACAAGAGCAAAAGAAAAGATACAGTGCTGGAGAAACTACAGTATCCAAGGCAGAAAGAATTAAGACACCTGAGGTCAACAGACTGCTGAAGGTACAGAGGAGGCAGGAGACTTTACAACAATTTGTGTCCAGAATGGGTAGAGGCACAGGGCTATTTCTTACCATAAGTAAGGATTCTAGCATGCAGGTGAAAACACCTTCACTAATAGAGAAGGTGGAAGCCTCCAGTACAAGATTACTTTGGAGGTTTTCATCATGCACGTAAAACTATAACTTTGTACTGACCTAAGTTCTGTAAGACAAAAGAAGGTACAAGGAAGAACTCTGTTCTTTTCCACTGTTAAAAATTGTAATATATCAATTAATTCCTCTTCTCATCCTATAAGCCTGAAGAACTCAAAGATAAATGTTGTGCACTCTGTTATGCCATAGGAGATCAAATTCAATGTATATATGAGTTTATTAATGACCTCTATTCAATATTTTCTTCTAGGGAACACAGTATCAAAGAAGTTCTCCACAATGTGACATTAAAAATACATTACAAGAAACAAGTTCATTAATAGTTCTAAATCTTAATTTGTCTTATATACTCAGTCATCTGCAAAACAGATTGTGTCTGTCTTACAAATAAGAAAAGCCTACATTTTTTGACACATCATTAATGCATAATTCAGCAAGTCTTAAAGAAACCTGAACATCACAATTCCACTTGAAGCGGTTTGTGTTCAAGAGAGATGGGCATTTTATTATGACGTATCTTCTCTTGCAAGAAATATCTTTCATTTACAAGGGTACTTGCTGACACTCCATGTTGAAAAACACTCAGAAGAGTGATGTGACTTCAGTATATACAAACTCTGAAGTTGTTAGTGCAGCTGAGGAAGGCAGGATAGAAGGTCTTGGTGCTACACACTGTACAAACACAAAAGACAAGATTTAAGGAAGTTAGAAAGGATAAATAACTGGAAAAGCTTCACTTTTGTTCTAAGCCTTAAAAAAGAGGTAGATATAAGGCTATCTGAAAAGAAAGGTGTATTTCAATTAAATATATAAATAAATGTTTTAGTTTTGTTCGAGATTTTTGAGAGGTGAGACCACCTGTTTCTTGGAGATGGACTAGAAAGAGCAGGAGTTGAAACATACACCTTCAAGGAAATCTTATCATTAGAACACTGCAGCCTTGGAGGAGAAGGTGGATCACATTTAGCTAGATATAACTACAAAAATATTTATCCTACAATTATTAGTGGAGACATATTGATTGTCTTTTCTGTATCTGCCCAACTCCTCTTATGTGTGGCGCATAATAATTTCTTCATGGAGTCTCAGTAGAATTGCACAGAATTATTCATCCCAAATATTTCCTTCAACAATAGCTTATGAGCATTCATTTAAAAAAATAATGAATTTCAGTATTGAAAACTGCTAAGAAATACAAGTATCATGACTGTAGAACTATACGTGCATGACCTAAAAAAGAACAAGAAATAACTTTAAATAACTTTTAAAGAAACCAACATTTAAATTATTAAAGAAAAATTTTCTCCTAGCCATGAGTAGAATCACAGAATCACCAAGGCTGGAAAAGATCTTTCAGATCATCAAGTCCAGCCTATGACCTAACACCACCACATCAGCTAGACCATGGCACTAAGTGCCACATCCAGCCTTTCCTTGAACACAACCAGGGACAGTGCCTCCACCACTTCCCCGGGAAGTCCATTCCAATGTCTAATCACCCACCCTGTGAGGAAATACTTCCTAATATCCAACCTAAACCTCCCCTGGAGCAGCTTGAGGCCATACCATCTTGTCTTCTTGCTAGTTGCCTGGAAAAAGGTCCCAGTCCCCACCTGAGTACTTAGGTAGTAGTCAGGCACTTAGATGCTTTTCCATTTGCAGAACTGACTTTTATATATTCAGCAAATTATTTTGCAATTTTGCAATTATTATTAGAATTATTATCTATACATTTTATGTACCTAAAGCTCAGTTGTAAATGATAAATATGGTGAAAACTGATAGTGTTCTGTTGTCATATAATAGAAATAAGTCTTATCATTCAAACAAATGAGTGCAATGAATATCCTCGGTCCCATACTGCCTGTAAAATTGGCACAACTTTCCATAAAGGGGGAAGTTAGTAGTACAAACAACTACCCACACCATTGGTATAGCTGATACAGAAATAGTAGTTAACAGAGCCATATAATGTTTTACTGTGTCCTTGGATTCTTTAACTTTCAGGAACAGTAGCCATTTCCATTAATGCAGACTGAAGATGGAGTATTGACTCAGGAGTAAAAGAACATCTCCCATCTACTCCAGTCTCTTTTCCTAGGCTGTTTTTACTGGTCTTTTCCCATAGGCAAGAGATACTGAAATTAATAATATTTTCTGTTGCCATCACTTTGTATTTGCTCTCACTGAAAAGAAAGTCAGTAGTGCATGTTCATGAAGGGAGTTATAGCTAAGCAAGCTAGTATGTCCCATTTAGAATGAACTTTACTTTAGTATGGAAAAAAAAACTTTGTATGTGAGAAGGAAAGATTTTTGGTCTGCCTATGTGGCATTATACATTCCATATTTTTGAAGAGTCCAGCAGTTAAAGTTGGAACCTATTTTTCAGAATTGGCTTTTTCTAAGGTATAAATTTACAGATGAATGCAATTAATGCAATGTCCTATTGAAATCAGGAAGATCAAAGAACTGGTATTGAACAAAAGTACCTTGGTCTGCAAAAATTAATGGAAATCATGTCCAAAATAAAAATATAACCTACCTTGATGTCATATTATAGCACTTCATTAAATCAAAACCATACAACACTCTTCAGATTTACCTGATTTTAGTTGCCACTCACACTGTTTAATTGTTATTATTCCTATTTATTTTTGAGAAAGGGTAAAAGCTGTGACTTGATACCTTGTTCCTAAGGGTTCTACTCCATAATAGAGCAATTCTGAACACCATTCTTTTCTTCCTATGATGATGCTACCATCCCTCTTGCCTTGCCAGCATGTGCATCTGGAGAAGAAAACATCTGCTTTTCTGGCTTCAGCTCTTAAACTGTTGAGGAAAACAGTATCTGTGTGTGTCATTTAGAGCTCTCTGGGGAGATTTATTTGCTACCAGCTTTTATGCAATAAGAACAATAACAATCTGACAAATGTTGCAACAAAATTATGTAGCAGCAAATGATAGGGCTACTGGCAAGTGTAAGTTGGTTCTTGGTGGGATTTATCAAATATCTGCATAAATTCACTCTAAACATTATGAACACTGTCATGCTTTTTAAATACTTCCAAAAGCAAAAGCCAAAATACAGAGAAATACCAGAAAAACTGAACTGTAATCAAATAATATTGGGGCTTTTTTTCCCACCATTTGCAACTCTTAGATATAGTTGTCTGCATACTGCACATTAAGAAATATTAGCTGTGTCAGTTCTCAGCATGCAAACAAATCCTTCTATGTTATCTGAGTGGTGCTAAATTAAAAACAGATAGCACAGCAGTGACATTAACCTTTGGTATTTCATTGTGTGTAGAGGAAATTGGACTGGCCAATTGTAAACAACATTCACGGTAAAGTAGGACAAGGTGGTATCAGGAAAAAATAGGACACCCTAGAAATTAAATCCAGATTGAGCACTTAAGATTGCAAGATACATGAAAAAAAAAAACAAAAGCAGAAAGAAATTTGTGTGTATAGCTTATGGTAGGGTGGGTTTTTTGTTAGTCTGACTAATTTCTGTTTTGCATTGAGAAATACTTACCAGAAATTTTATTGCTTGGGTTATCAGTGTCATAGACTTATATTTAGAGAAATCCAGAGCAGCTCCCATTTAGAAAAAGGATTTTTAAAAAGGAAAAATACAAACTTTCTTGAAGACTTGTCTTTTCCATGATAAAAGAAGGATAATTGCCAAAGGATGGAAGCCTAAGATATAAAGACCTCCAAAATAAGACAAAGTAATGGCCCTCTCTAAAAAACACTTTTTTGCAGCGCATTTTCTAGGTAACTAAAAATAAAAACTTACAAATGAAGAATGTTTTTTCAGCATTTATCTCAATATTCTACCATATGGGCTATAAGCTAAGGCTTGTTACAACCTCAAAGTGGCTTGATGAATAATGTTTATAAAAACTAATAGGAAAACTGTAATTGTAAACCTTTTTCCTCAGCCTAAAAAAGAAAAATTTTGGTATCCTCCTAATGGCACACTCTAAAAAGAGTCAAATGTTCAAGTTGCTGCTAAAAAAAGGATAGTTCGCTGAGCAGCCATGCTGTCGTCTTCCCACATTCATCCTTGCCACTGACTGTCATCAGCAATTATGAAAGCCCTTCTTCGGTCCAGACACCTTCTGCTCCATGACCAAGAATGTCTTCACAATGCTCAGTGTCTACTGAGCAGTTTCATACCTGTTACTCCATGGGGTGTTGGCTTATCAAAATGGTGACCAAGAAAGAAGGGAAAAAGATGAACCGTGGACCAGGATATTAAAGCTGTTGTTACTCTAACCACACTCCCAGGTGAGTAACTGACGTGTTTGGTCATGGTCCTTGGGTTGGGTGGTCTCCCCAGAGCTGGAAATAAAGCGCCCCAAGGGCAGAGACTGGACATTCAGACATCCTAGCAAAGGCAATACCAGCACCTGGTTTAGCTCCTCAACCCACCAGACTTCACAGTCTTAGGGACTAAAGGCAATAAAGACATTTTGATCAGCCAAAATAACCCCCAACATTGTAAACCTGTGCACATGGTGACCTGGAGACTCCCATGTTTGAAATAAACATGAAGGGGCCTTATCTGGCCTCTAAGGCTACAAAAGTGATTTAACTGTGCTAGTGTGGCAGCAATCTGAATTAAACTTGCTCTACTGTGACAAAACACACCAAGACTACCAAAGACAAAACTTGATCAGAGTAAATGTTCTAATGGTGCACTTCTTAGCAAAAACACAGAAGTTGAACCCATTTAAAGGGAAAAAAGACAATAATTCCGTCACACTATTGTCAGTTTGACTCCAGATCAGCAGTTAAACCAATTACAACGATATTCTTGATCCCCTCCTCATCCCACCCAGGTAGGGAAAGGAGAGAGAGAATGAGAGAGGCTTTCTGTGTTGAAAACTAAACTAGACAGCTTTAATTAAATACTAATGATAGATAAATAAATAAATAAATCTACAAATATATACAAGTATGTGCAGGAATGTGCAAAACCCCTATCTCCTCCCCCCACATCCAGCAACTCCCATGGCATTCTCCTGACCTGTAAGCAGTTAAAAAATGTCCCAGACTGCTTCCAGAGATAGCAGCAGAGCAAAACATGAGCTGAGGGGAGAGTTATGAGGGCGAGGTATGCACAGGCCTAGGGATGGTAATGGATAGACAGAGTCCTCTTTGGATGCCGGCCATGAGTGGAAGAGAAGGGAGAAGAAAAAGGGCTTGACTTCCATGATCCCTGAATTTATACCAAAAACCATGCAGATATATATGGAATACTTTGATTCACCAACTTTGCTGTCTGCCTAGTCCACTCCTCCCTACACGGGGGTTGCAGATATGACTCTTCTGCCCCTTTAGTATCCAAAACATCAGATTCAACAAGTAGAGCAAAGTGTCCTTGGTTTCTCAATAGTAACTATAAAGATCTAGGTGTTATCAGTACATTAGCTGGAAAACTTGTGGGCTGCTTAAAAGTGGGTTCACTGAAGAAAAAAAATAAATCAGTAAAAAAAAAAAGTGGCTTCATCCTGTGATGAAGCTCTCATAAGACAGTGATAAACTAGGACAACTATAAAGCAGATTTCCTCTATTTAATAGATTTTAAATTCTTTCACTTTTATTTTTTGTGGCTAAGTGCTTCTATTGCCTAAGTCAAAGTGGAGGTGAATATAAAAGGAATGTGGGGTATTTATCTAAAAAGTCAAAAAAACAGAAGTTCTTTGTTATTCCAGGTTATATATATATATTTTAGTCCTACAATACTTAAATTCTACTGCAATGCAAATGCAAGGTGGTGGAGAAAAGTTACAAGTTACAACTGCTTCACAGCAGAGGACAGTCTCTAAAAAAAGGTGCTAGAAAATAACAAGAGTGGAAAATAATAGCACTGTTAATGCTCCCCTTTACTGTATCTGCTAACACAAGTCCAGCAGTTGTATCTTCTGTATCAAGTTGTATCTTCTATCAACAATACTTTGCCCCTCAAATACTTCTATTATTTAAAAGTATAGGTGTACTTTGAAGAGAAAAACACTGTAGCATTCTGTCTCATTGCACAGTTGGTTGTAATAAAAAATTGTACCATTATAACAGGTTTGATCCAATTGTGAAAAATATAGCTTTATCAATGTTATAAAAAGAAATCACATGGTTGGCATTAAATTTACAACATTAAATTTGCTCATACATCATTTGTTTCATGCTACTCGTTTGAATTCTTTTTTCTAGTTAGTGAGGATCCTGTTGTTTCAGAGAACAAAAGTTAGTGATAATGTTTAAATTTCTTTCACCAAAGACACTTTAGCCAGGGTCTAGGTGATGCTGCTTCACAGCAGCTACTACAACAGTAGCTGAGACACGATGGCCACACCCAAATTAGCAAGCCATGCAGAACAGAAAGAGTAGACCCACTGAGCAGGAGAACTGTTGCCGAGGATCTGAAGCCCACACCACAGAGATTACTGGGTTTCATTTGTGTCACTTCTAAGCTAGTCCAATACACTTAACAACTTTGCAGCTGGAGTGTGTCTATGTGAGTCCAGTTTGGGTATCCAGATCTTGGAAAACTGAGATGAATCATACCCTGGGTTCAGTTGAGTTCCCTTAAAATAAGTAGTGTATCACCACTGCAGATATTCCTGAAGGTCTGCTGGCCTAAGCTGCCATTGCAAAATACTCCAGGCTTAATGAAGGTCTGGCACAAGGCTCAGCACATATGGAATTGAGTAAAACTAAACTGAACAGGAGATGAAATAAAAAGTTTAAGATTATCAGGGAAAAATTGTGTATCTTATTTAAATGCAAAAACCTACCCCCACCTGCAAATAAGTTGCCTGTACAGATATAATACTATGGCCATCAGGAATTCAGTATTAAACATATCTAAGCAAATATATATTTAAATGACTTAATTTTTGGTTTGTCTTAATTATTACCCAGATACAGTTTTTTATTTAAGTGAGCGAAAGTTGCCTATTGAGAATACTAATAAGGCAAATCAAGTACCTCAAGATGTATCTGAAGAAATTTTTGTCTTATCAGACAATAGACTTGGGTTTTGTGATGAGAATGCTAATGAACCTGTAATGTGGATAGCAATAATAAAGATAAAATGACTCTGTTGGAAATATGTATGCCATTCTTTGCTAAAATCTAATCAGAAATTAAAGTGATGGGAAAAAACCCCAACACACTGGAAATTCAAATACCTGACCTAATAAAAGAAACCTACAACTTTGAAAGTAAACTTTGATAATATCAACACTGAGATGCTAAGAGACAAGTATAAGGAGTTTACTCTTTTGAACTCAAAGATATTTCTGCATCTCCAAGATAATGTACTTAGAATGTCAGCCAGCAAACTTTTGCAAGAGTAACCTCCTGCACAAGCATAAACTCAACTTCTTTTCTTTTTCTTTCTTCTTCTTTTTTTTTTTTTTTTTTTAATACAAGATGAATTAATATAACTACTGTTTCTGTCCAAAATATCTCATTGTTTTTCTGAAACATGTCATGGATAACTACTTGTCAGATAAGACTCAGGAAGACTATAAAGCAGATCTTAGCCTTCAGTGCTGAAACCTTCAGATCCCTTCTGTATCATTATGGATATTAAATCTACAACCAGAGTAACTTTTCCCTGTGATCTTTCTAACTTGTCATGTTTGTTCTTTTTCCATTAATGTATCTAAGATAGAGCCTTTTCTAATTGTCTTTAACTACAGATTTTATTAAGCTCATCTCATTTTGCTTCTCACTACGTCAACATCTTCCGTTTTGAACCATATAAGCAGTTGTCCTTGTGATAGTCATCCAGAATACTGCAATAAAATACATTTTCTAGGTCCAAATTATATTATTTCTTCACTAGTTGTCTTTCTAATAACTTCTTCATATAAACAACTCTGTTAGATTAGCCTTATCTAAGGACCAATATGCCACCCAGCTGGTTTCTCACTCTTCCTCCTTACAGAAGAGAGGTAGAAAACGTGACAAGAAAGCTTGTGGATTGAGATAAAAACAGGGAGATTGTTTACCTGCTGCCATCATGGGAAAAACCCTCAATTTCAGGAGAACTAATGTATTTATTGTCAATTAAAGTAGATTTGGATGATAAGACACAAAAACTAAAACAATTCTTTCCCTATTTCTCCTTTCCCAGACTCACCTTTACCCATTCACTCTCAAGCCCTCAACCTTCCTCCATCCCCCTACCCCACAAACCACAAAGAAGAGGTGGAATAGAAGAGTTACAGACCACACCAGTTCCTCTTCTTCTCAAGCTTTTCCTCTGTTACAGCATGTGTCCTTCACATGGACTGAAGTCCTTCAGGTTACCATAGGGTTACAGGGCATTCTCTTCTCCAGCACCTGGAGCACCTCCTCTCCCTCCTTTTCTGACCTTGGTACTTGCACTGCTCTTTCTGCTTTTTTCCCTCCCTTTTCTCTCCTCTGCTGTCCGTACAGTGTTTTCTGCCCTTTCTTTAATATGTTTTCACAGATGTGCTACTCACTTGGTTGATGGGGTCAGCTGTGGCCTGTGGGGGGTTTCTTGTATGGATCGTTTTGTCTGGCACAGGGTGTCTCATCCCACTCAGTGGGTTTTGAGGGAGGTGAATCTTTTTTATAGCCCAAACTGCACTAGTGCCATTTAGGCAGCAGTGCACAGTAAAAAAAAAGAAGTCACTACAAATGGCCTAGATGAATCACAACAAATGCTTTATTAAGAGCTCAGTACTCAGATATTAATGGTGGGCAATTGAGAAGTTGTTGACTCACAATGAGTACTCCTGTAACCCATGAATGGATCAAACTAGGGAAAACAGCTAGACTATTATAACCCTTTAAATCATAGAAGAAAAGGAGAAAAAAGGAAAGATGGACAGATAGATAAGAATATAGGACAAATATATCAATACCCTTCATTCCAATGGGGTCTTTTGCAGCATGTTGTGCAGCTTTGCCAGTCTCCAGCCTCAAGTTCTGGTCTGTGAGTGGAGGGTCAACAAGCAGGTGGCCCACTTTCACCTCTTTTATAGCGTTCTGTCTCCAGAGGCCATTCTGGGGTGGCAACATACAGTTGAGCTTCTGCACTTGCACAGTTCTTAGTTCTGGAAGGTTCTGGGGTCTGCTGCTGTGCAGTCAGACATTCCAGAGAGTTCTGAAACAGGGCTTGGGGGAAGGAGCTTCTTCCTGGTGGTTGGTATGTGCACAGAGCAGCTGCTGGAAATTTACCAGGGGAGGCAAGCTGGAGAGGAGTAGGGGGAAGGCCATAGGCTGCTATCCCTCCTGCACTGTTAATGCCTGCCTAACAGAACTCTGTCCTGAGTTGTTTGAGACACAAGGGATGTTGTGGTTCCACAAACCCTTGCAGGTCACCAAACAGTCTCTGGCACAGGGCAATACCTAACATCCCCAGAGACTACCTCTTCAGCACCCTCACTATCAGCACCTTGACACCTACACCCAATACAACAACATAACTTCCCCTTCCAAACTCCTTTTGGTTTATGTGCACTTAGGCTCTCCCACTCAGAACTAGAAGTTTAACTCTCACTAGCATTAGGCTAATATAATCAGCCTTCACTTCTGACTAGATAAATGCTTCAAGCAGTTTTGCCTCTTTGGGGAGGAAGTTTCCCTATAAATATCATCAAAGTGATACTGTGATCCTACTTTGTGTTGCTCTTAAAACTAATTTTTGCTTTGACATCCTCCAAAAAATTAATAGAGTCCAATTACTGGTGTCCTGAAACCAGCATTATCTTACAGTTTCCATTCACCATATCATCTCACCTCTCTTCACCTTCTCTGTCTTGCTTAGAAGCCCCTCAAGTCTTTATCTTGTGCTTATACAACGTTTAGCTCACAGACCTCTTTATCTTTGACTGGGTTTCCCTAAGTATTATGTTAATGCAACTATCATGATAACCTTACTTGTGAGCAATATTTCAGACTTCTCACTTAAAATTATTCATCTACGGAAGTGTTTAGGGGGTTGATTCTTTATATTCTGTGTGTCAAAACTCTATAGTTTTGTGTTTTTTCTAAGTGACTAAGGAGTCAGTGAACTAGCTTCCAATCCTTTTATTAGCATTTTCTGAGTAATATGTAAAAAAAAAAGCTGAATGCCATATCTTTCCTGATTTATGTTAACACCAGATTTGGTTGCCATTGCTCAGAAAGGTCTCTATGTTTTTTTTTTTAAGAATACTTACATTAAAAAGTCTTGGGAGGTATATTTTTCCGTGCGTTAAGAGGGACCATAAATTTTGTGCAATACAATGACAGCTGCCTGACAACAAGTAGTAATATTTCAGTTGGCATTAGAGGAAGGACAAAAAAAGTAATCACAATAGATCAAATTTAGAACAAAACAAAAAGGATCATTAGAAACATCTTGTAATTAGTGGACTGGAACGTAAATATTTCTAATATATTACATTTAACATCTATATTGTTCAGTAGTATAATGAGTTATATTTACAATTTATACATGTCCTATTAATTGACAATTAATTGTTCAGTCTATGAAAAAAGCTATAAGAAAATCCAGCTATGTCAACCCACTTGATAATGACTATCTGAAAAAAACCCTAATATATATTCCTGATATTGGATTAAAAACTGGTAGGTGCCTGAATTGTTCTGTTTTGTCACAGTAATGTTGCTTAACAGCATTCAAAGGGATATATTTATCCATTTCCTTTTATGGGGCAATTTTTTTTAGTTTACTGTATTAACACAGAGTCTTCAAAGTTGACTAAGATGAAATTAGTGTCTTCAAACATGCTTATTAAGCAAGGACAAGGAGTTATTGCTGGACTAGGTAAGGAGTTTAAGCAGCAAAAAAATTTGTAGCTTAACAAGCCAAAGGGATAGGGAAAGTGACAAGGGAAAGGGCAAGATAAGAAAGGAAAACTCTAAGTCACCAGCCAACAAAAGAACTGGTGAGGATTTAACCAGCTCATCATCTGCACATACTATCCATTGTAGAAGGTGTTCTTCTGAATACTTTTTTACTCAGTAACAATATGGTTTCATCAGGACTGCTTCACTACAGTAATAGTGCTTATGAGACCATACTTTTAACAGGCACAGATGTTGTATACATCAACTGGCTGTTTACCTTTCTATATCTGCATTATCAGCAGAGTTATTGACTGCCTATATGACCATCATATTTTGGAGTCTTCTGTTAAGATTTATTTGTTCCCTAGCATAAGGTTATAAACTAAGAACAAAGAAGGAAGTTCTGGAAAGGGAAAAGTCATATTTCAACAGCAAACACTGCTTACAAACCCCAGCTGTACAGATGTGATACTGTTTCTTGAATTTTCTAGTGCAAGGTTGCAAGGATAACAGCCCTTTGGGATAAAAAAGTAAGCAACAGCCTGGGGTTGTGCATGTGGCAGGTTGCATACAAAATGAAAGGCAGACCGCACTGTCACAAGTGAAGACTACAGACTTACAAATGCAAGACTGTTAGCTTTATATAGGCTAAAGCACTGTG
The DNA here is from genome assembly GCF_020740795.1 of Apus apus. NCBI lineage: Eukaryota > Metazoa > Chordata > Aves > Apodiformes > Apodidae > Apus > Apus apus. The sequence goes on from NC_067282.1 coordinate 107,584,431, forward strand.
CAACACCATTACTGCTGTAATGTGCTGTAACACAAGATCCTGTTGCTCCCCCTCACTTTGTCTCAAAGCCCACTGCTCTGGTCCTGCATATAACAAGAGAAGAATTCAGCAGCCATCGCATTCACCAGGTCCCATGACAGGAATCTCATTCATCATCTTTTCTTTCCTGAATGGGTGCACTATTTGAACCGGCAACGAACGACAAACCACAGTTGGAGCTTTCACTGGAGTTCAGTCAGTGACTCAAATGTGTCAGTTCATTTGCAGCAGAAACCAATAACTTCAAATGGCTGAGGGACTGGAAGATACAGAAGACAAAAGAGGTGCATGCTGCTGAATGTCTAGACAGGAATTCATTTTCTTATGCTATTGTTGATATATGTTGATATATGACTTATTTTATTCACCTATGAATGGGATTCTTTAAGTATATAATTTTTAGGCATGAAATTATTTTTTAATTTATATTTCCTTACTTATTTGAATTGTATATAGCTGAGTCTCTCTCATTTCTGTCTGTCTTTTGCAGGTACCTAGAGGAAACTGTGAAAAGTACTGCAGAGATTAGCTGCATTAGACAAATAGCAAAATGGTCACATGCACAGAACTTATTAGACACAAAATTCCTATGAAATCATAAATTTCCTGGATAAATAGTGGACAATGAATCATTACAACAGGAGTCAGAAACCAAAATGTCTTTGTAGGTTGTGCTGTTAGAAGCAGATAAATTATATTATTTTCAGTTCTTGCCTATACACACTACAGGAAAGATAAGAGTTTATGCATGTGATGAGACCAAAATGAAGTGAAATAGCTGAGTTTTACTATAAATTAATGTTAAAAAGAAAATACTTTGTTCATAATAGGTACTACCTTACCCAACAATATTTAAACTTAAGGTAATATTAATAAAAATATTAAAACAATAATATAGTCTTGAGATTTCATAACTAGGTATAAGGTAGCTTAATAATAATATAATATAATCTTTTAGATTTCATAAGCATGTGTAAATCTTTCATAAATCTAGGTCTGCATATGCTTTAGTTTGATTGCTTAGAAGTGAAATAAAACTAAATACTGAAAAGACCCAGGTGATTCTGCACAGTTCGACTTCATGCATACATGCCTGGTTTTTCCACCACTGCAATGAAATCTGCTGCTTTGTAAAGATCATCCCTACCTGTATACAGAAGCAAAATATTCAAAGACACAAATAAAACTTCAGCACTTGACTACAGTTGTCCTTCTCCCATGAGATGTGGGGGCCGCTGGTTTCAGCATAAGTACAGAGTTCCTGTACTGTTTCTCCTCTGAGAGCTGAAAGAATATAAAACTATTTGGCTAGAGAAGTTAAAGTTTTACAAGGCTGAACTAAACAATTTTAAACATAATAATGATTGTCCAAATTCTAAAAATGAGCCAGAGAATGTGCTGCAATTGGCTCAAATATCTAAAGTGTATTCATGCTTTTAAAAGAAGGTGGCAACAGTTTGGTGCAAGAAGAAAAGATAAGAATGCTATGCTTTCAGCATCCACCCCTTCTTTTTTTTCAGTGGCATACTAATGGAACATGTTCCTTTCTTAGCACAGCCTGGTCTATCATCAATAAACAGTGTATAATATACATGTTCATGGATTGGTACTGAATGAGGTTAATTAATGGTTCTTCTTACACAGATGTCTGGAATTAAAACAAAAAGTTCAAAACCTACAATTAGCAATGGCAAGTAACCTATAATTTTTTCAATTCCTCTACAAATTTTTATTATTATCCATGGCACATTTGATTTCTTGGCATTTTGGGTTTTTTGACCTCTTCACAGCAGAGGTAAAAGCTTCATTGTGGCAGTAAGAGAAGTACCATGTGTTTTATTTACCACCAGGGACATACCACATTGACTTCTTACAGTCAAATAGTTTGTGGGTTACTGCCCCACCAAGATGTAAACTATTAAAAATCCTTCTTCAGCCACTGTGTTGCAAAAAAATGTACTTGGATTCAGTGGCACTGATATTCATAGCTGTCAAATGAACTGCTATTAACTGGGAGTGCATGAGTTGTCTTAACACCAGCTTATGGGCAGCTGTGACTTCAAAATTATTTAATGAAGAAAATAAACAATGTAATTTAATCACAAAGTTAGGACTGCAAAATTCAGTTCAGGAGAGGTATACAACTTGGCTCGCAATTTCTAAATTAATCATCCTGAAAAAAGGTGAGTAAGGAGGAAATAATTTATGTTGCATTGCTGCAATTACTGTGTCTATGGACAGCATCCTGAAGACCTACTCGCCTGTGAGCATACACATATAAGGTCTCCTGAAATACTAACTAGAGAACAACTACCAGCTTTGGAAGCCTGACATTGGCAGCCAGACTAGTGTGCTGGATTCAGTACCTCATTTCAGGGCCACTTTGTGGTGCTTAAACTCCTGCTACTATTTAAATTGTTTCTCTAATGCAAAACACTTCTCTGTTGGAATCCCTTAATATTGTTGTAACTGATGGGTGCTGAGGGGGAGGAAGCCAAGAGCTGCTGGAGGGAAGAGAAAGGGCAGAAGTGATATTTCCATAGCTGACAGTTTAAATATGACAGTGCTAACACACAATGCTTCTTGGCAAAAATGTGTCTCTCAAGGCATTTAAAGTACCAGTATGTGGAACAGCACTAGAAATATTAACAGAACTACTAGGATTTTATGTTACACTTTTTCTGGATCAATGAGCAAACAGTGAGGGAAGTGCTTTGAGGTCCCTAAGCAATTCCTGTAGTGCATATGGCAGGACAAATCAGGATCCTTCTGTCAATATTTGGAACTTGCAAAATATTCAGAAGATGTTAATATAATAAAGTTACATCTAGTTAAAACAGAAATAAAAGTTATCAAAGGATCCTCTTAAGGACATGCAGTGAGATAGTAAAGTTCACTCTCAGTCTCCAAGATTCATTACAATAAAAAAATTGAAGGTTACACTAGTTCTTCACACCTCCAAAGGGAGATGAAACAGTATAAGTCACTGACATTTGTCCATTAAAGCCCATTCAGGGTTTTTCAGTCTTTTCATTAGGACACAGGGAGGTAGAATTCCTTCCTGTGAATCACTAAATAAGACCATTATTTTGTGCTGTACCAGAAAGTACTCTCAGAAGGCTAATTTTAGAGATCACAAATGATACATAAGTGCCATCTGAAGACTACATCCCAATGCCTCAAAATTCTGCCTCTGGTCCTGAGCTTGCCAGAAACTCATACAAACATACATATAAACTGAATTACACCAGCTTAGTTCCATCTTCCTTAGCTAAAGTCTTTAGTCTGCATCATTAGGTTTTGATCCAGGGAATTATGTATTTCAGGCACACACCACAGTGGCTCCCACAGCAAAGTTCCTCACACTCTTCTCACAGTGAATGAGAAATTTTTTAGACCCAACTGCTGTATTCTTTCCTGTTCTGAAGGAGCTATGTGGAAGAACAAAGCCCTTTGCCTGGTATGGGTGGGTAGCCCTTGGGAGCCTCTGTGCTTTCTCACCTTCCCATGTGACTTTGAGCCATTTGGCTTAAACTCATGATGAGTTGGACTCTTGAGTCACACCATACCCCACATCCTTGACATGCAGGTTAAGTTGCATACCATATGCAGAGTCATTGATGCAATTCTCAAGAGTACACTGTGATTCATTCACAGATTGTCACAAATTTAGACACCTGAGAGCTAGCAGTTTATTTCAGGCTGCCCATATGCATGAGGGAAATTATTGACAGTATGTTACGTGGGCATCACTGGCAGAGGTCCTTCATCTTCAAATAGTAATGAAATATGAGTAATTCTGATTTAGAAGTATGGAATTAGAGTCATTCACTTGTCTATGAAAAATGTCTTCACATAACCAGGAAAACAGACATTATAATTAGAACTTAAAAAATCACTGGTGTAAATTTCAGGTTTTTTAAACATTAATATTTCCATACCCAAATGATTAACTGCCTATCCGTATCTTAAATTAAGCACAAACACTGTTAGCTTATCAGCCATATGGTCCATCTTTACACATAATCTGTCCTAGCTCAAAAACAACTTTGTGTATATTTATTTGGAAGCCAAATAAGCATTCATTTTTTTGCCATTTTATGTAGGAAGAACAACTAAAACTAGAATGTTTCATTGACCCTTAGTTCATTGATAATAAATGCATCCCTTATGTTAACAGCAGGTAACTTGGGATCTGCTAAGATGCCTATCTTTCCTAGGGATTCTTAAATATTACGCATTCTCCAGCATGTCATATGAACTAGAAAAATCCCATTGATGCCAACAGAGATGTACTGAAAGGCATATGAGCAAATGGATTAGTGATAGCCATAACCCAGGCAGTTCTGCCTAAAAAAAATTAATAAAATAAAAAATAATAATTTAAAAAATGCCAAAACATTGGTGTGAGTTGTTCAAATAAACCCTTCTGATATATACCTCCAGCTGCTTTTCAAGTTCTTCACAGTCTTCTTTATCGTAACTAACCTAAACACTTGTACATTTCATAGACTGTGAAACTTCTGTTGATAATTACAAATTCAAAGACGATAATCTATCTTTGCTTCATATTTTCTCTTGTCCTTGTTTTTATAGCTTTACTTGACTTTTCTTCTCCACTTCCTATACTTAATAAACTCAGCAAAAGTATTGCTAGGACTTTATGAAATGTTCAAGTAAATGATACAATCTTATTTTTTGTCAGATATCTTTTGAAACAATTGTAGTATTTTGATGTGTTTGTCAAGAGTTTCCTTAGAAAAAAATGTACTTTATCTTATTGTTTCAAATTACCCATCACCAACATAAGTCCTGTAAGCTATAGTAACATTGAAATGGCTTTTTTGTAATGATATACGCCACTTTCAGCTACTGTTTGGGTATATATATTTACTTAGATTATTGTTCACTTCTTTCTTAAATTCACCAATCCTGAGAATCCTTCCCTTGTTCTTGATCTGAATTCATCTCACTTAAGCAACCACTCGGGACTGGAGTTCTGGGTGCGAATTCATAGAATCACAGGATCATAGAATGGTTTTGGTTGGAAGAGACCTTAAAGACCATCTAGTTTCAACTGCCTTGCCACAGACAGGAACACCTTCCACTAGACCAGATTGCTTAAAGCCCCATCCAAACTGGCCTTTTATTGCACTGCATTTCTTCTCACGTAACTACCATCCTCCATATACATACATATTCTGCCAGTTGCATGAACTACTTTAATTTATCTTTTAGACATGAGGGTTATTTACACAGAAAAGGTAAACCCAGTCTGTGAAACACAATGCTCTCTCTACTACATTGCTTTCAGAAATCAGATTTTCATTTCTCTTCTGATCCAGCAGGTATTTAGACTTTCCATGCCAAAAGAAGCAGTTTCAAGAGGACTGTGGAGCCTGGCTGCCCTAGTGAGCAGTAAGGGCCAGAGCTGGAGAATTTGGGTGGGCTTTAACTACTCAGTCAGAACACAAATCTGGTGCTGGCAAGTGCTCAAGATAATCAATGAACTAGTAAGGGTTATATCTAGGGTGACTTTTGTCCTGGCTTTCAGGAAAGATAGTCAAAGGAACAGGGAAGGTGTAGCGTAGCACCAGGTGTACTGTCAGGGGTGAGGCATTTCTTGTGGTCCTTTTAAGCACGAAGGAATTTTATTGGCAAAAAGTGTGGCATACTTACATAAGTTTTTTTGTCATCTGCAGTGTTAGGTGATATCTGAAAAAAAGGAGTTGAACACAGTTTAAGAAACAAGCTGAAATAGGATATAGGTGGGATTTAACTTTTTAAAATACAGTTGTGAATCTCACCTAAAGTCCTTCTTCTGCTTGTGTAAACAGATCAGTAAAACTCATGCTTTCACCTTCTGACACAGTGTCACGATCCAATATTCGGATACATGGCGATTTTTTACGATCTCTCGAGGACAAAACAAGGAAAACACAATATCGGGTGCACAGACAGACACTGGGGCTGGTGTGCAGTCCTACCAGAGATCGGGCAGAACCCCCTTGCTTTCTAACACTCCTCACCGCAGTGGAAGGCTGAGGCTGGATTCTGCCTTCCCTCCCCTGGGATAAGCCGCAGGGCTGCTGCACCATTTGTTGTCCTGCAGGACCTGTGAGAAGGTTTAAAGGTGATCCCAAATGGTGAAATTAAGATGCAGACGAGGTCAGATGTCAAGTGCACACCAAACATTATTAGAAGTAACACAACAAAGTCCCTAGAGCGGACAGGACAGGGAGGAAAACAGAGACAGAAAAGAAAGGAAAAAAAAAAGAAAAGCAGAAATACAGAGAACAGCAAGGATATTTACCACCACGGTCCAGGGATGTCGTCGGTGGGAAAGCGCTTCCCTGCACCCGTAGTGTCCCAGATTTTTATGCAGTTCTTGCCCACTCTCCCCCTTTCTCCCTGTGCAAGGGAGGCTCCATGCTCCTCGGGGATGGGGGTGAGGGGTGGAGTATGGTGCCAGGCTATACCTTGCAGATGGTCTTTGTCAGGCTAATTAACCACATAAGCCATTGATTGGGCCAGCAACAGTCCTTGAGTAATTTCCATGTGAAAAAGATATTGAGACAACTTGGCACCTCAGGATTCTTTTTTTAGGTGGCGGGGTCAGCTTGGCACTGGTGCTTTTTACTTCTCCGGCTGAGTCGGTGATTTACATGAAATCTCATAGTTATTGCTGGATATCCTGCTCTCCCATCTCAGCATGTGTCATACCAAACTCCCCAGTTTGCAGGTGCACAGGGGAGCGGGGGGCGGGGGAGGCGGGTAAAGCAGTTTCAGGATCCTGAGACATCTCTTAAATCCAGCAACAAACACTCTTAGATGTCTCAAGGTAAACACCAGGCATCCCGAGTGTCCAAATACACAGCCCATCTCTTGGATTGTTCGAGACCAGGACTATACAAGCTGAATGTCACACACAGTTAAAGGATTTTTTTGGTAATTAATTTAGCCTGATTTCCATTTTACTTGAGACTGTGGAGAAGACAATTTTTTACTTTGTTTTCCTTTAAAAGTTTCCACATTCTGGGAAATCTATATACAAAATTATGAATAAAGATAAGTTATATAAGCATGAGTGTAATATGTACAGTCTGAAATGCATATGCATAAATTAAATTAATGCCTTCTCACAAGGTGATGAGTTATGGAAATTTCAGTAACCAGCATATACAATATTGTACATACTAATACTGTTCACAAAGGCAATGAACTCTATGAAATGCTGTGAAAAGTATTTGTATGTTCTTGGGTAAAGTGAGACATCCAGTAATATACCACTAACAGTTTTTAGCAAAAGTCGTTGATGATAGTATGGTGGATTTATACAATCTGAGGAGTAAAGAAGAGCTACCATTAAAGTAGGCTATAATTTATGCACCATACACAATTATTATACAAAGCAGAAATAACCTTGACAAGATGGGAAAATTAACCTGTCTGTTTTCTTTGGGAGTTCTAGCAGTTAATCCATTTCTTGATAGCATACCCATAGGAAAACATAGAATAATAACTATTTCAAATTGTCTTCAAATACCATCTTTCTATCACTTGATTTTTCTGACAATAGAGAAGACTAAAATATTTTCTTACAACCTCCTTTCAGACTTTGAACATTAGTGTTGTAGCCTAACACAACATGTATATTTATATATATATCTATATGCAAACTCTAGGGGCAATCTATATGTGCAATTAAAAAATATTAACTTGCAAACATGTTAAATAACAACTGTCTAGAATTTCAGAGAAGTCTGAATAAACTGAGTAGGCTAGGTAGCTTATTTTGAATAAATTATCTGTATGGTTTTTTAGTAGCTGAGCACTAGGAAAGTTCCTTGAGACCTGCACAATACCCTATACATTCTGCTACTAGATCATGGTATTCCTGCAGTTTAATGCAGCACCAACTTAAAACAACTTCCATATTCAGGACTATGATGATTGTTCATAAATAATTAGAAAGACAGCAATTACAAATTCTGCAACAATTCCTAAGGACATTTTCAAAAAATATTGTTGATACGTCCAGACCTTTGAATTAAATCAGCAAAATGTCTCCATATCCTCCTGGCTTAGTTATTGTGAGTAAATTCATATTCCCTTAAAGCAACCTGTGACAGAGGAGCTGCTTGAATGTATTTCAGTTGTAGGAAATAAAGCCTGAATTTGTTTCCCATTTGCAGAAAAAATGCTAAGATTATTAAAATCCTCAGGAGCTTTAATATTTTCAGGTATTAGTGTAGTCCTCATATCAAGAAAGCAAAGACATCACACTGACTCCTGGTCAGTTTTATAAGAAAGTCAATTAACTGAACTATAGTCAACTTCTCTATATGAATTAATAGAATCTGCTTTTCTCTGAGAGACCTTCCATCTATGTACTTGGTGGCATTTTAGGCTTAGATTCTTAGATTTTCTTGTTGCTGTATAATTTGTCCTGTTTTTCCAGGTCAAAAGAGAATTCCTTTCTTCAACTTCTAATGAAGTCCAACAAAGAGCTGAAAATGTTCTTTTTCTCACATGAAAGTTACTACAGAGGTGACAAGAAGCCTGCATATCTACCCCTGTCAAATAATTCTTATCTGCCTTAACAAATGTGAAATTCTTGATCCGAGAAGCACACTGATGTTACCATTAAAACTTTTCCCAGCATTTCTTCTTTCTGCTATGCACATTTACGAATCAAGGGATGACAAACTTAAACTACTGCAAGAATCCTTGAAGATCAAGCAGTTCAGAAATCTGCAGTCTTACTGAATGCTTATGGTTTTTACATGCCTTCAGAAATACACAAGTTCTTCTAGGAGTTTTGTGCCCTACTCATGACAGAGGCTCTAGTGTGAGAACATTTTATGGTATATTCACATGTAGTTTCATATTTTAGCATTTTACAATTGTATTTGTGTGTCCTAGAAACACACACACACACAAAAAATATAAAAATTAGAGAGGTAAGTGACTACCACTTGCAGATTTGTAGGGCAAAATACCTAATGACCTCCTTTCTTCCTTTTTGTAAGGTTTTACTTCTATTGATTTATCCGATTGACCAAACTCATTTTAGCTGTTGGAGAAAGTATTTGGGTTTAGTTTTTTTCTAGAAAAATCCAGTTTGTGTGCTATGATATTGGTCTGTGATGTGAATGAAAATATAACAAATTGAAAGGAACAAAAGATTAATTTTGAAAATGTATTCCTTTTTAAAACCAGTATACTGATGCAGTAGCTGCAGATGCACACGTGTATAAATAGGTACCTCTGCAATTCTTCACAAAGCAGACAAAAAACTTGTTGCTAAAACATGCAAAAATATGACAAAACCAGATCAAAACTATTACTTCAGGTTCAGACTGTTAAGAAAAATACTAAACTGCATTTTGAAAGAAATACCTTCACACAGATATGTTTACAAGCTCTAGTGTTTTCCCACATAAGCAGATTGAGTTTCGAAAGATTAATTTTGCTTGCACAGCCCCAACTCCCTCAGCTTCTCCTCATAAGACCTGTTGTCCAGACCCTTAATCAGCCTAGCTGCCCTTCTCTGCAGCCTCTCCAGCACCTTAATGTCCTTCCTATACTGCAGTGCCCAAACCTGCACACAGTACTTCAGGTGCAGCCTCAACAAAGCTGAGCAGAGGGGCAGGATTACCTCCCTGGTCCTGCTGGTCACACTATTCCTTATGCAGACCAGGATGTTGCTGACCTTCTTGGCCACCTGGGCACACTGCTGGCTCACATTCAGCTGGCTGTCAATCAACACCCTCAGGTCCCTCTCTGCTGGGCAGCTCTCCAGCCACTCCTCCCCAAGCCTGTAGCGCTGCTGGGGGTTGGTGTGGCCCAAGCACAGGACCCGACATTTGGCCTTATTGAAACTCATGCCATTGGCCTTGGCCCATTAACTAAGCCTGTCTAGATCCCTCTGCAGAGCCTCTTTACTCTCAAGCACATTGACACTGCCACCCAACATAGTGTTGTATGCAAACTTACTGAGGGTGCACTCTATCCCCTCATCCAAATCATCAGTGAAGATGTTAAACAGGAGCAGCCCCAGCACTGAGCCCTAGGAAACACCAGTTGTGACCAACCACCAACTGGATTTCACTCCATTCAACACAACTCTTTGGACCTGGTCATCCAACCAGTTTTTTATCCAGCAAAGCATATGCACATCCAAGCCATGAGCAGCCAGCTTCTCTAGGAGAATCCTATGGGAAACCTGGTCAAAGGCCTTGGTAAAGTCAAGGTAGACAACATCCACAGCCTTTCCCTTGTCCAGTAAGCGGGTCACCCTGACATAGAAGGAGATTAAGTTAGTCAAACTGGACTTGCCCTTCATGAACCCATGCTGACAGGGCCTGATCATCTGGTTGTCTTGCATGTACTGCATAATGGCACTCAGCGTGATCTGTTTCATCAGCATCCCCAGTACTTAGTCAGACTAACAGGACTGTAATTTTCCGGATCATCCTTCCATCCCTTCTTATATATTGGGGTTACACTGGCTGATTTCCAGTCTGCTGGTACCTCCCCAATTAGCCAGGACTGCTGAAAAATTATGAAAGTGGCTTGATGAGCACCCCTGCCAGCTCTTTCTGCACTCTTGGGTGCATCCCATCAAGCCCCATAGATTTGTGCAGATCTCCATGGTGAAGCAGGTCACTAATCATCTCCTCCTGGATTGGTGGGGGGATCATTCTGCTCTACGTCCTTGTTGTCCTACCTTAGGCGGTTGGATTCCCTCTATGTAACTGGTCCTGTTACTAAAGACTGAGGCAAAGAAGTCATTAAGCATCTCAGCCATTTCCTCCTCCATCTAATACAGGATGGAGGGTCTCCCTGGTCTTTCCTTTGTTGTTAATATATTTGTAGAAGCTCTTCTTGTTATCCTTTACCATGGAGGCCAGATTAATTTCTAGCTGGACCTTGGATCTTCTAACCCTTTCCCTGCATATCCTCAAAGCATTTTTGTAGTCATCATGAGTGGCCCTTCCCCCAAAGGCCATAGATTCTTTTTTTCTCCCTGAGCATCAGCCATAGCTCCCTGTTCAGCCAGACTGGTCTTCTACACCACCAGTTCACCTTAGATTCATTTCCTTAAGAAAGAATTAAAATTAAGTATTTGAGAGCCTGCGGGACAGTGACAATTTTGTCTTCCCTACTTGCACTTCGCAAAACTTTGGTGGGAAGTGTTGTAGCCATTGTTAGGATGGGTGTTGCATTGCTGTGCAGCTCTTTCTCCATCAAGTGGGCAGAAGAATAGCTACTGCATTGGTCTTTGTGAGGTTTTTCATAACCTTTCTACTCCTCTTACTTCCCTCAGTAATTTTGTTCATGCTCTAGAGATATCTCAGATCTCAACACCCTTGTTAACACAGATAAAGAGGGAAATCACACACTCAAACAGAAGAGCATAAGTGAAATTACATGTCTCAGAAGGCAAGTGTGGTATCTGACAAAATCAGTGTAAAATAATTACACTTATCAAAAACACTCTGGGGACTGTAGAGCTTTCTTTCTAGTTCAATGCAGAGATTGTTTAGAAGTTTGCGTGTTTCTACTCTATTTGCATATGTAAGTTTTTATAAGGAAGATAATTATTTTTTCTTTTTTATATTTTTTTTATTTTATTTAGACTGATTGTTACAAGTCATGGTGGCCTTAAATATCTTGCAATACTTTTTCACTTGACTGGGCATAAATCATACTTGGACAAATTTATGGAGTGGAGCTTGATTGAACTTCTCTGAGTTGGCTAGGTTTGAATAATGAAAGGATATTTTATGTTGAGAAAATATATATAGGTAACTTTCATATTAAAGAGAGCCATTTACTATTTCGAACTATTGCACAGAGAGCAATTCCACTCTTTAGAGAAAAACATGAACAAACCCTCCAATTTCGCAATACAAGGTAAAATTTCTAGACAAAACCTATTGTCCTATACATGAACTTCAGAGGAATTTTGAATCTAACTTAGAACACACACACATACCTGAATCTCAATGAAGGCTCTCCCCAGGTCTCACCATCTCTCTGCCTTGTTACCAGAGTTTCTTGCATTCTCCTCTACCTTCTTCATAAGACTTAGGATCCCTTTATACAGCAACTTCCATGATCTGTCCACATGCACTGCTGCTTCATACTTTCATTGTATTTAGGACCCTTTATATGAGGAAAAAGGAATACCTTCGTATTGTCTAGAAAAAGGAGAAAAATGTCTTAAAACTGTACACCACAGGTCACATAGTACTGCCATATCTCCTCACACATGATAAAATAACTTTCTAT